>NC_140931.1:188487722-189088195 GCF_014529385.1 Adiantum capillus-veneris
TCACACACAAACGGATGGCCAAAGTGAGATAGCCAATCTTACGATACTTGATCTACTCAAGACTTATGTTACCGAAGTAGATCAACGCTCACAATGGGAAAAGTACTTACCTCTTGTAGAGTACGCCTACAATAATACTGTACATACTTCTACGGGAAAAGCACCTTTTGAGATCATTGAGGGAAGACCTAAAAGTCCCTTGCTACTCAAAGTACATGGGAAGATCTTCGCCGCCGATGAGTATAGCCGTGACCTACAAGAATCTTTTCAAAAGATTAGGGAGGCTATATCCATCTCTCAACAAAGGCAAAAAGCTATTGCTGATAAGCACAGAAGAGCCTTAATGTTCAAAGAAAATGATTGGGTCTTACTCAAGTTTCCTAAGGCTCGATTAAGACAAACGACGGGCAAAAATCCTACGGGCCATCAAAAGTATTATGCTAAACTAGCAAAAAGATACTATGGTCCTTTCCAAATCTTGAAGCCCATTAATGAGACGGCTTATCAACTCAAGTTGCCCAACCATTGGCTTATACACAATGCCTTTCATGTAAGCCTGCTTAAGCCCTACAAAGGAGAGCCACCAACTTAACCAATTATTGAAGACCCTCCCGAAGTTGAAGACCAAGAAGAGGTGCTACAACCCGAAGCTGTCCTTCGGCATGAAGACAAGGTACTACGACATGGTAAGATAATCCGACGGTATCTTATTAAGTTCAAAAATTATCCTTTTGAAGATGCTAGGTGGATGCAAGGAGTACAACTTAAGGATAGTATGAACCTTGTCAATGCTTACAATGCTACATTAGAGTAAGCAAATGTACAAATTTCTTTTAAATGACTCATGTTTTTGTCTTATATGACTAGTCCTCTTTTTAATTGTGCACAAATTTAACTAGTATGCATGCTTAGAATCATGTTTGTGATGACGACGTCTCTCAAACACCAAGTAGAATTTGTCACTCTACTTTGGGAGAATGAAATGGACTAAAGAGCAGACATGCTTGCGGCAGCTATGTCTCCCAAGCACCAAATGGATTAGTCAGCCATCTTGGAAAGATGTCGTAGGGTAAAAAGGGATCCTTTACCCGCTAAGTACGATTGACTAATGACTAAGACTTTATCTCTTCTACCTCATAGTCGAGGACGACTATGATTTCAAGAGAGAGGTAATGTCATAAAATCTAATATCTAACCAACCCAAATGATTTTCTCATATTAAATTGATCACTTAATGTGGGAGAATAAACGGGAACAAGTGTTAAGATATAGATATGTGCTTATAGATCTATCTCAACACGGGGCCAATGGTAAAGGGGCCCAAAAGGGAGATGGTCTATCAAAGAGCAAGGCTAACCAATGGAGCATAAGACCTTAGGGTTAGCTTCATTGAAGACCTCCAATAATGTGTGTAAAAGTTCTTTGACCTTAGGTAAGCTAGGGCTGAGCTTGAGGTGGGAACCCGGCCCAAGCTCGAGGTGCTTGACCTGCTTGAGGTGCTTGTCGTGCTTGAGGTGTTTGTCCTGCTTGAGGTGCTTGATTAAGGTGCTTGAGGTGCTTGACTTACTCCATGCTTGAGGTGCTTGACTTGCTACATGATTAAGGTGCTTGAGGTGCCTTGAGATGCTTGCCTGAGATGCTTGTGGGAACACCCCCTAGTCCAAGTGCTTTGTCATGCTTGATGACTAAGGTGCTTGAGCTCCTAAAGTCAAAAGCATCCCTACAAGAGGGGGGGGGAGCCCTTTTCCTAGGGATTAGAGAGAGAACACACACTCACACTCACAAGGGAAGCCCCAGCTTGAAGAGGCAGCAAGGACACATGTCAGGTCCCTACCCATGTTACCTTCATGTGTTGCTTGAAGCCTATTGGCTAGGCTTCAAAGGGTTCCAATGATAAATTACTTGAATTATCTAATTGTTTTTGCATTTATCAAGTCCTCTCTCTCAAAGGGGAAAGGGGAACACTTGTCCCAAGGCTGCCCATGTTGCTTGTTATGGCTCCTGCTTGTGATTGGCTAGGCCTAGAGGGGTCCAATGAGCTTCAAGCATGAGCTACAAGGGGGGGTCAACCCAAGCAAGCTAGGGGGGTGCATAGAGGGTATACTCACCCACACACATACACAAACACTCTCATTGTGTACTATGCAAAGTGCAAGAGCTCCCTCTCCTTCTCCAAGCAAGTAGAGGTTGAGAGCCTACACCAACACTCTTGGCTATGGAGTGCAAATCCAACCAAGAGCCATGCTTCAATGCTTAAGCTTGCCATCTCCTTCTTCTTCATTACTATGCTATTATGTATGCTAGCAACAAGAGTATGATAAGTGAGGAACTAATTCTTTCTCCTACGAAATGTTTCTTCTTCCTCTTCCCTACCCTCATTCCCTGCTAGCTCTCTCCACCTTTGAAGGTGTTTGAGGTCTTGGGACTGAGGCTTGGGATAGTTAAAGCTTTCTTCAAGTTCATGTTATGCTATGATTGTGATGCATGAAGCTTTCCATCTTCATTGCATCACCTAGGTCACAAGGAACACAAAGAATGTATTGTAACAAGTCTCTCTTAATGGGAGAAATCATAATACAAATGCCTATTGGAGGGGGGACCGGCTCCACATAAATCCGGTCCTCAACTATTGTCATGTTCTCTAAACTCTCTCTCTTGCAAAAATATTGTCTATGCCAAGTTAACTAATTGCTATGATTATGTTGCTTACTTCAATTATGTCAACCCGCTATGCTCACAAAATCATTTCTTGAAAGTACTCTCATTAAATTCCGCTACTCTCACATATTAAGGCAAATTCCATTACATTGCCACAATTCCTCAAGACCATCTATTTCTTTACAACTCTTAGGTATAGCTATATGAAATTCCTCGGAAGAGTTATCTATGGTATTCAACACTATCCTTGGCTCTAAAGAGGGGTCCTTGAGCTTTTGTCCGTGCTCATGACTGGAATCTAGCTCTTTTTGTTCCTGGTTTGGTGGGATTACTGGTGTAGGTGGGACAAGGATCACACCCTCAGGTTTTCCAACTTGTGGTTCTAGTAAAGCTTGGATTGTTTGAATAATTTTCTTACACATTTTAAGCTATCCTTTTCTAGTTCTACGTATGGATATGTCATCCATCTCTATTCTTGGGTTTGGTTGTTTTTGAGCCGTGTTTCATTGGCTTTTAGGAGGGCGTCTAATGGTTCATTAACCTTCTCGACCAATATTGATCCTCCTGAGCTATCACTTTTTGGCTCACTTTTCGTTGATGGTTCTTTTGGAGGTTGAGACATGTGCATAAGAGAAGGTGCAACCATTTCCTCTTGTTGTATTATCTTCTCTTTAGCTTGGGTAAGCTCCTCAGCTAGGGATTTTTGCTCTTTTTCCCCACATGCTTTCATCCTAGCCTTTCTAGCTTTTCAACTATTCCGTTTGCTTTTGGTTTTTTGACTAGGTGCATCAATCTGTGGCTCACCGGTCTCTGGGCTCGCATAAATTTCCATTTTATCTATCTCTAGGTTCTCCTCAGCTTCCTTTTGAGCTTGCGCTCTCGTGCATTGTAACTACCTAAACTAGTATGATGTTTTCATTTTTTGAGCTACTTGGTAGCTGAACGGTTCCTGAGACATTCATTGTGATCTTTTTGACTTAGTTTGGATTTTTTAGACAATCGGGGATCAAGTGAATGACACCACAATCAAGACAATAGGCATTTACTTGTGTGATCTCCGCTTGAGGACATTGTTTGAGCAAGTGGTTGTCATGGTTTTTGTGACAATCTATCTTCGATTGAGGAGCTTCTTCTTGCAATTCCTCTTGGCTGTAAATAGGCTCTTACCTAGCTAAGCCTCTATTCACAATGAACCGCAATGTCCTTCTATCCATCTCATACCTTCTTTCTTTAGGTCAAAACACAGGAGGTGAAGGTTGTACAGGCCTCACCACACCATGTGTTCTCTCATCTTTTGTCGCTTTGAAGGGAAGTACCTTCTTCGGTCATTATGGTACATTGTAGCTGGTACTAGTGCTTGTTTATTGGATTGTTCCATCATCGATGTGTATCTCATGTCTACATTCATTCTAGCACCTAGCAGTGTAGGTTGTTGTCCTAAGATAGGTTGTGGTCTTGAAACTCCTACTGGACCCAATGCATTCCTTGTAACATATTTAGGTGGAGGAGGTGCTACTGGAACAGGCTGTACATACCTCTCCCTAGCATATTCCATGCCATAGTTACACTCTTCCCTCGTATGGTTTCTCCATTTCCTCTCACAATTTCACACCACTTAAGCTCTCTTGGATCAAAATTTATAAGAGGCGCTAACCTCTTGACCATTTCATCAATAAAATTTTCTTGATTGATAGGTGCCGACGGTTTTGCAATGGACTCACTCCTCTATGAATCACTCTGCTGAGAGGATGTGTCGTCCTCTTGACTCTTACAATCATTTTCTTTATATTTCTCACAGTCATCCACCAGATAAAGAGCTTCTTTGATCAATCCATTTATCCTCTGAAGACCCGTATGTCTCATTCTCTGGATAAAGATCAGCAATAACCGTGCTTGCGTAGGAAGTTCCACTCTTGGGCAGAACTTGACATATCTCTTAAGCCGTAATGCCGCTTTGCATACTGATTCATCCTCTTTTTTTTTGAATCTATGAATTTGTGAGACCGTATTGTGAGCTATGCCTTTCTGCGAGAATGTGAAATGGTAAAGTGTGCATCAAATCATCTCATCAATAGCACTGCATTGTGGTGGAATGCCACCAAATAGCAGGGTAAAAGACCGCGTACCTGGCATGCATTGAAAAAGTTGTTTTTACCTCAATTTTTTCCCACGTAGTATAAAGCTAAAGCACGACGCTCGTGGGATTTAATTTGACAAGGTGAATTCCTCAAATAGCTCGTCTAGAGTCTCAAAATCACATCTTTTCACTGAGTCAAACCATGTAGCCGCTCATCTTCAAGAGTCAGTCCAAATCCCACAAACTATGTTGCAAAATCCAAAACTTCCTCTGCTCTAATTACTCTTCTGAAAGCCGCTACGTGATCTCTTGGATCTTTATCTCTAGAGTATCGCCTATTTACCCATTTTCGGATTTGGGATGGTCTAACTTGCGGCCGATTGTCTACAAGTCTAACCATAGACTCTCCCAATCCTGCTCTCGCATTAGGCCTTCTACTATGCCTAGGCTCTTCCATAAAGAGATTATTCATTCTGTTGGAGATTAGTCCTTAAGAAGGCATGTCTGCAATCTTTGTGATCATTTCAACTCTCATTATCTCTCTCGAAGGGAATCTAGGTGGCTCCCTTTCAAATTCTCTTAGGAATCCTCATGTTTGGTAGAGATATTTGTGGTCCTTCATTGACCAAATTTCCACTTTGGTGGAGATATTTGTGGTCTCTTAGGAATCCTCGTGTTTGGTGGAGATATTTGTGGTCCTTCATTGACCAAATTTCCACTTGTTCCTAATGCATTCCATGGATTTTTTCTTTCTACAACTCTGTATTCTCGTCCATACGTGTTAACAACTATAGACTTCCATTGATAGTCGACTCCGTATGTATAGACATATAAGAGCTTGTAATCTGTCAGCTCTTTTGGGTATGGCTCTGAGCACCTATAAAGTTTGACCTCATTGTCGTCAACGTATCTATGCAATCCTTCACTCTTATGACCTCTTATCCAAAACTCTTTCAACAAACTTGGTCTTTATCAATTGCAAGTTTGGAAGATCCATTATAGGCAGATGCTCCTCTATCATTGGGATCCCAAAGCTTGTGTAAGCTGAGTTTGACTCTAAAGAGAACATGATCTATGGGCTTAACAACTTTATCTTGATGTAAGAAGGCTTATACCAAAGTGTTCAAGTGTTTTGGTTAGAAAAAAGTCAAAACTATGTCCAAAACCGCGATCATTTTCTCACAATTCTCTCAAATTGTCGGTTTTAGACACCCCTAACGTCCTTATGAATTTTGAGGCCTTAAATGACGTTCTTTTGGGTGTTGACCAACAATGAATGACTCGTAGGGTCTTTCATTGTTGTTCATGGTTGCCACTGAATCTTGTAGAGCTACTTGGAGCTTTGTTTTGATAAAAAAAGTTTCTAAATCTGATACCGATAGCTCAAGTTATGGTTAAAACAATCAATCTATGCCTGAATACTTCATACACGTATGATGTCTACTAGCTCAGAATTTCTCCAAACTTTAACTGTAGACTCTCCTTGATGTACACTTTTAGTCAGGTCTATCAGTCCTTTTTTTGTTAGGTTGCCTGCAACTTCCCGGGAAGGTTTACTAAGCCAAAAATGATCCAAATTGAATGAAACTTGGTCTCTAGGCTTATTATATGCTCGGAAACACTATTATGAGCTCAGATGCAAGTTTTGACTTCTAATTTGGTGCTTGAGACATCATACATGTATGATGTCTTTTGTGGCAGAATGAAGTGACTTTTGTTTCAATGACTCTTTATCACTCAAGTAACTCTCAGCAACTTGGAAATTTCACTTTGAACACTTTTTGTGCAAGTTATGGTCAATATAAGCACGAATCTGCCCAATTTCTGGCTTTTGGCTTTTGCAAGCTCAAAGGAGCTCCAAATGCAATGAATTTTGGCTAGGGACTTCGTTTATGCTCTATGAAACTAGGGTATATCCAAATGTCTGTTTTGACCCAAATGTGGCCTTTAAGACATCATACACATATGATGTCTTTTGGGTCAAAATTCACTCATATTTCTACCCAAGCTACTCATTGATGCATACAATAAGAATATGTGATCACAACAATTTTTGGATGTCAAAATTGCACAAAATCACCACTTTTTCACCTTTACCTACTTGTATCTGCAAAAATCTCTTTAAATGCATAACTAGGTGATCAAATGAGTTGAAATTTTGCAAGCAAGCTTAACACATCATTTCCCAACCCCTTGTGTGGTCAAAAGTGCAATTGGAATGTCAGATTTGGCCTTGAGACATGTGAATGATGTCTATGTACTCATATTTGGCCCAAACTTGTTATGTAGGCTTGTTTTGTTGTGCCTAACACCTTGGTAAGCTTAGATTTCAATTTTGGTCCCTAAAAGTTCCCTTTAGACATCATACACATATGATGTCTACCTGATCAATTTGAAGTGAATTTCAATCCAGAGGTTCCTCAGTACACGTGCAACTCACAGCAAGTTTCAGAACTGAATTCCAACAGTTTTTGTGCAAATTATGGTCAGTTCAAGCAATCACTTTGCCTAGATCTATCTGTGGTCTTTGCAAGCCCAAAAATGCTTCAAATTTAATGAAATTTGGCCCACATGCTTCCTAAATGTTGTAGATCACAAAGGTGCACTCAGTTATAGCTTTTGACATTAGATCTGGCCTCTAAGACATCATACGCGTATGATGTCTTTTTGCTCAAATTTTAGTTATGTTTCTACCAGAGGTGCCCCTTGGTGTGTACAACAAGAATATGTGCTCATAGCAAATTTTAGATGTCAAAATTGCACAAAATCACCACTTTTTCACAAGGAATCCCTGAAAGAGTAAAGTCCTCTCAATTCCCAATCTGTAAGCCCAAATGAAATGAAATTTGGTGTGTGTGCTCATCACAACATGCAGAATATGGGTATAATGTCAAAAGTTCAAATTTACTGCCAGAGTCACCCTTCAGACATCATACACACGTATGGTGTTTGTTGATGAATTTGTGGACAAAATTCATTCACAGGCATCCACAAGTCTCAAGCACTAGTTTTCAAGCACTTCTACCAATTCTCATGCAAAAATGTGCTCAAAATCACAAGTTTCTCTTTTTTCTGTTTTTGACACTCCCTCTTTTGTCTTTTGGGTGTCAAGAGTTGGTCAAAACTCTAGTCTCAGTGCGTACCTAGGGTGAAAACCCCCCTTTTGAACACTGTGGTGCAGTCAAATTTTGTCTCTGAATACTCCTTGAGACATCATATGCGTATGATGTCTACCGGCTCAAAATATTAGTTTCTATAAATAGAATATGCTCAACATCAATCAATCATGCAAAAATGTCAACAGATATCTTTTCATTTCATTTTTCCTCAAAGAAAACTTTTCAGAGATCATGAATGCAAACAGGCACTTTAGCAAATAATTTGGTGATGAATAGCTGTAAATCAGAATCAGATCACTTACCTAAAGCTATTTCTACAAATCATATGGGGTTTTGCATTTATTTGTAGAGAAATGTTTCAATGCCACACACGGACTAGCAAACACTTTTATCACCTCACAAACCACTCAACCACCAAAAACGACTCTAATCTACAACTCCTAACTAAATCTACCTAGTCGTAGACCCTCGGCAAGACACACGCTTCCTGGCTATCCACTTGATCTCGGAATAACCTCTTCCAGATCCCCTTGAGAAAAATGCTTTCTTTAGCCGAAACTAAAGCAAGCAACCATCACACGAGTGTTAGTAGGATAAGCTACTTAAGTCCTTGTATCCCTGGCAATGACACCAATGTTAGGGGAGCAAATCACACCACCCATAAAGTGCATGCAGCAAACCTAGATCAACATAATGTCAATCGAGGACACAAATGACACGATAGGCGCACGAAGGCAATTTCTTTAGCTTGTCAAGCTGAGACCATCCCACACATACAACACTCTGGAAGGCGAACTAAAACACAATCTAGAATCTCACTACTCTCAACTACACCATCCAACCCACAAACAGAAGGAAACTCACCAAATCATGCCAGACTCATATAAAACTTAAGGAACACCATCCTCTCACTAGGATACACCTGTCCCTAAGCCTCTATACTCAAAATCCTTACTCTAAACCCATCTGCAAAAAACACATATGAAGATAGAGCAGAATTTTGAAAGTGCCCAAAAGTAAAATCTATGAGTACCTATGCCTAGTTATGTCGCCACAATTCTAATGACTACTTGCAAGCAAAAAACAGACATCGTTTGATATACTTACATCTGCAAATAGCTCGTAGATGCGCGAGCGCATTCGCTCCGTTCTACGAGGAATGCTTGGTGTTGTTGCGTAGCTATTGCCAAGCCTAGTGTGATGATGCATTTGGATCTCCAATGTGATGAATGAGTGGGGAGTAGCACCAGGATGAAGCTCACACTCTCTCTCTTCCTCTCTCACACAAAATCGATGGTAGCTTAAAACCTGATTATGATAAAAGTCCTTTACAAAATGACCTAGGTACCTTATATACCAAGGCTACCATAGGTTAAACCTAAAATAGAGTTCAAGGGGTTAAATGGCTTTGTATGTACAATCTGGAAAAGCCATTGCACCTTGGCTTTTGCAACTAGACTAGCTATCTATTACAAATGATGTTTCTAACCATAATCTATAGCATTTCATAACTCTCAAAGAATAAAGCTTTGTTGAGTTATGTTGTGTTGTTGACCTAGCGGTCAACATGGAACATGGAACAATACCCGCTTCTCTGCCAAAGACCCATGAGTTTTTTCTTTAAAAATATCCTCCTCAATGGAGCCAAGGCTAGACATCCAAAATGTCCATGGCACACTCCACCAATTGCCATTCCTCTATGCTTTAGGAATAGAGATGTGTAAGAATCATAGTAGCACAAAACAAGAAAAAATATAAAAATCTTTAAGTACCACAAATAACTTAAAGTAAACTTGAAATAATAGTCACCATATGAATCATCTACAATTATCTCTGTGCAAAGGAAGATTAGAGCTACTGGGATGGGGATGAAGCTCCTTATGCATGTAAACATGTTCTTGGCTCCAAAAAGCCTAAAACTTTTCACTCTTTCTTTCCAACATGACAAGAATTGGTTTTCTGAGGAGTATGTTCTTCTCTTGCTTTGCTACATTATAATCCAACTAGCCTTGGCTATGGATGTTGGGATCCATTATTTGTTCTCTTGTAATGTGTCATAGGTGGTAATGGTTTTAATGAATGTGCTAGGGTGTTAGGACCAGGTGGGCTCCATTGCTTGAGGAAGATGACACACAGAAGATGAGTGCATAGAAGATAGTGGAAAGAGGAGAGAGAAGAAGATGGTGGAGAGAGGTGGAAATAGGAGGGAAAAGAAGGTTGTGAGGAGATTCAAAAGAGAAGTGGAAATAGGAGGGAAAAGAAGGTTGTAAGAAGATTAAAAACACATTTTGGTCAATGATGGAGACCTTTTTGAGGTAAAAGGACCACGTGATGGAAAGTTACTTTATATTTTCTTTCCAAAAAAATTCATTTAGAGAAATCTCAAAACTAAAGGTTTCATAACAGAAGCCCTCCTATCATTGGCCTAGATCACTCTCTCTCTCTCTCTCTCTAAATGTTAAAAGGAAAAAAAGAGACCTCAAACTTCCCCTAATTCTAGTAGGAGTTGAAAGACCACAACTAGTCTTAGGAAAATAGCCTCCACTACTAAGAACGAGACCTATAGGAGTCAGATATTCACCAGTTGTAGATGAGCTTGAGGAGCAGGCACTTGCACCAATACCTGCATATTACGAGGAGCCTAGTGGATATATGACAAATATGGGATATTATCAACCTAAAGAATTGAAAGCATTGTAACCATGGAGCATGCTTGGATCTCTTGGACCACCAACTACTGCATACGCTTCAGGATAAGGTAGATATAGTTTGGACGAATGCACATTGCTATTCATGGCTAATGGAGGATTAGCAGGATCAAGACTTGCTAATCATCAAATAGCTGATGCACACACTTCAAGAGAAGGTAGATACAATTTGGATGAATGCACATTGTTGTTCATGGCTAATGGAGGATTAGCGAGATCAAGACCTGATTATCAACAAAGAGTTGATCATCAACAACCTAAAGGACCATGTTATAAGTGTAGTGGTGGCCACCTAATGAAAGATTGTTCTCACATGGAGATCATAAGAGTGAATGCATATAGTCCTGGTTGTGGATTCACTCATTTGATTTTTGATTGCCTGAAGAACCCTAAAAAAGGAGAAAAATTAATGTAGAATATATTAGAGGCAATACAATCTAATAGTGGATCAAAAAACAAAAATGTGATACCAATCCAAGTAATCACAAGAGCACAAGCTCAAAAAATGCCAAACAAACCTATCACAAAAGAACCAAAAACAGATACTCCCAGCATTGAATGTAAGGGTCAATGAAACACGTGGAAGTCTAAGAAGGCTACAAAAAAGCTAGGAAGAAACGTGAACAAACTTCCATAGCTGAAGAATTGAAACAAATGAAAGAAAAACTGAGGAAACTTGAAGAAGAAACAAACAAAGAAGAGGAAACCCCTGAGGTAGTACCAGAGCCATGATAGTTGAGAAACCCAAGAGCGCTAGTTTAGGAGGATCAATTTTGGTAGAAAAGGTTAACAAACCATTAGACGCCCTCCTCACAGCCTATGATACTGTTGGAATTAGGGTCACAGAGAAACACACACAGCTTGGAGAAGACAAAGGAAGCTCAAGGCACACAATAGAGACTGTGTTACTTAGTGTGCAATGGAAAGATAGATAGCCCTAGAGTGATGGGCATATATACAATGCTCGGGGAAAAAACCTCCTAAAGAGGGAAAAAATGCCTCAGCGGTCCTAGTGTGTTCACACACATCACTACCACATTTATATGGTAACAAATCCCCCCTGGAGTGATGCGGTGAACGAGAGCTGGCACATGAGTAAAGGGAAGTGCCATGCCCTAAGGACATGATCAGTCCACAAAGGGGAGTAAGCACAAAGATTTGTGGAAAGCTTCAAGCTTCTCACGAGACAATGCCTTTGTGAAAAGATCTGCAAGGTTGTCCCGTGTTGGAACATAAGCCAAGCTGATCTCTCCTGTTGAGAGCCTCTCCCTGACATAGTAGTAATGCACCTCAATGTGCTTTGTGCGAGCATGAAAAACTGGGTTCCTTGCAACTGCCAATGTGCTCTGACTGTAAGTGTAAATAGTGTTAGCAGTTTCCTATCCAACACTCAAATCAGCCATAAGGCGTCTAAGCCATACACACTCAACCATAGCTGTGAACACTATCATGTACTCAGCCTCACAACTTGAAGTGGACACAGTAGGTTGCTTCTTGCTCAACCATCATATACATGAACTGCCAAGCATGAAACAAAAACCACTTGGGGACACTCGGGTGTCAAAATGACCAGCCCAATCTGAGTCCGAAAAAGCATGTAAGTCTGGCGGCAATGATCCCCCCTTGGGATAAAACAAGCCAAGATGTAAAGTGCCACTAAGGTAGCGGAAAATACTCTTAACAGCCTGCCAATGCTTAGAACCTGGGCTATGCATAAATTTGTTGACTTGTGAGATTGCAAACTGAATATCCGGCCTTGTGTTGCATACATAAACATCAGTTAGGTAAAGAGTGACATCAGCAAGATCGTCATCATCATGTAGACTCAAATCCAAACGTGTTTCCATGGGAGTGGCAATACGTTTGCAATCCTCAAGTCAGCTTACATAGCAATGTCTCTATGTAACTTTTCTGACACAACGCAATACCACCATCCCACTGCTTAAACTGTATACCCAAGTAATGATGCAACAGCCCCAAATCTTTCATCTTGAAAGTAGCATTCGAATCAGCCTTAAATTCAGCAATATGTCTTTCATTTGGTCGAGTGATGAGCAAATCATCGACATAAAGAACCACAATGAGAAGTACATCACCCTCACGCTTTACATACAATGTGCTTTCTGTTGGACTATTACGAAAGCCTCGTTTGACCAAATGAGTGTCAGCTTTCTCATACCAAGCACGAGGAGATTGCTTCAACCCAGACGAAGCCTTCTTACATTTGCACACTTTGTCCACTTGTCCTTTTATGACAAAACAGCGAGGCTCTGTTACATAAACTTCCTCAAATATATCACCATTCAAGAAAGCAGTAACAATGTCTGATTGATGTACATCCCAACCAAAATGAGCTGCCAATGCACATGGAAAATGCACAGTAGTCATACGACAAGTGGGAGCAAAATTCTCTTCATAATCTCTGCCTTTTTGCTGTGCATAACCCTTTGCAACAAGTCGAGCCTTATGGCGATCGATCTCACCATCCGGCTTGCGTTTCAACTTGTAAACCCACTTCGTACTAATGGCCTTTTTGCGAGGAGAAAAATCACATAAAGTCCATGTGGCATTTTCTATAAGTGCATCATATTCTGATTGCATGGCAGCCATCCAATATTTTGAATTCTGTGCTTCATAGACAGAGGCTCCTCAACATCATGTAAGCTAGACACAGCCAAAGCATAACAATTTGATGCATAAGATGCATGGCGAGAGCTTGAACAACTACGACTAGACAAAGGTGCATCCAATTTACTGTCACGCAAAGTGTGCACCAGCCATTTTGGCATACCTCTAGCCTGGTCATTTTTAGCCCTTTCCTCATCAAGTAAATCATGTACATCTGCATCAGTAATAGGCTGATCTGTAACATTTTCAGAAACCCCCATAAGCTCCAATGAGGCTTTACATTTGCCTCATTGGAACTTACATTCGTATTTTCACCATTGAAAAGAGGCAACAAAGTGTCATAAATGTCCTGTGAGCTTACATTATTGTCTCTAGTACATGACAGCAAGGGCTGAACACAATCTTCCACAAACACTATATACTGTGAAACCAAAATACGTTTTGTTTGCGGATGATACAACCTGTAGCCTTTGCTTTCAACACTATAACCACCAAAAATACATTTGACAGCCTTATCATCCAATTTTTTGCGTTGTGTTTGTGGCACCAAAGCATATGCCAAACAGCCAAAAACATGCGTGTGCTCAATAGAAGGCTTTCTATCATGCCATGCTTCATATGGAGTAATAGACTGCAAAGCTTTCGTAGGACACATGTTTACTACATGAGTGGCACATATGATGGCCTCAAGCCAAAAAGAATGAGGCAAAGCTTTACTTTTGACCATACATCGTGCCATTTCCGTAAGTGACCTGTTTTTCCTCTCAGCAACACCATTTTGCTGAGGTGTAAAAGGCATTGTACATTGGTGTTTTATCCCACGACTAGCCAGAAATGCATTAAATTCATGAGACATATACTCCCCCCCTCGATCGGAACGGAGGGTGCCCATAGTACATTTCGATACATTTTCAGCCATAGCCAGAAATTGTTTGAAGCACATAAAAACTTCGGACTTCGCTTTAAGCGGAAATACCCATGCATGCCTGGAGTAATCATCAATGAAAGTCACGAAGTAAAGGTAATTGCCCAAGGACGGAGTTTGCATGGGCCCACAAACATCACTATGCACAATCTGCAACCTGCATGTGGCCCGAACTGAACCATCCTTTGCAAACTTAGAACGCTGCATCTTACCCAAAATACAGCGAACGCATCTTACCATATCAGATTTTTTCAAACGCAGCAAACTGGCAAAATCCACATGACCAAAACGTGCATGCCAAAGTTTTGCATCTAAAATAGCCCTTGAATCTGCAACAGCATTTGCAAAATTTTGTCCACACTTTTCATACAAAGTGAGCTTATACAGCCCGCGACACAAAAGGCCAGATGCAACAATTTCATCATTAAAACTGATATTATAAATTGTACATCTGTTATCCACAAATCTAACTACAAGTCCAAGTCTAGCAAGTGCGGATACAGATAAGAGATTCTTCTTGATCCTAGGTACATAAAGTGCATCAACAAGTGTTAAAGAACTGCCATTAGGAGCAATAAGCACAATCTTTCCAACTCCCTAAACCGGATAAGAGGCAGTGTTGTCTCAAGTGACTGAATTCCCATGAGGGACAGACTTGAGAGAGGTGAAAAATTCACAATGTGAGGTAATGTGCTTTGTACCACCACTGTCGAAATACCACACATGTGAATCTGCAGCAACTGACAAGCATGCATCATGGAGAGCAGGATTGTAAGTGCACTCTACACTAAAAGCCCATTCTGTATCAACATCAGTAACACAGTCTCCTTTCACAGAAGACTCAACAATGGCTGCATTTGTAGTGGAACAAGCATTTGCAGTGGAACCACCCTCTTTCTTCTAGCCTCTTTGGCCTTCAACTTAGGACACGACTTGATCAAGTGATGATTAGCTTTAGAATAATGGCAACGCATCTTCTTTTTGCCCTTATCACCAGAATTTCCAGAGAAATTGCTTCCAGCAAAAGCATTAGCAACAAAAGTTTTGCCACTCGCAGCAGAACCATAAGAAGTGGCTGCATTAGTGTTACCACCCTTTATTTGAGAAGCAATAAAAGCCTGTTCAACTGCACGCTGCGTAGTCTTGTTTTTTCTGGAAAGTGACTCTTGCAATAGCAATGTGCATAATGCATCAAACTTGACAACTTCAGGATTTCCTTGGGTCATGAGTCTCCAAGTACTAGCAAAAGTCTCGTAGGAATCTGGTAAGGCATCAAGAACAGTCTGCACAAGGGAACTGTCTGAAATGACTTCACCTGCAGAAATAAGTTGCTCATTGATATCCTTGACACTAGCAAGGAAAAATCTTCGACTCTAGCTCTTTACGCAGCAAAGCAATTTTAGCCCCATTGCGACTTGCATAAAGACCAGCCAATATATCCCAAGCCTGTTTTGCAGATTTTGCTGAACGAATGTGAGGAACAATGGTGTGCTTCACAGACAACACAATAGATGCATGAGCTTGTGCATCCTTTACATCCCACAACGAGATTGTCTTGCCGTAGGCAAAACAACTCTAATAGCAGCAATCCTTGCAACAAGACCTGCAACATCCGCAACATTGCCTACATCCTCAGAACCAGCACGTACATCAATGCCCGGCACAATATTCTAGACTCCCTTTGACACAAGAACATGTTGCATCATGTAAGCCCACATAGGGTAATTGTCCCCATCCAACCTGTCCTCATTAGCAAACATCTTGAACACATCTGTGTTGTTGTCAGCCATGGTAAATGCTGCACTTGATGTGAAAATTGCTCAAAAAGAGGAGAAACAAAGCGGAAACAACACATGCTATATAGCACAAACCGTAGAAGACTGTAAGGCACTTGTTATGCAAAAAACGACACTGATAGAAATTTTGCACAAAATGACAAAATAGCCTGTGCAATACTGCCTGTAGTGGAAACAGAGGCCGTAATGAGCCCGAATCAAAAATCTAAGTAGACTAAGCTCTATGAGCTTGCCTGAAATATTTGTCAACCTGCAAACACTCACCAAACCTCACTATAATCGGAGAAAGTAAGCAAGTGTGTGGTGGAGCAGCTGGCGACTAAGCCCGGGAGGACGTAACCTGCTCTAATACCAATTGTTGGAATTAGGGTTGCAGAGAAACACACACATCTTGGAGAAGACGAAGGAAGCTAAAGGCACACAATAGAGAGTGTGTTACTTAGTGTGCAATGGAAAGATAGATAGCCCTAGAGTGATAGGCGTACATACAATGCTCGGGGGAAAAAACCTCCTAAAGAGGGAAGAAATGCCCCGGCGGTCCTAGTGTGTTCACACACATCACTACCACATGTATATGGTAACAAATACATGGGTCAAAAATAATCAATCTCAAGAACAAATATGGATGACATATCCACATGCAGAGCTAGAGAAGAAAAGTCTTGAAATGTGCAAAAAAAGATTCAAACAACCCAAGATTTACTAGAACCTTCAATTGAGAGACCAAAATATATTATAATTATCCCACCAGCACCAATAATTCCAACAAACCAGGAGTGAATAGTGCTAGAATCTAATCAGAAGCACGAACTAGATCATGAAAAACTAGTACAAGGGCCAAAGGATAGTGTTGAATACCATAGATCATTCTTTTGATGGGTTTTTCCCATGTATATTAGAGGAGTATATAGAAATAGATGTTCCTGACAAAATCTCGAAATAGGTTAGAGAGGCCAACAAAGCTAATGAGCTAAGCAAACGTGTAAACCAAACCAGTAATGGGAGAGGAGTATTTCTTCCATCAATACAGGAGTTTGAGGCAGGATCTCAAATAAATCTAGAAATGTAATTGCATTGGGGAGACCAAGGATCTATTTTATCTATAGACAGCCAACCCCATTCGAAGAACACTACCTTCCTAAACGAGAGAATACGAGGCCAAATCAAATGTTGTCGTAGGCCCATCACAAAGACTCTCTTCTAAGAAAGTCATTGACTCTAAAGTTCTAATAGACATTTTGTCAACACCAATGACATGTACAATAATATTAACTGAGCTATTAAAAATATGACCTAGCATGTGGATTATGGTAGGAGACTGTCTAGCAGATTATGGAGTGAAGGATCCTTCGTCACAAATTCAACAAGGAATCCGAGAACTCAAAAAGCCTCACCTATAAATACCATGCATGTAACATTAAACAAAATAGGAGAATACAATCAAGGACAAGATGGCAACATGACTCTTCCTGTGGAATTTCAAGGTGTCGCCACCATGGCATTTGTCTCTTCTTGAGAATCATGTTTCTTTTGAGCCACTATAGAAGCCTTCTACACAGGAAATTTTGAAATGGACTCAACTATCTTCATGAAAATATGCAAAGATCTATGACTCAAATTTGTAGCCTATACCCTCCATGAGGAACGAGAAAACCCACTTACAAGAATCTACAAGCCATAGAAGGAGGATCACATGCAGCAAATGATGCTGGACTTCCAACAGTTTGTGGACGAACAAAAACAAAGAAAGCCTCTTCTTAAATAGTAAAGTCTCATTAGGGATGACAAGAAGCCGAGCGGGGGGAGGGTTGAAGCGAAGGACTAGCTCACGCCAAATCCAATTGGTCAACAAATCTTCAGATCACACACCTACCAAGACAATCAAACTACCACAGTGACTAGCCCCTTTGAGATATTCAAATGGGCATAACTTGCCCACTTGCTCCAATTGATTGATCCAAAAATACCAGCATGCACCACAACTAGCACTTTGCTCCTATCTACTACCGTCAGCTCTGACCACCTGTCTGTACTTGCCCTATCCATCGGGGATTTTCAAAGGCTTCCACCTTTAGACTACCATATCTTCCATAGCGTAGCTCCATTTAAGGAGCTATTTGGATTGACATGTAGAGCACCTTGAGCACCACATCACAAGGCACACTTCTAGTACTTGAGACTCCTTGATCTGCCAACTTGATTGGCCCTTTGCAGCCCTCTTGGGCTAAAATCAAGCATACATATCAGCTATCACTTGCATGCCCAAGACCTTCATACATGCTTTAACCCTTTAGCTTGCACCTGTAGGCACCCATAGCATTGCATAGTCCACTTCACAGCACCAAACAACATTGGTTGCACCAACGTCTTAAGAGTGTAGAAACCAATCATGTTGTTAAGCTAGCACCATGGTATTATGGTGCATTTGAAATCACTGATTGTTTTAATGCTAAAAACAATTATTGGCTCTCCTTGACTCTTGGAAAATTCACAATACATTTCACATAAGCTTTCTTTGTCCTTTCAAAGATTCTCTACTATCACTTCCTATTGTTGATGATCCATCTTTTTTAGAAGAAGATTGTGAAATCTTGTATCGGAGACCATCATAGACCATCAAGACACTTTGACACGCAGTGGTATGTTGCATCAAAAATATTTGCTTAAGTATAAGAATCACTAGGGGGGTACTCTATGTAATCATGTTAATGTATAATGTGAGTTCGATGGGAGGGGTTTAAAATGCAAAACTTTTAGGCAATTTAATAGAGATATATTGAAATAAGGGATTTTTTTATTCAATTTTAGGAAAAATCCCAAAATAAATGGTTATTAATTCGAACATGTTAAAAGAGGGTTTTCTTTTAATACCCCGCGAATGCGCGTTATATAGGGGGGTACTGAACGGTGAACCACCCGAGAAGAATGCACCAAGTGGATGCCAAAGAGGTTTTTCCGCTCTCATCCTTGTATCCTAGAAGCATATCAAACTTCTAGAAGCTGAAAGTTTTTCTTCTTTACCCCTTGTGGCTGATGACTATGGTATTTCACACCTGAGGTTTTTCCTTTGACAATTCATTCAGTTGTAATTTAATGTTGATTTTTCCCCTTTGACAATTAATTTGTGATATTTGATACCCGAGGTTTTTCCCTTTGACAATTAATCTGTGTGTTTGCATCATTTAGAGCAATATTTGACTGAGGTTTTGCCCTTTGAACAATGTAAAGGGTGATTTCTTTTCATCATTGTCATGCTCTGTGTGTCTTTGTTAGCAAGCCCGGTATTTAAGATCTCTTTCAATTTCGTAGATATTTGGGTATGTGGATTGCACTTACCTTTTTGGTTTCTTTTTTTAGGATATTATGATGAGCAGTGGGAAGTTCCCTATGAGTACTTCACTTGATCTGACATATACCATGTGGAGATCTATCTTGTCTCCAGACAAATTTCAAAGATTCCTAGTTTTTTCTATTTTCCACAAACTGAGGGAAATTGCTTCCCGATTTGGGAGGACTGTTATCACTATTACTACTTTTGGACATTTTATCAATTTTGTGTATGTTTTATTCTCAACAATTCAAAAGAAGCAATGTAAATGGAACTCTCCTTTACCTACTATTCTTAGAGTTTAAATGAAAAACAACCCACTTCTATTTTTGGGTGCATGCATGGAGAGAGAAAGAGAATCCCAAAATCATGTCTTCACACGCACCACATCTTCTTCAGTAGGAATCGGCTTCTTGGCTCTTTACGAGGAAGACGAGCCTCGATACAGCTGGAGAAGGTTTTTGGTGCTAAAGGAAAGTATTCAATGATGAGTCTCAAGATGGAGTTGTACTCTCTTGCTATGTGTGCTGATGAAAATATTACATCTTTAGTTAATTGGATGAAGAGTATTAAAACTCAACTTGTTTATGTCGAAGCCCTTGTACCAGAAGAAGATCTCGCAGTAGTTTTGTTAAAAAGTTTGCCTAATAAATTCCATCAGATTATTACTATTTTAAAGGAGAAAGATCCGCTATCCTTCTTGGATGGTATTATCAATTCATCAGGAAGAAGAACGAAGGGTACCCCATCCCAATTCTCCTATTATTCCTAGTGCATATACAGTCTCCAATGCAATATCCCCCATCAGTTCTTATGATACTTTTAGTGCCTATGCAGTCACTAATTGTGCTTCTACCTCAACTTCATCTCGACCATCCATTGGTACCAGATCTTGTGTCATTTGTGGGCGCAATAATCATCAGACAAAAGGCTTTTTCAAGAAGAATCCTTGTGTTCACTGTGGTAAAACAAATCATCCTTCAAATAGATTCTTTCAAAAGGGTATAAATCAAATTCATATACCAGTGTTAAGAGCCGGTTATGATGGGTGATGGCATGGGCAAGCCATGGCAAGCTGTAGGTGCAAAAACGAGAGAGAGAGAGAGAGAGAGAGAGAGAGAGAGAGAGAGAGAGAGAGAGAGAGAGAGAGAGAGAGAGAGAGAGAGAGAGAGAGAAAGAGACTCAACAAGAGGAAAAATACGCTATTGTTTGATTGTATTCCTTTGTTTTTTTAAAAAAGTTACAATATATAGCAAAACTTGCCATGCAAACTAAAAAAGGAGCTCAACTTCATCTGCATGCTCTAGGCGGTGTTCCCATGGGCTTGGAAACCCAACAATCCCCCCCTCAAAAGCCCGAACTGGACAGACCACTCTCATGATACCTCAAGTTTTTGGTATACTCGGCAACCGTGAGTTTTAGGTTCTCTCACAACCAAGGATTTCTGGTGTATCCATAACCTGTTGCTATGATAGTGAAGGCAAGTAATGACCATCGACCTTGGTTAATAGAATTTTGAATTGCTTTTTAACACATCAGTGGATCCGTAGCATAAAATAACCAAACCTTCAACACTGCTTTGAAGAGTCAGCAGCAGCGATTGAATTTCATTCAATAGCCCATTTGCAGCAGCTTAAGCTAAAAAATAAGCCTCCAAAATCACTTGCTAATCTACTATGAGCACCGAGCATCAGATATCCCTTCACTTTGATTTGTCAGGTGTTATCTACCGAGCAACAACGCAAGCATAGCAAACATGACCCAGCTATCATTAGCATATCGAATATGGCATCAAAGGTGGATGAATTCAAATCAAATGAGGTTATTGGGTACACCTAACCCATGGTTTGGGAATGAACCAAAAACTCCATTTGACGGTAGCCTAACAATTTTGTATTAGGCATCTCAAGAAGCAGGGAAATCGACAGAGACTAACAACACAATTATGTTTTTCAGTCAAAGCCTCTTTTACCTTATTTGTTTTCAGTCTCCACCTTGCCATGGCTTCTCCTCGATGGAACCCACCATAGTCATTGCAAGGCGGGCATCTCAAGACGCAGGGAAATCGGCAGATGGTTGAGATGAAGTTGAGGTAGAAGCACAATTAGTGGCTACATAGGCACTGGAAGTATCAAAAGAATTGATGGGGGATATTGCATTGAAGATTGTATATGCACTAGGAATAATAGGAGAATTGGGACAGGGTACCCTTCGTTCTTCTTCCTACAATGAATTGATGATACCATCCAAGGAGTGCATCAGATCTTTCTCCTTTAAAACAGTAACAATCTGATGGAATTTATCATGCAAACTTTTTAACAAAATGGCTATGAGATCTTCTTCTGGTATTGGGGCTTCAACATAAACAAGTTGAGTTTTAATACTCTTCAGCCGGTTGACTAAAAATGTAATATTTTCATCAGCATGCATAGCAAGAGAGTACAACTCCATCTTTAGACTCATCATTGGATACCTAGCTTTAGCACCAAAAATCTTCTCTAGTTGTATCCAGGCAGCAATGGCAGATTGCATGTCATCCAGATAATGAATAAAATCATCTTTGAGAGATGTCAGAAGAATACCTAATGCTTGCGTTGTTGCTCGGCAGATAACACTCCGGTCCCAGCCCGAGGGAACGCCGCCTAGAGCATGCAAATGAACTCAAGCTCCTTTTTTAGTTTGCATGGCAAGTTTTGCTATATATTGTAAGTTTCTTTTAACAAAGATATACAATAAACAATAGCGTGTGTGTTTTTTTGTTTGCTAAGTATTGACTCTCTCTCTCTCTCTCTCTCTCTCTCTCTCTCTCTCTCTCTCTCTCTCTCTCTCTCTCTCTCTCTCTCATTTTTGCACCTGCAGCTCACCATGGCCTGCCCATGCCATCACCCACCATAACCGTCTCTCAACACTGGTATCAGAGCCTCGAGGCTTGTGCTCGATAAGTGCCGCGAGAGCAGCACCCCTTGCACAGTAGAGGATCCGACTATCGACCTGCATCAAAACGAGCAAAACCTACCTCAAAGTGGTCGCCTTGGCATCGTGGCAACATCTCGACCCTGCAAGCCTTGCCAATTTGGCCTCTACAACCAATTGCAAGCAAATCTCGCCATCGACAATGCTCTGCTACAGAACTCGCCATCTTTTTGGTTAGTTTCACACTTAATTTCAAGTGTCCACTCCTTGTGGCTTTGATCAGGTGCCTATTCACACTCTCTATGCTCGATGCTCGGTGTTCATAGTAAATTGCGAAGTGATTTTCAAGGCTTATTTTCAAGCTTAAGCTGCTGCAAATGGGCTAATGAATGAAATTTAGTTGCTGCCACTCTTCAAAGTGGTGTTGAAGGTTTGGTTATTTTATGCTACAGATCCACTGATGTGCTAAAAAGCAATTCAAAATTCTATCAACCAAGGTCGACTATCATTACTTTCCTTCGCAAGCATAGCAAATAGGAGCAAGCTATCATTGGCATATCAAATATGGCATCAAAGGTGGAGACAACGGATCTGAATTCCACACCTGGAAAATCAAAGTGAAGGGATATCTGATGCGCAAGAATTTTTGGAGTGTCATCAAGCCGCTATCAGCCAACGAAGTAGGCACATCCGCTGCAGTTACCAGAGTGTTATCTGCCGAGCAACAACACAAGGACGAGCAAGCATTAGGTATTATTCTGACATCTCTCGAAGATGATTTTATTCATTATATGGATGTCATGCAATCTGCCAACGCTGCCTGGATACAGCTAGAGAAGGGTTTTGGTGCTAAAGCTAAGTATTCAATGATGAGTCTAAAGATGGAGTTGTACTCTCTTGCTATGCATGCTGCTGAAAATATGACATCTTTAGTTAACTGGTTGAAATGTATTAAAACTCAACTTGTTTATTTCGAAGCCCCAGTACCAGAAGAAGATCTCATAGTTGTTTTGTTAAAAAGTTTGCCTCATAAATTCCATCAGATAGTAATTGTTTTAAAGGAGACAGATCCGTTGTTCTCCTTGGGTGGTATTATCAATTCATCGCAGGAAGAAGAAAGAAAGGTACCCCGTCCCAATTCTCCTATTATTCCTAGTGCATATACGGTCTCCATAGCAGTCTCCCCCATCAGATCTTCTAATACTTCCAGAGAATATGCAGTCACTAATTGTGCTTCTACCTCAACTTCATCTCGACCATCCATTGGTACCAGATCTTGTGTCATTTGTGGGCACAATAATCATCAGACAAAAGACTATTTCAAGAAGAATCCTTGTATTCACTGTGATAAAACAAATCATCCTTCAAATAGATGTTGTCAAAAGGGTAAAAATCAAATTCACATGATTGAGGGAGACACCGAATCTCCAATATATTGTGTTGACAATGAAGCTTTTTAGTTCAACTCTTTTCATGTTTTTTAGTCAAAATAAATTGTACGGGCTATAGACACTGCCACACATGAGTGGGAAGACCTCCCAAATTATTAATTTTTTGTTCAAGTCCTATTTTGTTCTACTTCTCATGAGGTTACTGGGTACACCTTAAACCCAAGGTTTGGAAGTGAACCAAAAACTCCATTTATTGGTAGCTAATTTTTTGACCTACACCCTATCTGTTCAAGGGGGGTTTTACTATCATAGCACCAGGTATGGATACACCAGAAATCCTTGGTTGTGAGAGAACCTAAAACTCACGATTATTGAGTATACCAAAAACTCGAGGTATATACCAAGGTCGACGGTCATTACTTGCCTTCACAAGCACAGCGAATAGGACCAAGCTATCATTGGCATATCCAACATGGCATCAAATGTGGATAAATTCAACGGATCCGGCTTCCACACCTGGCAAATCAAAGTGAAGGGATATCTAATGTGTAAGAATTTGTGGAGCGTCGTCAAGGCGCTAACAGCCGCACAAGCACATCCATTGCAGTTACCAAAGCATTATCTACCGAGCAACAACGCAAGGACAAGCAAGCATTAGGTATTATTCTCATTTCTGCACCTGCAACTCGCCATGGCCTGCCTACGCCATCACCCACCACAACCGTCTCTCAACACTGGTATCAGAGCCTCGAGGCTTGTACTCTATAAGCACCGCGAGAGCAGCCCCTTGCATAGTAGAGGAGCCGACTATCGACCTGCATCAAAACGAGCAAAACATGCCTCAAAGTGGTCGCCCTGGCATCATGGAAACATCTCGACCCTGCAAGCCTTGCCATATCGGCCTCTACAACCCATTGCAAGCAAATCTCGCTATCGACAATGCTCTGCTACAGAACTCACCATCTTTTTGGTTAGTTTCACACTTATTTTCAAGTGTCCACCCCTTTTGGCTTTAATCAGGTGCCTATTCACACTCTCTCACTCGATGCTCGGTGCTCATAGTAGATTAGCAAGTGATTTTTGAGGCTTATTTTCAAGCTTAAGCTGCTGCAAATGGGCTAATGAATGAAATTTAGTTGCTGCCACTCTTCAAAGTGGTGTTGAAGGTTTGGTTATTTTATGCTACAGATCCACTGATGTGCTAAAAAGCAATTCAAAATTCTATCAACCAAGGTCGACTATCATTACTTTCCTTTGCAAGCATAGCAAATAGGAGCAAGCTATCATTGGCATATCAAATATGGCATCAAAGGTGGAGACAACGGATCTGAATTCCACACCTGGAAAATCAAAGTGAAGGGATATCTGATGCGCAAGAATTTTTAGAGCGTCATCAAGCCGCTATCAGCCAACGAAGTAGGCACATCCGCTGCAGTTACCAGAGTGTTATCTGCCGAGCAACAACACAAGGACGAGCAAGCATTAGGTATTATTCTGACATCTCTCGAAGATGATTTTATTCATTATATGGATGTCATGCAATCTGTCAACGCTGCCTGGATACAGCTAGAGAAGGGTTTTGGTGCTAAAGCTAAGTATTCAATGATGAGTCTAAAGATGGAGTTGTACTCTCTTGCTATGCATGCTGCTGAAAATATGACATCTTTAGTTAACCGGTTGAAATGTATTAAAACTCAACTTGTTTATTTCGAAGCCCTAGTACTAGAAGAAGATCTCATAGCCGTTTTGTTAAAAAGGTTGCATGATAAATTCCATCAAATATTTATTGTTTTAAAGGAGAAAAATCCGTTGCGCTCCTTGGATGGTATTATGAATTCATCACAGGAAGAAGAACGAAAGGTACCCCGTCCCAATTCTCCTATTATTCCTAGTGCATATACGGTCTCCAATGCAGTCTCCCCCATCAGATCTTCTAATACTTCCAGAGAATATGCAGTCACTAATTGTGCTTCTACCTCAACTTCATCTCGACCATCCATTGGTACCAGATATTGTGTCATTTGTGGGCACAATAATCATCAGACAAAAGACTATTTCAAGAAGAATCCTTGTATTCACTGTGGTAAAACAAATCATCCTTCAAATAGATGCTTTCAAAAGGGTAAAAATCAAATTCACATGATTGAGGGAGACACCGAATCTCCAATATATTGTGTTGACAATGAAGCTCTTTAGTTCAACTCTTTTCATGTTTTTTAGTCAAAATAAATTGTACGGGCTATAGACACTGCCACACATGAGTGGGAAGACCTCCCAAATTATCACTTTTTTGTTCAAGTCCTATTTTGTTCTACTTCTCGTGAGGTTACTGGGTACACCTGAAACCCAAGGTTTGGAAGTGAACCACAAACCCCATTTATTGGTAGCTAATGTTTTGACCTACACCTTGTCTGTTCAAGGGGGTTTTACTATCATAGCATCAGGTTATGGATACACCAGAAATCCTTGGTTGTGAGAGAACCTAAAACTCACGGTTGTCGAGTATACCAAAAACTCGAGGTATATACCAAGGTCGACGGTCATTACTTACCTTCACAAGCATAGCAAATAGGACGAAGCTATCATTGGCATATCCAACATGGCATCAAAGGTGGATAAATTCAACGGATCTGCCTTCCACACCTGGCAAATCAAAGTGAAGGGATATCTAATGCGCAAGAATTTGTAGAGCGTCATCAAGCCGCTATCAGCCGACGAAGCAGGCACATCCGCTGCAATTACCAAAGCGTTATCTACCGAGCAACAACGCAAGGATGAGCAAGCATTAGGTATTATTCTCATTTTTGCACCTGCAGCTCGCCATGGCCTGCCCACGCCATCACCCACCATAACCGGCTCTCAACACTGGTATCAAAGCTTGTGCCATTTTTGGGTGCAATAATCATTGGACAAAAGACTGTTTCAAAATTCATACATGCCACTGGTGAATTTAGGATGACTTCATTTGTTAATTACATCCCGCCTTTTAAAGCCTTGCCATACCAAAGCCCATAGTTGAACTTTGTGTTTGAAAAAAAGGAGGATCTTTAGTTGTATGAGGTATGCTTGAGACATCATATACGAAGTTCAAGCGCGAAAAAAATATTTTTTATAGAACCACTCTCACTCTATACATTTTGAGTTGAGAAATGATGAAGGCAATTGTTAAATAAGTAGGGTGCCATGATTGCAACAAAGAATTGAAATAAAGGAGTTGAGGGGCTTTTTTGGCAAGGAATTTTGAAGCACCAAAGTGGTCAAAAAATGCTCCTTTGAATAAGTGAATGTCCATAAGGAAGCCATGAAAGGACCAGATAAACGCTTTGTTTTTTTATTTTATTTTTTTACAAAACTTGTTGGAATTAGGGTTGCAGAGAAACGCACAAAGCTTGGAGAAGACGAAGGAAGCTCAAGGCACACAATAGAGACTGTGTTACTTAGTGTGCAATGGAAAGATAGATAGCCCTAGAGTGATGGGCGTATATACAATGTACAGGGGAAAAAACCTCCTAAAGAGGGAAAAAATGCCCCAACGGCCCTAGTGTGTTCACACACATCACTACCACATGTATATGGTAACAAATCCCCCCTGGAATGATCTGGTGAGTGAACAAGAGCTGGCACATGAGTAAAGGGAAGTGCCATGCCCTGAGGACATGATCAGTCCACAAGGGGGAGTAAGCCCAAAGCTTTGCGGAAGGCTTCGAGCTTCTTACGAGACAATGCCTTTGTAAAAAGATATGCAAGGTTGTCCTGTGTTAGCACATAAGCCAAGCTGATCTCTCCTGCTGAGAGCCTCTTCCTGACATTGTGGTAATGCACCTCAATGTGCTTTGTGCGAGCATGAAAAACTGGGTTCCTGGCAACTGCCAATGCGCTCTGACCGTCAGTGTAGATAGTGTTGGGAGTGTCCTATCCAACACCCAAATCATCCATAAGGCATCTGAGCCATACACACTCAATCATAGCTGTGAAGACTACCCTGTACCCACCCTCAGAACTTGAAGTGGCCACAGTAGGTTGCTTCTTGCTCAACCATGATATACATGAACTGCCAAGCATGAAACAAAAACCACTTGTGGACACTCGCGTGTCAAAACAACTAGCCCAATCTGAGTCTGAAAAAGCATGTAAGTCTGGCGGCAATGATCCCCCCTTGGGATAAAACAAGCCAAGATGTAAAGTGCCACTAAGGTAGTGGAAAATCCTCTTGACAGCCTACCAATGCTTAGACCCTGGGCTATGCATAAATCTGCTGACCTGTGAGACTACAAACTACATATCAGGCCTCGTGTTGCATACATAAATGAGGCAGCCAACAGCAGTTTGGTAAAGAGTGACATCATCAGGATCACCAGCATCATGTAGACTCAACTTCAAACCTGTTTCCATGGGAGTGGCAATAGGTTTGCAATCCTCAAGTCCAAACTTACATAGCAATGTCTCTATGTAACTTTTCTAACACAAGGCAATACCACCATCACACTGCTTAAACTGTATACCCAAATAATGATGCAACAGCCCCAAATCTTTCATCTTGAAAGTAGCATTCAAATCAGCCTTAAATTCAGCAATATGTCTCTCATTTGGTCCAGTGATTAGCAAATCATCGACATAAAGAACCACAATGAGAAGTACATCACCCTCATGCTTTACATACAATGTGCTTTCTGTTGGACTGTTAAGAAATCCTGGTTGACCAAAGGAGTGTCAACTTTCTCATACCAAGCACGAGGATATTGCTTCAACCCATACAAAGCCTTGTTACATTTGCACACTTTGTCCTCTTGTCCTTTCTTGACAAAACCGCGAGGCTGCGTTACATAAACTTCCTCAAATATTTCACCATTCAAGAAAGCAGTAACAATGTCTGATTGATGTACATCCGAACCAAAATGAGCTGCCAATACACATAGAAAACGCACAGTAGTCATACGACAAGTGGGAGCAAAAGTCTCTTCATAATCTATGCCTTTTTTATGTGCATAACCCTTTGCAACAAGTCGAGCCTTATGGCGATCGATCTTCGTCCAGCTTGCGTTTCAACTTGTAAACCCACTTCGTACCAATGGCCTTTTTGCGAGGAGCCAAATCACATAAAGTCCATGTGTCATTTCTATAAGTGCATCATATTTTGATTGCATGGCAAACATACAATTTTCTGAATTATGTGCTTCATCAAAAGACAGAGGCTCCTCAACATCATGTAAGCTAGACAAAGCCAAAGCATAACAATCTGATGCATAAGATGCATGGCGAGAGCCTGAACGAGTACCACTAGACAAAGGTGCATCCAATTTACTGTCACGCAAAGTGTGCACCAGCCATTTTGGCATACCTCTAGCCTGCTCATTTTCAGCCCTTTCCTCATCAAGTACATCATGTACATCTGCATCAGTAATAGGCTGATCTGTAATATTTTCATAAAACCCCATAGGCTGTACATTTGCCTCATTGGAACTTACATCCATATTTCCACCATTAAAAAGAGGCAACAAAGTGTCATAAATGTCCTGTGAGCTTACATTACTGTCTCTAGTACATGACAGCAAGGACTGAACAGAGTCTTCCACAAACACTACATCCCGTGAAACCAAAATACATTTTGTTTCGGATGATACAACCTGTAACCTTTGCTTTCAACACTATAACCAACAAAAATACATTTGTCAGCCTTATCATCCAATTTTCTGCGCTATGTTTGTGGCACCAAAGCATATGCCAAACTGGCAAAAACACGCATGTGCTCAATAGAAGGCTTTCTAGCATGTCATGCTTCATATGGAGTAATAGATTGCAAAGCTTTTGTAGGACACCTGTTTAGTACATAAGTGGCACACATGATGGCCTGAAGCCAAAAAGAATGCAGCAAAGGTTGACTTTTGACCATACATCGTGCCATTTTCGTAAGTGACCTATTTTTCCTCTCAGCTACACCATTTTGCTGAGGTGTATAAGGCACTGTGCAATGGTGTTTTATCCCACGACTAGCCAGAAATGCATTAAATTCATGAGACATATACCCCCCCCTCCTCGATCGGAACAGAGGGTGCCCATAGTACATTTCGATACATTTTCAGCCATAGCTAGAAATTTGTTTGAAGCACATAAAAACTTCAGACTTCTCTTTAAGCGGAAATACCCATGCATGCCTGGAGTAATCATCAATGAAAGTCATGAAGTAAAGGTAATTGCCCAAGGAAGGAGTTTGCATGGGCCCACAAACATCACTATGCACAAGCTGCAACCTGCATGTGGCCCGAACTGAACCATCCTTTGGAAACTTAGAACGCTGCATCTTACCCAAAGTACAACCTTCACAAACATGTTTGACAGGTGCTTCAAGAGGCAGCAAATAAGCAACCATATTAGATTTCTGCAAACAGAGCAAACTGGCAAAATTCAGATGACCAAAACGTGCATGCCAAAGTGTTGCATCTGAAATAGCCCTTGAATCTGCAACAGCATTTGCAGAATTTTGTCTAGGCTTGACATGCAAAGTGAGCTTATACATCCATGGCACAAAAGGCCAGATGCAACAATTCATCACCAAAACTGAGATCATGAACTGTACATCTGTCATCCACAAATTTGACTACAAGTCCAAGTCTAGCAAGTGCGGATACAGACAAGAGATTCTTCTTGATCCCAGGTACATAAAGTGCATCAACAAGTGTGAAGGAACTGCCATTTGCAGCAGTAACCAGAATCTTTCTAACTCCCTGAACCGGGTAAGAGGCATTGTTGGTACAAGTGACTAAATTCCCATGAGGGACAGATTCGAGAGAGGTGAACAATTCACGATGTGAGGTAATGTGCTTTGTACCATTGTTTAAATACCACACATGTGAATCTGCAGCAACTGACATGCATGCATCATGGACAGCAGGATTGTACGTGCACGCTGCACTAAAAGCTCATTTTGCATCAACATTAGCAACACAGTCTCCTTTCACAAAAGATTCAACAATGGCTGCATTTGTAGTGGAACCAGCATTTGCAGTGGAACCACCCTCTTTCTTCTTAGCCTCTTTGGCCTTCAACTTAGGACACTGCTTGATCAAGTGATCATTAGATTTACAATAATGGCAACGCATCTTCTTTTTGCCCTTATCACCAGAATTTCCAGACGAATTGATGCCAGCAAAAGCATTAGGAAAAGAAGTTTTGCCACTCGCAGCAGAACCATAAGAAGTGGCTGCATTGTTGTTACCACCCTTTCTTTGAGAAGCAATAAAAGCCTGTTCAATTGCACGCTGTCTAGTCCTGTTTTTTCTGGAAAGTGACTCTTGCAACAGCAATGTGCATAATGTATCAAACTTGACAACTTCTGGATTTTCTTGGGTCATAGGTCTCCAAGTACTAGTAAAAGTTTGGTAAGAATCTGGTAAGGCATCAAGAACGGTCTGCACAAGGGTTTTGTCGGAAATGACTTCACCTGCAGAAGTAAGTTGCTCATTGATATCCTTGACACTAGCAAGGAAAGTGTCCATATCATATTCCTCATGCATAATCTTCGACTCCAGCTCTTTACGCAGCAAAGCAATTTTAGCCTCATTGCGGCTTGCATAAAGACCTGCTAGAATATCCCAAGCCTGTTTTGCAGATTTTGCTGAACGGATGTGAGGAACAATGGTGCGCTTCACAGACAACGCAATCAATGCATGAGCCTACGCATTCTTTACATCCCAATGAGCTTGTTCTGCGGTAAGCAAACAACTCTTATAGCAGCAATCCTTGCAGCAAGACCTGCAACATCCTCAACATCGCCTACATCCTCAGAACCAGGACGTACATCAATGCCCTGCACAATATTCCAGACGCTCTTTGACACAAGAACGTGTTGCATCATATAAGCCCACATAGGGTAATTGTTTCCATCCAACCTATCCTCAGCAGCAAACATCTTGAAGACATCTGTGTTGTTGTCAGCCATGGTAAATGTTGCACCTGATGTGAAAACTACCCAAAAATAGGAGAAACAGAGTGGGAACAACACGTGCTATATAGCACAAACCGTAGAAGACTATAAGGCATCTGTTATACAAAAAACGGCACTGACAAAAATTCTCCACAAAATGACGAAATTGCATGTGCAGACATGCATGTAGTGGAAACAGAGGCCAAAATGAGCCCAAATCAAAAATCTGAGCAGACTTAACTCTACGAGCTCTCCCAAAAAAATTATCAACCTGTGAACGCTTGCCAAAAAGCTCACTGAAATCGGAGAAAGTGAGCAGGCGTGTGCTAGAGCAGCTGGCGACTAAGCCCCGGGGGACGTAACCTGCTCTCATACCAATTGTTGGAATTAGGGTTGCAGAGAAAGGCACACATCTTGTAGAAGACGAAGGAATCTCAAGGCACAGAATAGAGAGTGTGTTACTTAGTGTGCAATGGAAACATAGATAGCCCTAGAGTGATGGGCGTATATACAATGCACAGGGGGGAAGACCCTCCTAAAGGGAGAAAAAATGCCCCGGCGGTCCTAGTGTGTTCACACACATCACTACCACATGTATATGGTAACAAAACTCACAAGTGTGAGTGACTGTATTGTAAACTCACCAATAGATATATGAATCGGTCTCAAGCTCAGGTCGAGCCTTGAGGAACAGAGGGTTATATCCGAGCTTAGTTACAACAAGTACCTAGTAGCTTAGTATTGCAAACAACCCAATCCTTTATGAAACAAGGCTCAATCGGATGGCGAGGGTTGCCCTAAACCAATCATCCGGGCTATACCTTTTACTTACCACGAATATGAACTCCTTGCTTTCTTGTACAATCTCTGAGAAGATAGCCAAAGAGAGGTCGCTCTTAAAGACACGAGACTTCTTGGCCTTCCAGATATTACTAAAGAAACAATATCTAACAATTTGAGTGCAAATTAAGTGTAGAACTTTGAAATTGTTTGCCACCAAGGCACAAATCCCTCTTGAAAAACCCTATCGTCCATGTCCTTTGTATCCATTTACACATCTTTCCTACAAGGCCTCTAATAGTTGAGCATTCCAAGAAAAGGTGGCGGAGGTCTTCGCTAGCCAATCTACATCATGAACATCTATCGAGTCTAATACCACATGCTTGAATCTTGGCACCTGTTGACAAGGTCCCCCACAGTCCCTTCCATAGAAATATCTTCATAAACTGAGGCCACTGTGGATTCCGGATGTTCTTCGTGACCTCTATCCATCAAGCCTCCGACATTGCTTCTTCCATCGCTTGTTTAAAGGGGAAAACAAATTAGCTTCATGAATTAACACTTGGTAGATGCCCTTGGTATGGGGTTTAGAGAATCAGCTACTCATGGGCCATTTCCAAGCTTTCCACTCAAAAATAGATTCACAGATCAGCATCAGAACACAATCCAGGCCTTCTAAAACCCTATTGACAAGTAGCTTCTCATTGCCATTGAGTTGAAACTGGGAAACCACCTGGTCAGAGGATTTCTAGCACTTGCTATTTCTATCCCAGAAGTGGCACAGCCGTTGAAGTCCTTTATTGTTCATCCTTCCTGCAATTTCTCTCCAATAAAGGTTCAAGATAACCCCATCAGCTTTAGACAATCAGGGGGACCAGTGCGATATGGAGTTCTGGAAGTATCTGGTTGATTCACCCCATTCCAATGCCCCTGTTGCTCTATTGCACTTTCGCACCAGCTCTCCTATGTTGCCACTCAGTCTTAAGCTAGCTCACCGCGGGGCTAAAAGTTTGTCGTGCACCTCGATCCCTTTCCACTGACCACCTTTAGAGCAAAGTTTTTCCTTGTCAATCATACCCTGGTCATGATAGCCTAAGAATGTTCTTGATTTTCGATTGAGACCACAAACTTGGCACACATGACCTCAACATGAACAACAAGGTTGAGGATTCCAAGACCACCTTGGACAAACGGTCAAGCAATACCTTCCCACTTATCCCATTGCCATGGTGCCAAGGCTTTAGTTTTGTTCCTCCATAAGAATCTTTTAATTGGTTTCAAAAACTCCCTTCCAATTACATTTGGCTATTTTGAGGAGCGGTCTAGTGAAGGCAATATAAGGAAGCATAAATGAATTTATCACTCCGACCAGACTTTGGAAGGGAAGCAACACATACTCCCACCTTCTCATTTTTCCCTAAATCTTCTCAAGGACCCACTGGAACCTTTGCTTGTGAGTAACGTCCAACCCTAAGGGGACCATTTGACCCAGAAGCCACATCAACAATAAACAACTCAAAATGTGGTTCAGACTATAGCTGGATATGAATGATTCACATTTAGATTCAATGATACATTGCTATAAGACTTCGACATGCCGACTTGGATTAGGCAATACAATGATACAATTGGATGACAAGAGTCTCTCTTAAGAGCTCCTAAGTGTGTAATGCTCAAACTAAGAGTCTAAGAGACCAAGTGTCATAAGATGTGTAAGTGTTCCAAAATGAGATTAAAGGGTCCTATTTATATGTGACGTGAAGGTTAAGCAAAGAACACATTTTCATGAGGTAAAATAGGATTTAAAGGTGTATAAAATAGGCCTCAAGAAAAATGGTTACAATGGAGTTAAAAGAGGGAAGAGGGGGGGGGGGGGGGGGGGGGGGGGGGCTTGTATCAAGTGTAAGGGAACCATTATGAGAGAGAGAGAGAGAGAGAGAGAGAGAGAGAGAGAGAGAGAGAGAGTTCATTATCATCCTCAAACGTTAAATATGACCTCTGGAACCAAAAGAAATGTATAGTGTACAGTGTGTGGGAAGTTTGGGACAAGTGGTATCCATAAAGGGCATGAGAGGGCTATCATCCTTGAAGAAGACTTTAATATGAAGATCTCTAGCTAGCTTAGCATGTGCTTTAAATATTCTAGAGGGGGAGGGGTTGTCAGGCAAGGGAACAAAGGCCGGGCCTTAGGCATTTCCATTCAAGGGAGGAGAGGCGTCAAGATGAAAGGTTTAAAGGTTCTAAATTAAAGAGTTTTGAAACTTTATTGTCAGAGCAGAGGGCTAGTTGCTTACCAAAACCATAAAGTTTGTATTCATGTGAAGGGAAGTGAGGGTCAAGCCAGCACAAGGAAGAGATTTCTTCAAAAGCAAAGAGAAGAGGTGATAAGTATCTATGAGGAGGTGGTTTTCCAACGATTAGGGAGAAAGGGGGCCTTTGTGAGAAGGTTATGTATTCAAGTGTAGGGGTGAAATAGCCCTAATCCCGAATAGGTCTAGAGTAGTGACATCCTTGGGGGTGGCAAAGGTTGCGACGGAGATGCTTGCATTCTTGGTGAACTTGGCTTTCTTCAAGATCGAGAGTGTGTTTGGGGGTCAGGAAGTGTTTCATGGTTGAGGGTTCTATATGATGGTTAGATTCCAACGAAGGTGGTTGGCTGAAGAAGGCCTACACATCTCAAAGAGTATAAAAACCTTTTAGAGCCGGAGCCCAAATTATGTTATATTTAATTTAAATGAAGCGAGGCAATGGTTGGTGTCATAGGTGGATCCAAGTGGAAGAAACATTTCCTACATGAAGAACTAGAGTAGGGAGTGGACTTGAAGAAAGAGAAATTCAGCCCTCAATGATAGAGGAACTCAAAGTCATCAAAGAACAAGTACGGAAGATCAAAGAATAAGAGAAGCAACACGAGGAGAAGACATCCTCATGGGTAAACACAAAAGAAGGTAGATGAGGCCGAGAAATGGATAGAAGTCGCCTAGAAAGGGAAAGGGAAAGAACCAACGACCATCACCATTCCCACAATCATCAACATGACCTTAGAGGAAGAGCAAAGAGGGAAGGCTAGAGCTTTACATGTAAGAGTGACCAGTCTTAAAGACCTTGATCATGTGGAGGGGGAAGTCAAAGAACTTCTACTTATGATGGGTAGTGAGGCCACTCACAAAAAGGCATGGAGAGTGGAGAAGAAGAGAGAAGGAAATGGGGAGGAGAGAGCATTGATCCTTCGCTACCTAGATTATCACAAGATGTGGAGCATAGTGAGTATGGATGGCACTTGATAAACACGGGGACTGCACATGGATTGGCCACTTTGAATGGCCTACAAAGATTTCTCGTTGCGAGAGGTTTTACATGCTTTCCACACAGTTATGGAGCCAACACAATGGATTATGTCATGGCACAACCAAGCTTTATCTCTAGCATTCAGGACCTCACAACTGGACCCGAACCTATTGGTGTGGCAGCTTGGTTTTGGAGTTTTGACAGCTTCAAAAAACCTACTTTAGCCATTTCTCCCCCCTTTTGCCTGGCACGCAATACTTTAGCAAGACTTGAATCAAAAAGAAAAATTACATGGTTCACCATATGCAGTAAAGTTGTTAATGAAAATAATTTTTAGATGGGGCATTCAGCATGATGGAAAACTGTAAAAGGCTCAGAGCTTGGACCTATATTTCATAAGCCTGAAAAGGCTGGAAGTATAGTCAAATTCGAATGGGCACTAGGCACGTTGACGGATATGGAAGGTGAAATTGTGGAGCCATTTCATGTTTACACTACGAACGTATAAAAGCCTCAGCATTAATCATATTCCAATGGCCTTCCATCACTGCATTCACATCGCTCCATTATAACCTTGCATTTTATTCATGATTGTTGAATGTCACGGACAGGACATGAACCGGGATCGGCAGTATGAAGCATGAGAACCACATTTTGCTGATAAATACTTACTTGTCCTTAATCTCTCTAGTACCTAAATTTCTTCATATCCAAGCACCTGGTTGCCAAGTTGCAAGAGGAATAGCTGTCCAGTATCAGAGTCATATCATCAACATAGAAAACAACATTGGGGAAGCTCTAATAGAGCCATGTAAACCCTAACTACAACTATACCATCGGTTCTCCAGCTCATCTGTTTATGAACTCAGACCTTTGGAAAGTAATTGGCTCCTAACAGCAATGAAATTTATCCAAACGTTTTGAATAAAAGACCGTTCACAATCTGCCTTATCGATTACCGCAGCTGATCCAGATCAATGATCCAGTTTGCTGCAGTTCAAATATATAATCCTGAAAATTACACTTGAGAATAGGGAAGATCGAGAGCCGTTACAATGACACAAACTTCTCATATTTCTAGGTCCGTTGCATTCAGAATTGCTTCTTAGAGATAAATTATATTAGCATGATACGACTCTTGCCTTGTATAGCAATATGTATGCCATATGCCAATCACCTGCAAGGTTCAAGCAAACACACACAACTCTGAGCTCAGGCAGGAGTAGCCTATAGGAAGCAGGAGAATATGCAAAACTTGCCTCCACCAGAAAGTCTGGTAATGTCCTCTTCTTTCTGTGGAATAGGCTGATGGTCATCAAATTGAATCCATTTACCTGCTAGACACGTTTCATGCAGCTTAAAGGCAGGCCGTACCTTTACAGCAAATGGTAGCTACAGATAGACAACAAAGTAACCTTAACAATAAATCATACCACTCTCTTGTTTCACCCACGCAACATAATGCCCAGAGTCTGCACTTCGGCCTTTGTGAGTCAGCACGGCAACTAGGTCGTAATATCCTGTGACCTTCTGATGAGCAGGGGTCTGACCGCTTCCTGAATGCCAAACCAATCATCTCCAATGTCCAAACTCCATTTTTAACACTCCAATCTGAAAGAAATTAGGATGCAGACAATAAAAAGGTGAAGACAATAAAGAGGTGTTGCACCTGTAGAGTCTCCTGCAGCAGAAGAGGCTCCTGGCCCATCAACGTCCATTTCCTGACAAATGCATTATGAAAATTGACAGTCATAGATCTACAGTCAGAAAAGCCGAAAATCACTAAATTTCTCATAACAGCCACAAATATGTGTGGCCCATTTTACCTTCGATTTACGAAGGCAAGCTTTTGCATCATCCTCTGCTCTTAGAATCTGAGATGCAGGTTTCGATTCACCAAAATCATATGAAGCAGTTGTAAGATATGTTTCAAAACATCCAAAACCAAGGAACTTTACCTGTCGTGGCACTTTAAGCGTTTCCTTCAATTCCTCGGTGCACAAATCAAAAACATCCAACAGCAACGGATATTCTACTTTCTGTATAGCAATTATTTCCTTATTTAGCTCACGAAGCAGCTGACTGAACCCAGTTGCAAACCACGATCAGCATTACCCTCAGAATCTTTGCTTTTTGATTAGACTCCCTTTTCCAAAAAAACCTCACAAACTGAACTGTCATATACCTGCATGAGACCTGTTAGGACTCCATAGAACCAAATAATCTATTCTACATAACATAGCTTTTGACACGGCCAGCTCTCCTTATCAAATTCAAAGCTCAAAGGCACCTATTCATTTGTCGAATTTATTACACGGTTCGGCAAACTAAGTTGTAATAACCTTGCCACTCAAACAAACTGTCAAGCACGTGCTTCATGACTTGGAAAAATACTGGACGCTAAAGTGTAAAGATAGGTCTTAAAGCGACATTGATGCCAAAGCCAAGGGCCATTTTCTTCAACCAAACCTTTCTGTAGCCAAAGAAGAGAAGTAGAAACACTAGCCAAAGAAGCTCATACTTACATCCAGCAGGCAATCTCCCCCCCACCCCCAAGATCTCCATTAAGACAGTTAAGAAGGAGCCATCCCAACAATCTACTCATTGTCAGAAATCAGCAAGTCTATGTCAAACAAAGACATTGAATTACGTGTGACCCTGGTTTTCAGGCACTTCTAGTCCCAACGATATGCGAGAAGGCAGACTCTTAGATTATTACTTATGAAATGGATAGTAATCATAGTCAAAAGAAACAACCATGTGACTTTACCTTGGTATAGCACAGAATTATCAATGCCTTATCACACAGCCGTCATCAATCTAGTTTCAGACATCCACAAACAACCAGATGAGATAAAATGGCTCACAATGGTAGATCACTAATCTGTGTCTGCTTTATGTAAACACAACTCCTTTGAAGTGCAGGAGATACTTTTTCAAGTTCGGATTTCATTGCCTGTGATGTGCAACAATATGATAGATATTAGTCGAGCGCACCATTTCCTGATGTTTTCGTTCGTGATGTAATACTGCCACTGAAATTAATCTTACCAGCTTCAATCCATCAAGCAAATGATTGACATCATGTGAGATGTGACATTTGAGAGAATATACTCGCTCTTTCTCTGTTGCCTCTTCTCCACTTTCAGAACATGAAATCCTGAAACACCATCATTTGACCCCTACATAAGGATTTCAACTTGGCAAATTCTATTGATTTACTTTCAGCATGAACGTTTTAAGTAACAATATTTTGAGGTAACAAGAATCAGAATAAAGATGGAACAGAAACCCAATATTTCAAACTGAACTTTGAATCTTTGCTTCTGTTCGAAAGACATAACTAGATCTAAACCACAAAACAAATACAGGGTCCATTATTTTATACCTGCTTGCCAACTCCAGGCTGAATAACTCCTTCAGAGTTGGAGCAGATGTCCTGCATTACATTTTACACTCATGAAATCTAAATCATAAATAAGCAGCAAAGAAAGTCTAAATGTTGATAATGACATGAATTCAAGTAACATTTGTAGAAAAGATACATGTAATGGATAGTAAATACATTATTGAATGTCATTCACTGTTGAAAGAACAAAGTGAGGAAGTAATGGCATCATTGAGCCCAACACCCACTCTTTACATATAAGGCAAGTGGGGGAGTTTAACTAAGGCTTGTACTTCTATTGGGAGCTGTATGAAACCCATTTCTTATCATGCTTACCAAAAGTTTGTGAAATTAACATTTGTTTTAAACATCGAAAATCATTCACTAGAGGTTTGTACGATCCTATTGCAACAAACTCCATGTGCATTTGGCATATATACTATAGCTATGCATTGTCTTTGCGTCGAGCATTTGATGGCTCATTGGATGAGAGTTCGGTGGATCCGACTCTTACTTCTATATGGAGGTTTATGTAGGCAATGGCCTGGTCTATCAATATGTCGGTGTTATGAACGTTGAAAGTGTGGTCACATTCATCATACTCATTGAACTTATTCATGTGCATAATTGTTGGTTTTGAAGCCTTTTGAGAAGAATTTCAAAGTGGTATAATAAATATCCTCGCATATATGATTCTTCTTACCGTGCGAGAGGTACATCAGGCTAAAAAGCCAAAAACTTGCACCTCACCTTCTTCTCCCAATATCATAAATGATAAATTGGAGGAAGAGAAGATTAGGAAAATGCGAGCTTTAAATGTACAAGTTGTGGGATGGAAAGAGGACAAGAGTCCAAAGAGGATGCATTGGCTTTATGCATAGAAATGGGGGACAAAAGAGAAAACTTGCCCATAGATGCATGGAGAGAAGGGAAGGACGCCTCAAAGGCAAGACCACTTGTAATGAGGTTTTCTGACTTGGAGAAGAAGAAAAATTCCATCCCGTATAAATGTGCATAGAAGGGCAAGTATTTTTGGAAGAAGATGTCCCTCATGCTCAGATCCTCATGGAGAAACAGAGTGCATGGCGGTGCCCAACCTCTAGGAACAAGCTAAGGCTTGCAATATGGAATAGTAACGGACCACTTTGATTAGACGTAGGTATTTTTTAAGGAGACTTTTGAAGGACGAAAGATTGTTCTATATCCTATTATACAGGTAGTACAGAGGCATGAGCATGCCCACTATTTGTGGATCACACTTCAGACCGAGGACTGTCCTCCTCTATACATTGCCAACTTCACGCCTTCTACCCATAGTCGCAGGGAATGGCCATTTTTAGGGGTTACCTTTTACCGTTTGTTGGGCAGAGAGAGGGTGAGTCCAAGCATGGGGACTGGCTGTATTCAAGAAATGATTCCCTGCGCTTGATCATATATATACACTTCGAGCTTCGAGCTATCATTTAGGAGGTCGTATTTATTGCTGCTTTGTGCATTATCCCAAGCTTTTGATACAGTACCTAGAGTGAGATGTAACAGACTTGGACACTCCAAGTCAAGAATCAATCACGATAGCACCAAATAACCACTTCAAAACAATTCACAAATCACAATAGATTTGCACTGGCCCGGTGGAGTTCCGTGCCTAGAGATATTGGCCCCAAAGATTGGCGCCCCTTTCGGTATTTCTTTATGTATTAATCAATGTCAAAGTATAAGAGAGCGGTTAGGGTTTCACTCTCAAACTCTGCGTCCAGATGCTCTACAAAGTGAGAACCCTCTCCGCTTATTTAAAGTTTACAAAGGGATGCCAAAAGCAGACCCCAAAAGCTTCCAAATCAAAAGCAAAGTCTTCTTTCTCTATCTCACACAAGCTCTCTCTTGAATAAAGCAATCCAATTCTCTATATCTCTCATGCTCATTTGCGTAGCTAAAATAAAGCAAAACTGCTACCAAAAGCTTCACAAAAAGCTGCCGCAATTTCAGCCTAAAATTCCGCTTTTTTACGTACGGTGCCACGTCAGCATGCCAGCACATTATCTAGAAATCATATGCTGCTTTTAGGGTCAGGGTTAGGGTTAGGGTTTAGGACAAGTTTTAGGCAGATTTTAGGGTATGCAGGTTTTAGGGTTGGGGTTTGCAGAATTAGGGTTTTCAACACCAATCAGGGCTAGGATTTCTCGCATCCTCTCGGACAGACACGTCATCACTTTGTGACATACCCTCCTCTTGAAAACATTGTAATCGCCCTCAATTACACCTGCAAAACAGATAGAAGCCACAAACCGTGAAACCAGCCCGTGGGGCGGTAGGCGTTGGCTTTCACCTGAAATTCTTTACTTTAGACACACACACAAAGCACTTTGCAAAGGTAACTTGCAACGGGGATTAATGTCACAAGGCGGGCACCACGTGCCAATAGAAAAGAGCAGACTGAACAGACTTTTAGCACTTCAATAACAACTGAACTAAAAGAGAGACAACACGCGACACAGAGCGGCGATATTCCACCCCAGAGAGTATTGGCCCCAAACCTTGGCGCCCCTTTCGGTATTTCTTTATATTGCATCATCAAAGTACAAGCCGGTACTCCTTACTCTGCACCTTCTCGAGGAAGCATGCCAGAGAATGAGCCCTAACCTCATATATAAAGGCCCTTGGGATAAACAACAGTTACAGTAAAAAGCTTTTAAAACTCAAAAGCTTCTGGTCCAAAAGCTACCAGCTTTTTGTAACTCGCACTGGTGTCCATACAGTAGGCCACGTGTCAGTCCGCCACGTGAGCAAATCAGGGTTAGGGTTAGGGTTTCGGGCAAAAATTAGGGTTTGCAAGTTTTGGGGTTAGGGTTGCCAGAATTAGGGTTTCAGCAGTTAGGGTTTTTGGCAAAAATTAGGGTTAACGTTTCTGCTCTCGGGTAACCACGCCATCACTTTGTGACACTTCTTCTGTTACTTGCTCTTCTTAGGTTTTAAACCCCTCGGCCGGTAGCTCCGTTCTTCAGTAGGTCGACACGTCAACAGTTTGTTACAATTAACACTTGAAAACACACACAGCTCAATAGCTAGAATGCCCCGAACAGACGCCAACAACCTATAGGTCCCAAAATTGGCGCCCCTTTCGGTATTTCTTTATTTTTTGAGAGGGTAAATTACAAAGTAAGGTCATGGGAGTCCTTTAACTGTATCACACTAGATACTACCTCATTTGGCCAAATTTCGGTAGCATAACAGCCCCAAAACTTGCGCGAAAGCAATTCCCTTGCTAAAACTCACTTCCACTGGCATATATCCTCTGATTCTAGCCCAAAAACAGTAAATTCAGATAGCTGTATTTACAGGTTTTTGCCATATTTTCAGCCCTAAACAGTCCCCAAACTGTTCTCTGCCAGTGGGGCACGATTCCCAAAGGTTCTGGCGTCCGTATGGCTGGAAAACAATCAATTTTCTGCGCATACACAGCGCTGAATTTGCACGTGTACGGTGAGGTTGTGACCCTCACCGATGCCTGCTTTGGATTAGCAGCTAGCTACCCCTGTTTCTGCTCAAGGAGGCTCTTGCCTCGGCACAACAGCATGAACCCACACAGCTATACATCAGTCAAATGAAGAGCCCTCTTGTGGGGCATCACATAACTGCACGTAGGGGAGAGAGAGCAGTGTGTAGCGTGCAGGGCATCACTCCTAGCACCACACTGTACATGGGAGGGAAAGAAAACACTCCATAGCTCTTAACCTGTGACAAGCTCTCAATGAAGTATCCCCCCAGCATAAATCGAGCGCCCCCTCTATTGCCCTTGACCTGTAATGCATCTGTGAACAAAAAGATGCAAAAAGGGGAAGATTTCCATGGCTGCCAAAACCTGTGTATCGCTGAAAACGCAGCAAAACAGCCCTGTAAACACGCATCTGATGCCTTCCAATGTTGAAAATGAGCTTCTTCGTCCAAGGTAAAGTCATGGGAAGCTCAAAAATGGATAGAAATGACTGAAAATCAGAGATATCAACCTCCAAAACTGCTCCAAAAAGTTAGTTACGAGTTCTGTTCTCCCATACTTGGTAAATTGACCAAAAAGTGCCACTTGGCACTCATACATGCAATTTCCTCACATTGGGCTTCTTGCTTAAAAATCTCTTAACTGGTGCATCGGTTGACTTTGCAACAGAGTAATAAAATGTTCCCTTGGTCATACCGAAGGTAATGACGCGAACACATTTCACGGCCCAAAATAGCAGTTCCCTAATTTTTAGGAAATGATTCCGTTGGGCTCTCACTAGTGTTCTGACCATCTATCCTCATTGGGACCGCATCCAAAAGTGCAATGTGGCCCAACTGTTGGATACTTTCTGTTGGTGATCCCACCTTGACTTTATGCCTTTATTGAGTTCACTTCCTAGTATCCACCAACTTGCTAAGTGCAATGGGGATACCTACATGATCTTGAACTGAGCCTAGACATCTTTTACTTTACGAGTTCCAATGCCGACCAACTTTCCGTCTGCGGGTGAAACTACCGTTCACATTGGCCATACAATGTCCGACCATTTGCAACTTCAAAAAGAGAGTCTCAAAAATTAAACAAAAATCATTGGAAAGAAACAAACAACTAAGGTTAGCAGTTGCCACGTCCTCGTGACATACCCCCCTCGTGAAATCGCAAACGTCCTCGATTGCATACCATAAATACATGCCACTGATGATCTTGTGTTGTTAGCACTCCTTTATCATCGCATGTATCCGCAAGAAAGACTGTCAAAACATGTGTACAAATGACTTAATGAGACCTTCATACTTTTCTCAAACTGTACACTGCTATTGCACTGAATCTATGAGTACATTTGATGTGCTAGCTCTATCATTACCCCTCCTTTGCAGACATTGGGTTGGGGCATACGTAGGCTGTAACCCAAAGGCCTCAAGGTGAAGCTGCAATACATTTGGTGACTCTGACAGTTCATGCTCTTCCATCCACTTTGCATCCATAGGTGGATAGTTCTTGAACTTCACCACATAGCATCTTGCAACCTGTCCCTTAACTTTTACATGTGCAAAAGGCTCTTGCCTCTGCAAACCAGCATAATTCCACAATACTGTGACGTACCACCCACGACCAAGTAACCTCAAATTTCAAGATGATTACCGATGCATCAAAGAATCCAAGCAATCGCCTCAGAAAATCGACAAGCAGCGTGTCACCTGGCAGACCCACATCACTCCCGCAGAAGATCAAGTGGCCAATCTACCACCGTGAGACCTCTCCCTATCTCATCTTGGTTCATACTTGCAAACCCTAAAAACGCAGCAGAAAATCAGCCCTAATTTGATCACTTTTTGGCAGGGCAAATATGCGGAATTTCCTGCCTGTCCTGTGAACAGGAACCCTCTTCCATAATATCCTTCCCTTTGTCGGCCATAGTATAATCCCGCGTTCTTGTACTTTGTGTCTTTACCCAAAACAACGGAGGCTCACTCTTTGAGGAAAAAGTGATTGATATATCCCGACAATGGAACCTTGAAACCAGCTCGTGGGGCGCTAGGCGTTGGCTTTCACCCGAAATTCTTTACTTTAGACACACACACAAAGCACTTTGCAAAGGTAAACTGCAACGGGAATTAACACTTGAATACACACACGGCTCGGAAGCTAGAATGCCCCGAGCAGACGCCGACAAACCCTAAAAACGCAACAGAAAATCAGCCCTAATTTGATCACTTTTTGGCAGGGCAAATATGCAAAATTTCTTGCGTGTCCTGTGAAGAGGAACCCTCTTCCATAATATCCTTCCCTTTGTCGGCCATAGTATAATCCCGCGTTCTTGTACTCTGTGTCTTTACCCAAAACAACGGAGGCTCACTCTTTGAGGAAAAAGTGATTGATATATTCCGGCAATGGAACCTTGAAACTGGCTCGTGGGGGCGGTAGGCGTTGGCTTTCACCCGAAATTCTTTACTTTAGACACACACACACAGCACTTTGCAAAGGTAACCTGCAACGGGGATTAACACTTCAATACACACACGGCTCGGAAGCTAGAATGCCCCGAGTAGACACCGACAACCTATAGGTCCCACAATTGGTACCCCTCTCGATATTTCTTTCTTTTTTGAGAGGGTAAATTACAAAGTAAGGTCGTGGGAATCCTTTACCTGTATCACACTAAATACTACCTGATTTGGCCAAATTTCGGTAGCATAACAGCCCCAAAACTTGCACGAAATCAATTCCCCTGCTAAAACTCACTTCCACTGGTGTATACCCTTTGATTCCAGCCCAAAAACAATAAATTCGGCTCGCTGTATTTACTGGTTTTTGCCCTGTTTTCAGCTAAACAGTCCCCGAACTCTTCTCTGCCAATGAGGCACGATTCCCAAAGGTTCTCGTCCGTATGGCTGAAAAACAGTCAATTTTCTACACATACACAGCGCTGAATTTGCACCTGTACGGTGACGTTATGACCCTCATTGGTGCCTGCTTTGGAGTAGTAGCTAGCTACCCCTGTTTCTGCTCAAGGAGGCTCTTGCGTCATCACAAAAGCATGAACCTACACAACTATACATCAGTCAACTAAAGAGCCCTCTTGTGGGGAGAGAGAGAGAGAGAGCAGTGTGTAGCGTGCACGGCATCACTCCTAGCACCACACAGTACATGGGAGGGAAAGAAAGCACTCCATAGCTCTTAACCTCAGGCTCTCAATGAAGCATCCCCCCCGCATAAATCGAGCACCCCCTCTGCTGCCCTTCACCTATAATGCATCTGTGAACAAATAGATGTAAAAAGGGAAAGATTTCCATGGCTGCCAAAACCTACGTATCGCTAAAAACGCAGCAAAATAGCCCTGTAAGCACGCATTTGATGCCTTCCAATGCTGAAAATTAGCTTCTTGGTCCAAGGTAAAGTCATTGGAAGCTCAAAAATGGAGAGAAATGATTGAAAATCAGAGTTATCAACCTCCAAAACTGCTCCTAAAAGTCATTTCCGAGTTCTGTTCTCCCAGACTTGGTAAATTGACCAAAAAGTGCCACGTGGCACTCATACAAGCAATTTCCTCGCATTGGGCTTCTTGCTTAAAAATCTCTTAACTCGTCCATCAGTTGACTTTGCAGCAGAGTAAGAAAATGTTCCCTTGGTCATACCGAAGGTAATGACGCGAACACATTTCACGGCCCAAAATAGCAGTTCCCTAATTTTTAGGAAATGATTCCGTTGGGCTCTCACTAGTCTTCTGACCATCTATCCTCATTGGGACCGCATCCAAAAGTGCAATGTGGCCCAACTGTTGGATACTTTCTGTTGGTGATCCCACCTTGACTTTATGCCTTTATTGAGTTCACTTCCTAGTATCCACCAACTTGCTAAATGCAATGGGGATACCTACATGATCTTGAACTGAGCCTAGACATCTTTTACTTTACGAGTTCCAATGCCGACCAACTTTCCGTCTGCGGGTGAAACTACCGTTCACATTGGCCATACAATGTCCGACCATTTGCAACTTCAAAAAGAGAGTCTCAAAAATTAAACAAAAATCATTGGAAAGAAACAAACAACTAAGGTTAGCAGTTGCCACGTCCTCGTGACATACCCCCCTCGTGAAATCGCAAACGTCCTCGATTGCATACCATAAATACATGCCACTGATGATCTTGTGTTGTTAGCACTCCTTTATCATCGCATGTATCCGCAAGAAAGACTGTCAAAACATGTGTACAAATGACTTAATGAGACCTTCATACTTTTCTCAAACTGTACACTGCTATTGCACTGAATCTATGAGTACATTTGATGTGCTAGCTCTATCATTACCCCTCCTTTGCAGACATTGGGTTGGGGCATACGTAGGCTGTAACCCAAAGGCCTCAAGGTGAAGCTGCAATACATTTGGTGACTCTGACAGTTCATGCTCTTCCATCCACTTTGCATCCATAGGTGGATAGTTCTTGAACTTCACCACATAGCATCTTGCAACCTGTCCCTTAACTTTTACATGTGCAAAAGGCTCTTGCCTCTGCAAACCAGCATAATTCCACAATACTGTGACGTACCACCCACGACCAAGTAACCTCAAATTTCAAGATGATTACCGATGCATCAAAGAATCCAAGCAATCGCCTCAGAAAATCGACAAGCAGCGTGTCACCTGGCAGACCCACATCACTCCCGCAGAAGATCAAGTGGCCAATCTACCACCGTGAGACCTCTCCCTATCTCATCTTGGTTCATACTTGCAAACCCTAAAAACGCAGCAGAAAATCAGCCCTAATTTGATCACTTTTTGGCAGGGCAAATATGCGGAATTTCCTGCCTGTCCTGTGAACAGGAACCCTCTTCCATAATATCCTTCCCTTTGTCGGCCATAGTATAATCCCGCGTTCTTGTACTTTGTGTCTTTACCCAAAACAACGGAGGCTCACTCTTTGAGGAAAAAGTGATTGATATATCCCGGCAATGGAACCTTGAAACCAGCTCGTGGGGCGCTAGGCGTTGGCTTTCACCCGAAATTCTTTACTTTAGACACACACACAAAGCACTTTGCAAAGGTAAACTGCAACGGGGATTAACACTTGAATACACACACGGCTCGGAAGCTAGAATGCCCCGAGCAGACGCCGACAAACCCTAAAAACGCAACAGAAAATCAGCCCTAATTTGATCACTTTTTGGCAGGGCAAATATGCAAAATTTCTTGCGTGTCCTGTGAAGAGGAACCCTCTTCCATAATATCCTTCCCTTTGTCGGCCATAGTATAATCCCGCGTTCTTGTACTCTGTGTCTTTACCCAAAACAACGGAGGCTCACTCTTTGAGAAAAAAGTGATTGATATATTCCGGCAATGGAACCTTGAAACTGGCTCGTGGGGGCGGTAGGCGTTGGCTTTCACCCGAAATTCTTTACTTTAGACACACACACACAGCACTTTGCAAAGGTAACCTGCAACGGGGATTAACACTTCAATACACACACGGCTCGGAAGCTAGAATGCCCCGAGTAGACACCGACAACCTATAGGTCCCACAATTGGTACCCCTCTCGATATTTCTTTCTTTTTTGAGAGGGTAAATTACAAAGTAAGGTCGTGGGAATCCTTTACCTGTATCACACTAAATACTACCTGATTTGGCCAAATTTCGGTAGCATAACAGCCCCAAAACTTGCACGAAATCAATTCCCCTGCTAAAACTCACTTCCACTGGTGTATACCCTTTGATTCCAGCCCAAAAACAATAAATTCGGCTCGCTGTATTTACTGGTTTTTGCCCTGTTTTCAGCTAAACAGTCCCCGAACTCTTCTCTGCCAATGAGGCACGATTCCAAACGTTCTCGTCCGTATGGCTGAAAAACAGTCAATTTTCTACACATACACAGCGCTGAATTTGCACCTGTACGGTGACGTTATGACCCTCATTGGTGCCTGCTTTGGAGTAGTAGCTAGCTACCCCTGTTTCTGCTCAAGGAGGCTCTTGCGTCATCACAAAAGCATGAACCTACACAACTATACATCAGTCAACTAAAGAGCCCTCTTGTGGGGAGAGAGAGAGAGAGAGCAGTGTGTAGCGTGCACGGCATCACTCCTAGCACCACACAGTACATGGGAGGGAAAGAAAGCACTCCATAGCTCTTAACCTCAGGCTCTCAATGAAGCATCCCCCCCGCATAAATCGAGCACCCCCTCTGCTGCCCTTCACCTGGAATGCATCTGTGAACAAATAGATGTAAAAAGGGAAAGATTTCCATGGTTGCCAAAACCTACGTATCGCTAAAAACGCAGCAAAATAGCCCTGTAAGCACGCATTTGATGCCTTCCAATGCTGAAAATTAGCTTCTTGGTCCAAGGTAAAGTCATTGGAAGCTCAAAAATGGAGAGAAATGATTGAAAATCAGAGTTATCAACCTCCAAAACTGCTCCTAAAAGTCATTTCCGAGTTCTGTTCTCCCAGACTTGGTAAATTGACCAAAAAGTGCCACGTGGCACTCATACAAGCAATTTCCTCGCATTGGGCTTCTTGCTTAAAAATCTCTTAACTCGTCCATCAGTTGACTTTGCAGCAGAGTAAGAAAATGTTCCCTTGGTCATACCGAAGGTAATGACGCGAACACATTTCACGGCCCAAAATAGCAATTCCCTAATTTTTAGGAAATGATTCCGTTGGGCTCTCACTAGTCTTCTGACCATCTATCCTCATTGGGACCGCATCCAAAAGTGCAATGTGGCCCAACTGTTGGATACTTTCTGTTGGTGATCCCACCTTGACTTTATGCCTTTATTGAGTTCACTTCCTAGTATCCACCAACTTGCTAAGTGCAATGGGGATACCTACATGATCTTGAACTGAGCCTAGACATCTTTTACTTTACGAGTTCCAATGCCGACCAACTTTCCGTCTGCGGGTGAAACTACCGTTCACATTGGCCATACAATGTCCGACCATTTGCAACTTCAAAAAGAGAGTCTCGAAAATTAAACAAAAATCATTGGAAAGAAACAAACAACTAAGGTTAGCAGTTGCCACGTCCTCGTGACATACCCCCCTCGTGAAATCGCAAACGTCCTCGATTGCATACCATAAATACATGCCACTGATGATCTTGTGTTGTTAGCACTCCTTTATCATCGCATGTATCCGCAAGAAAGACTGTCAAAACATGTGTACAAATGACTTAATGAGACCTTCATACTTTTCTCAAACTGTACACTGCTATTGCACTGAATCTATGAGTACATTTGATGTGCTAGCTCTATCATTACCCCTCCTTTGCAGACATTGGGTTGGGGCATACGTAGGCTGTAACCCAAAGGCCTCAAGGTGAAGCTACAATACATTTGGTGACTCTGACAGTTCATGCTCTTCCATCCACTTTGCATCCATAGGTGGATAGTTCTTGAACTTCACCACATAGCATCTTGCAACCTGTCCCTTAACTTTTACATGTGCAAAAGGCTCTTGCCTCTGCAAACCAGCATAATTCCACAATACTGTGACGTACCACCCACGACCAAGTAACCTCAAATTTCAAGATGATTACCGATGCATCAAAGAATCCAAGCAATCGCCTCAGAAAATCGACAAGCAGCGTGTCACCTGGCAGACCCACATCACTCCCGCAGAAGATCAAGTGGCCAATCTACCACCGTGAGACCTCTCCCTATCTCATCTTGGTTCATAGTTGCAAACCCTAAAAACGCAGCAGAAAATCAGCCCTACTTTGATCACTTTTTGGCAGGGCAAATATGCGGAATTTCCTGCCTGTCCTGTGAACAGGAACCCTCTTCCATAATATCCTTCCCTTTGTCGGCCATAGTATAATTCCGCGTTATTGTACTCGGTGTCTTTACCCAAAACAACCGAGGCTCACTCTTTTGAGGAAAAAGTGATTGATATCCCGGCAATGGAACGTTGAAACCGGCCCGTGGGGCGGTAGGCGTTGGCTTTCACCCGAAATTCTTTACTTTAGACACACACATAGAGCACTTTGCAAAGGTAACCTACGACGGGGATTAACACTTGAATACACAAACGGCTCGGAAGCCAGAATGCCCGGAGCAGGCGCCGAGAACCTGTATTTTGGCACCCCTTTCGGAATTTCTTTATTTTTTGAGAGGATAAATTACAAAGTAAGGTCCTGGGAATCCTTTACCTGTATCACGCTAGATACTACCTGATTTGGCCAAATTTCGGCAGCATTACAACCCCAAAACTTGCGCTAAATCAATCCCCTAGTACAACTCACTTCCACTGGCGTATACCCTCTGATTCCAACGCAAAAAGAGTAAATTCAGCTCGCTGTATTTACTGGTTTTTTCCCTGTTTTCAGCCCTAAACAGTCCCCGAACTGTTCTCTGCCAGTGGGGCACGATTCCCAAAGGTTCTGGAGTAGCAGCTAGCTACCCTTGTTCCTGCTCAAGGAGGCTCTTGCCTCAGCACAAAAGCATGAACCCACACAGCTATACATCAATCAAATGAAGAGCCCTCTTGTGGGGCATCACATAACTGCACGTAGGGGAGAGAGAGCAGTGTGTAGCGTGCAGGGCATCACTCCTAGCACCACACAGTACATGGGAGGGAAAGAAAGCACTCCATAGCTCTTAATCTTGACAAGCTCTCAATGAAGCATCCCCCCAGCATAAATCGAGCGCCCCCTCTGTTGCCCTTGACCTGTAATGCATCTGTGAACAGATAGATGCAAAAAGGGGAAGATTTCCATGGCTGCCAAAACCTACGTATCGCTGAAAACGCAGCAAAACAACCCTGTAAACACGCATCTGATGCCTTCCAATGCTGAAAATGAGCTTCTTGGTCCAAGGTAAAGTCATGGGAAGCTCAAAAATGGAGAGAAATGGCTGAAAATCAGAGTTGTCAACCTCCAAAACTGCTCCAAAAAGTCAGTTACGAGTTCTGTTCTCCCAAACTTGGTAAATTGACCAAAAAGTGCCACTTGGCACTCATACATGCAATTTCCCCGCATTGGGCTTCTTGCTTAAAATTCTCTTAACTGGTGTATCGGTTGACTTTGCAGCAGAGTAATAAAATGTTCCGCTGATCAAACCGAAGGTAATGACACGAACACCTTTCACGGCCCAAAATAGCAGTTCCCTAATTTTTAGGAAATGATTCCGTTGGGCTCTCACTAGCCTTTTTCAGTCGTTCTTGAGACTTCTGAAAAGTCTCGTGAACCTTGACAAAAGCCGTATCTAAGTCTCGTGTATATTCATCCGCTTCAAAAATCTTATCTTTCGTGCTTAGGAAGGGTGGAACCTTCGCAGCACCTTCAACAATCTCAAATGGCGCCTTCCCCGTCGAAGAGTGCATCGTGTTATTGTAGGCAAATTCAACCAAAGGTAAGTACTTTTCCCATTGAGTCTTCTAATCTGAGACATAAGACATCAATAAATCCAGAACCACTGAATTTGCAATCTCAGATTGCCGATCAGTCTGCGGGTGGAACGATGACGAGAACTGCAACCGCGTGCCAATGTTCTCCTAAATTGCCTTCCAAAACAAACTCATAAATTGCCTTCCAAAACAAACTCAGGCATGCCATGTAATCTGAAGATCTGGGCCACAAACAGTCTCGCTAAATGATCCCGCTTGACTGTTTTCTTCACTGGAATGAAATGAGTCTGTTTGCTAAATCTGTCAATAACAGTCCAGATACCATCGTGACCACTCTGTGTTCTCAAGAGATCAAAAATGAAATCCATTGCAATACTTTCCCAGGGGCGGGTAGGTATGGGTAAAGGCTCTAACAATCCCTGTGCTTTATGCCTGTCAAAATTGACCTTCTAGCATACTAAGCAACTGCGCACAAACTCTTCCACATCCTTTTTGAGTCTCGGCCAAAAGAAGTATCTCTCTATCCCTTTCATGGTGGTAGCAATGCCGCGGTGACCCGTAAAAGGTGGACAGTGGCATTCAGTCATAACCTTTTCCCTCAACGGCTGTGTAACGCACAACATGGTTTTTCTTATCAAGTAGCCATCCCGAATGGAATATCCCACTATTGTCTCCCCATCCCGTATCCGTGTGAAAACGTATGTAAAATCCGTATCTGTGGCATACTGGTCGACCATATCCTCGAAGCTCCTATGATGTAGCGCGGCAATAGCCAGAACCAACAGCTTCCGAGATAAAGCATCTGCCACCACATTCTTCTGTCCCTGCACATGGACAATCTGGAAGTGAAACTGTGACAAGATGTTCGCCCACCGCATGTGCTTTTCCAAAAGCTGCTTCTGTGACGAGAAGTAGCGCAAACTCTGATGGTCTGTAAAGACAGTAAAATCCGCTTCGAGTAGGTAATGCCGCCACTAAGTAAGAGCATGGATAACGGCCAAAAGCTCTTTCTTATAAATCTGTGTTGTCATCTCTGGCCTTGAGAACAATCGGCTCTCATAAGCAATGACATGGCCTTCTTGCATTAAGAGCGCACCCAGACTACGACCACAAGCATCACAATATACTTCAAATGGCTTCTGCAAGTCCGACAAAGTCAAAACTGGTCCCATAGTCAATTTCTCTTCCAATGTCTGAAAGGCGGTCACCTCTGTGGGTCCGCACAAGAAAGGGACTCCTTTCTGTGTCAAGATATGCAAAGGGGAAGCAACCTCTACAAACTTTTGAATGAACCGCCTGTAGTACGAACACAGTCCCAAGAAGCTTCTAACTTCATGGATATTCTTCAAATCGGGCCAATCACGAATAGTCTCTATCTTGGCCAGACCCATTTGCACTCCTGCTGTTGAGACAATGTGTCCCAAAAAGTGTATCTCTGGTAGGAAAAATACACTTTTCTTTGCATTAATCACTAACTTGTGATCTCGTAATGCCTGAAAGACCTGAAGCAGATGATCTCTATGTTCTGCCTCATTCTTGGAGAAAACAATGATATCGTCAAAGAAAGTGCCAACAAATAGCCTGTACTCTCGAAAATCTTGTCCATCATCCGATTAAATGTCGCAGGAGCATTGGTTAAGCCAAAAGCCATCACCAAAACTCAAATAACCCAAAAGTCGTCCGAAAAGCTGTCTTGTAGACGTCTCCCGACGCGATCTTGATCTGATGATATCCACTATTCAAATCAATCCTGCTAAAGCACGAGGATCCCTGTACTCTGTCGAGTATATCATCGATCCTAGGAATCGGAAATCTGTTCTTGATGGTGATTTTGTTGAGAACTCTATAATCGATGCACATTCTCCAAGATCTGTCTTTCTTCAAAACCAACAACACTGGAGAGCAACACGGTGAAGTACTAGGCTGGACAAGTCCCTTCTCCAAGAGGTCTTTCACTTGGTTCATAATCTCTTCATTCTCTGCTCGGCTCACACGGTAAGGTGGCCGGTTCGGTGGTGTGCTCCCAGGTATCAGATCAATTGTATGATCTTCAGGACGAGCAGGTGGTAACTCACCTGGTAGGCCTTCTGAGAAGCAATCGACGTGAGAGTGGAGAAAATTTTGGCGTTCTTTATCAAGTTTAGACATATTTGTCCTATCCTTATCGCTCAATTCTTTCATAAAGATCGAGTAAACAAACAGACTGGATTTAATTAATTTAGAAATGGCCGAAGCCGATATAATAGGGACAGACTCGCCCTTCAGTTTAATATCAAGTACAATGGTTCTGCCCTTCTCTGTAGTCAATGTCGCTTTCCTTGCCCGATAATCGACCACGGCGTTGTTCTTGTGGTACCAAGGAATCCCTAAGAGAACATCACAACCCTCCAAAGGCATTATGAAAAAGTCCTCATGTCCCAAATACCCCTAACAATGCAACCGAAGTTTACCAATGATAGGTGTAATGGCTACGTCCCTGCCGGGTGCCGCTAGAACTGCCTCTGCAAGTGGTCCCATCCCATTGGGAGTGATCTCGAGCCGCGCCGCCAATTCGGGTGAAATGAAGTTGGCCTTGGCTCCTCCATCAAAGAAGATCAGGGCCTCTTGGTCTTTCACTTTGCCCCAAGCTCGGCAAAGTTCTGTACTCTCGTCCATGGTGTTGGGATCGGTACCCACACAATCTAGAACCAGTCCTGTTTTCATCTTGCCTTTTCGTCCACGTTCCTCAGCTGCTCTCGAACTCCCAAGCCTGTCGTCATCCTTATCATTTTGTTCTTTCTGTGCCTTTTTAGGGCACTTCACGGAGATAAGTCCATGTTCCCCGCATCCAACGCACTTCCCCTCCTTGATGAAGCGAGCTCGCTCCTAAGGAGTAAGCTTGGGTCGTGCATCCTTCTTCTCTAGGTTGCTCTTTCTCTTTCTACTTTCATTCCCAGAAGTCTGTTCGGCTCATTGTGTCATGGCCTCATCTGTGGGGTGGGTCAGACTGCCAGAGTGAATGGCAAAGCCCCGCTTCGCATGACTCATCAACTCCTAATAGAAGCTGACTTCTGTTCCAAGCAGTGATCTCGGATCTCTGTAGGTAGACCCAAGGTGAACCACTCAATCTGTTCTCTGAACGAGATCTTCTTGAATGAAGAGGCGGGTAGAAAAGAGCTCCAAAATCTCACGGTAAGCATTTATTGTATCTCTCTTGGTCATCCGAAGATGGTTCCAAGCAGCTCGTATATCGCGTTCATATTCTTGCGTCAACCAAGAAGAAATAAAAAGCTTCTTAAATTTCAGCCATTTAACTGGCACAGTCTTGTTTAAAAGAAGCGTGGACCACCAAGTCTTCATCTCTCTTTGCTCCGCCTGAGTAGACTGAGACGGGCCATACTCTTTGCCAGAATCTTCGTTGTGATCTCTGCCCGCATCTCCAGATGCAGAGGGAGTTGACTGATCCTTGCATGAAGCCATAGGTGCAGCGGGAAAAAAAAATTGGAGATCGGATTTCCTGTAGAAGAGAAATCGGTCGTGCTCTGATACCACTGTAACAGACTTGGACACTCCAAATCAAGAATCAATCACGACAGCACCAAATAACTACTTCAAAACAATTCACAGATCACAATAGAGTTGCACTGGCTCGGCGGAGTTCCGTGCCTAGAGATATGGGCCCAAAGACTGGCGCCCCTTTCGGTATTTCTTTATGTATTAATCAATGTCAAAGTACAAGAGAGCGGTTAGGGTTTCACTCTCAGACTCTGCGTCCAGATGCTCTGCAGAGTGAGAACCCTCTCTGCTTATTTAAAGTTTACAAGGGATGCCAAAAGCAGAGCCCCAAAAGCTGCCAAATCAAAGTCTTCTTTCTCTATCTCACACAAGCTCTCTCTTGAATAAAGCAATCCAATTCTCTATATCTCTCATGCTCAATTGCGTAGCTAAAATAAAGCAAAACTGCCGCCAAAAGCTTCAGAAAAAGCTGCCGCAATTTCAGCCTAAAATTCCACTTTTTTTCGTGCGGTGCCACGTCAGCATGCCAGTGCATTATCCGGAAGTCATCTGCTGACTTTTAGGGTTAGGGTTAGGGTTTAGGACAGGTTTTAGGGTTAGGGTTGTGGTTTAGGACAGGTTTTAGGGTTAGGGTTAGGGTTACGATTTCTGGCAGATTTTAGGGTTTGCAGGTTTTAGGGTTAGGGTTTGCAGAATTAGGGTTTTCAGCAGCAGTCAGCGCTAGGGTTTCCCGCATGCTCTCGGGCAGACACATCATCGCTTTGTGACACGAGATTGATCGATAGATTGTTTGATTTCTGTGTTCTGAATAAGATTACATAGGGTATCTTGATACTTCATTAAGAAGGGTTGTATATATTGCTGCTTTGTGGATTATCCCAAGTTTTTGAAGTACCTAGAGCGAGATTGATGCATATATTGTTTTGATTTAGGTGTTCTAAGTGAGATTACATACGGTATCTTGGCACTTTATAAGACAGTGACCGGTAGAGTGCATGCAACATAGAGCCTATCAGAGTTAGTTCACTACACCCTTGGAGAGAAGCAAGGATGGCCATTCTCTCCTACACTTTCTGATATTTGTATTGATGAGCCATCAGAGGAGACACAGCACTTCAATCCCTTGTTGCTTCACGCCTACCATCTTGTTCCCATTGCAGAATCGCTAGAGGGGCTACAGAGACACTTGGATGCACTACGAGCTATGCACAAGATAGAGATTTCTATGTGAACCTGGCAAGAACAAAGTGATGATATTGAACACCACAGTGCAGTGGGTTGAGGCATCAGCACCAGTATTTACATATGCTCAAAAAGTGATTGAGTACATAGATTCCTACACATATCTAGGCGTCTTTTTTAAAGGACCCTCGGGTCTCCTTTCCTGTGAGATAGGCAACAGCTTCGAGACCGACATGAGGATATGCTGCCCTTGCGCAACTGGAGTAAATGTGCTCATTGGTTCAGCTTCAGAGGCTCTTTTTTGAGTCCTCCATTGTTGCCAACTTGGTCCACTTTATCAGCTGCTGTCCAAGGGCTCAGAGGAAACTTGGCACCTTTTCTGGCTCAAGGGTTGAGCTTCTCCACAAGCTCAAAGGTTCATTTTCTGGCTCACGGGTTGAACTTGTCCACCTTTTTACTGGCTCAGAGCTTCAACTTCGCTCTTCTTAGTGACTCAGAGGTTGGGAACCTGTTATCAACACAAACTCGAGGACAGAAGGCTGCAAACACTGCTGTATAGAGAATTCCAGCAAGGACCCGTCATTGGACACGACCGGAACTTTGCTCTTTAACTTGCAGTGGGTGTCCGCCCTGAATACCAGGCGAAAACAGGATACCATGTGTGCCACCCACTGTCATATCAAGGGGAAAGGGTGAAGGCATGAAGGAGCACGCCCAACTGCACAACTGGCTGCTCCAAATCAGAACTGAGATGGATGCTAGGGCAAGGAGATCAGGGCAACGATACCATGAGAGACCGGTACAATGTGGAAACAGAGTGTGGGTGAGGCAAGAGAGAAAGGACAATCTCAACCAAGTGATTACAGATTAGGGGCTATCTGGAAGAACGGAGGTAAACGCAAAAGGGAATTGCCAATGCCCACTACAACCAAGACAAGTGATAGGGGCAGCCCGCATGTGGGGTTTCCACATCAGAAAGCATCATATCACCTCAAAGGTTTAGTACCAATCAGACTTCCAAAGGGCTGCTCATAAAAAGACATCCATAGTCAAGCGTAAAAACTCGCACCCCCTACAATTGGCATGACCAACAAACCCATACCAAATGCCTGAGGTGGGAGGGAGCCAGGAATAAGGTGGGAAGAGGTGTTAAACCTCCTAAAGACCATCCAAACCCTAAATTTCATGCAAATAGGTAGCCAGCCCAGACCATCACTAGCCACGCAAGACTGCCAAAATGTGAATTGTCGAGAGGTCATCTGTAGCACGAGGACCCTAGCCATTAGGCTCATAAGCTCAGTACTTCACATGCAGGCAGCAGAGGAGGTCGGGGCAGCAGCAAGAAACTAATTTTCTGAACTCAAACCAAGGGAGAATCAGTCCTAATGTATCAACTTCTCTTTCACAAATGATAAGGCACTGTATTCAGTACCATGAAGCTCCCCCCCTGTAGGCATATATCCTGTAGATCACCATGGCTGTATGACACAAACAAACGCTGCTTTACCTATCATCATCAGTAACCCCTAGCCGTTGCGACAAAGTGTACAATAACTGAGTCCAACATTCTTCAGCATCCTGCATTCAAATTACCCACAATAAGCACAAGCTTTTCTCTCTTTTTCAAACTTCACAAGCCCACTGACCTGTTGCATGTACATCCCTGTATTGGTTTGCTGTGCAAACTGAGGATACTTGCCTCTTAGCACCTGCAAAGTTGGAAGCCCAAAACACCCAGTAAATATGAAAATTTTGAGATTGCCACATAAAAGATACCCTAAAAGATATAACAACCGTCCAAAATCGAACTGGAGCAACAGCTCGATGGCTTGTATCCAGCTCGCTGAACAATTCGCGTGTAGCCAAAGTCAAAAGATGTGATGACGTGTCTAATTCATTTGCTCCTCCTCCAGAATACCTGTTGACCAAATAACAATGTTAATAAAAAGAGCTGAGCCACTGAACCTTGGTACACAGCATGGAGATGTCTTCTAAAACAGTTCCTCTGACGTTAGTTCATTATAGCTCTAGAGTGTTTCAAAAAATGCAAAGGTAGTACTGAGATCTGAGACACCGGAGTCTTGTAGAGCCAAGGCACTTTAAAATTATATGGGGACTCGGGAGATGTACAAACAACAATTCAGAAAAGCCTTTGACAAGTAGTGCCACGTGTCACCCCCAGCACAAATCGCGGAAATCGGCCCCAGACTTCAAGCTTTGATAATTTAGGGTTCAAGCCCCTCTGTCGGTGCTCCATAAGTTCTTTAAGTTGGTGGGTTAGGTTTTTAACTCAAACCCTTGTCCTCTCGGCTAGTCCTTTGGATTGGTCATGCCACATCATCACTTTGTGAGATGCTCACCACCATTTGGCTTGACATTACCCCCACTCTTTGGAGTCAGTGGTGTATGTCCAAAGGTTCTTCCAGGGCATCCGGGGAGCGGCAGCATGCTTTTCTTCGACGTTGGTGTCAACAAGCTCTGGTTTTACTTTTTACAATGGACAGATACACTAGCCTATGCTCCGCCTCAGTGGTTCCCTTTACATTCATCACATGAGCCCCATTTGACATATAACTTGATTGTGGCCTAGGCCTTATACTATTTTCTATGTCAATGTTTATAGTTTCGTGCACCCCACGAGACAGCTTCTTTTGGCATCTCTGGGATTCCTGTACACATTAATATAGAGATGGCTTTTTCTCACAATGAGAGAGAAATGAAATGAAATGAAATGTTATATTAAACGTCTTCAAAAGGCCAAAATGACCTATGAGACCAAACTGATACAATCCTGGTGGATCTAATACAATGTATGGGTACAAAATAAAAATGATATACCTAGATGAATCCAGGATATACCCAGATTCACCCTTGAAGGAAAGTGCAAGGTATAGACTCATGGTAGTCACCCACGAGACAATATAACCATCAGCTACATCATGCATAGTATTGACTAAATACCACGACATCCCCACTAACGTCGTCATTGCCCAATAGTGGGTGTAGAACTAGGTACAAACATATGCTCCCAAACACAACACACACCACACGCACACACACATGAGCATACATCAACACAAAGTTCAACGTGCTGAGTTTCTGTCATGACTCCGGAGATCAAGGGCAGACTCAGCCATAATGAAGCCTAGCACTAAGAGAAGCGTTAAATTGGAAAAATTAGCACAAAAGAAAAGGTAGTTGATAGGGCATATGCACCACAAAAGATAGAAAGAATTAGCATATGCACCACAAAATAAAAATGAAGTGAAGTAAAACTAAAAAACTAAAATCTTCATTATCAATGTCCGAGGACGCCCGGCATTGAGCGCTCTCCGAGAATGTATTGCATCGGTCGCTGAAGAACCTCGTCAATGTCCGCCTCTATAAATAGTTGTATTGGACGTCTCCCATGTCGTGCTAGAATAGTCCTGATCCTCTAATGGAGCCTCATTGATGTCGCGGCCGCCCTCGTAGACGTGGGCGTCTAGCTCTCCCAAGCTCAATGGCTCTGTCAACTTATATACCTCTGGTATAGGTGGGCTCTGAAGTCTATTGTGAAGCTTGCTCATCCGACGGTCAAGTCTCTGCTCTAAAGAAGTCAGTGATCTCCCTCTGTGAATGTCTCCCATTGCCTGATATCCTCAAGAGGCTCTCTCTATGTCTGAGCAACTCTAGTCAAAACAACCCGAGGCATCTCTGATCCTGATATCTCATGACTCTAGCCAGACACACAGGGACAGGAAATGAAATGAAATGAAATGTTATATTAACGTCTTCAAGAGGCCAAAGTGACCTATGAGACCAAAAGTTACAATTGGTTATATATATATATATAGAGAGAGAGAGAGCGAGAGAGAGAGAGAGAGAGAAATGAAATGAAATGTTATATTAAACGTCTTCAAAAGGCCAAAATGACCTATGAGACCAAACCAGTACAATCCTATGAATCTGATACAATGTCAGGGTACAAAATATAGTGAATCTGATACTATGGAATCCTAAAGCTGCTAGAGGTGAAACCAAGCAACTAGCCGGGCTAGCTAAATCACAGCAGATCGAACATCGGCCGTTGGCGGATCTCATCAATCTCCTCCATGGTCAGTATTCTGAACGGGAGTCGTGCATGTCGGGCCAAAGTGATCCGAACCCTCTCATGTAACCTCCGTCGATATTGTGTAGTCCTCCGTAGTCGTGGGCGTCTGGATCTCCCCAGCTCAGTCGCTCGATCGATCGGCGTGCCTATGGTGCGAGGTAAGTGTGGGCTCTGTTGCGGTGGTGGCTCCTTCGGGTGTCCAGTGTTTGCTCTAAAGAAGTCTGTGATCTGTCTCTGAGACTGGCTAGCCTCTCCTCTCATCAGGCTCTCTCTATGTCTGTGCAGCTCGAGCAAAAACAAACCTAGGCATCTTTGGTCCTCCTACCCAATGATTCTAGAGAGTGGTCCAAAACCCTCTTTGAACAAGCAATAAAAGCGGCCTCGTATCTCATAGTAGATTGGGCATTGGCATGTGTAGTGCAACTCTGTCTCACGCTCTATGTGACAAGGGGCATATCCTGGCCTTTGCTGGTACTCCGCTGTATCTCCCAATCTCGACCCGCAGCTGGTGTGAAGATGTGTGTATCTGGCCAATAGTACATCGTATCCCATGAGACAAGTGGGTATCCATGTATATGGGTCTCGTCACAAAACCATCCTCCGTAAGCTGGAGAAGATGTTCTCTGTAGAAGACCATCTTCGTGCCCATCTCTTGTGTTGGTTGTATCTATGTCCTCATGATGTCTAGCTGAGTCAAGTCCTGGTGGATGAGCTTGGTGATCTCGGACTGTGTAAGTCAGTGAGGGTGCATCCAGTGAGTACTGGAAGGGGAACAAAATGTCTATGTTGAACCCATGCGCCTGAAACCATGATGTCATCTCCCCATACCGGCATGTTGTGTTTCCCTGCATGGCTATGTCACAAGACGAGCACCACATGCCAATAGAAGAGAACAAACTGAACAGACTTTAAGCACTTCAATAACAACTGAACTGAAAGAGAGAGACCACACGGGACACAGAGTGGCGGAATTCCACCCCAGAGAGTTTGGCCCCAAACCTTGGCGCCCCTTTCGGTATTTATTTATATTGCATCAACACGGTACAAGCCGGTACTCCAGACTCTGCACCTTCTCCAGGAAGCATGCCAAAGAATGAGCCCATGGCCTCATATTTAAAGACCCTAGGCCCAAAAGCAACTTACATGAAAAGCCTTCAAACTCAAAAGCATCTGGTCCAAAAGCGATGCCCAAAAGCTCCCAGCGTAAATCACGGAAATCTGTACAGCCACGTCAGCAATCGACGCAAAACGCGAAAATCCGTACAGTCTACCATGTCATCATGTCAACGCAAATTGCGGAGATCCGTACAGTTCTGCCACGTCAGCAGTCAGCGGAAAATCCGGGTTGTGTGTGTGCGGGTCCTGCTTTATTTATATGCCTTTATGTCACTTGAGCCCCATCGAACGGGGTCCCATAAGTTGGTAGGACTTCTTCTTCTTCTGTTGCTTGTTCTTCTTAGGGTTTGGGCCCATCGGCCGTGATCTGAAGGTTGGCTCTGTTCTTCAGTGACTTGACACGTCAGCAGTTTGTGACAGCCGAATTGTCGCGAGGACTCAAGTGCAAGGTGAGCATATCTGTCCCTGGGAAGTTCCCATATGCGGTGTATGAAGGAGACTGATCTGATGAGCGCCTCAGCCACTAGTGGGGGGCAGCTGGCTCTACTCATATAATGTCATGTGGTACTAAATCCTGTCATGTGGTACTAAATCCTTGGCTCTAATGAGCCGCGAGATCATAGATATCAGAGGCTTCTCCATGTCCCCCCCCATCCATCAGTGCGACCCGACCTCCCGTGATGATCCAATGAAGGCCCCCCTATCTCAGCTTCATAGAGCAATGCAGAAGCCACCGGAGTGTCAAAGAGCCAAAGCTTCGTCTGAGGCTCCTGAAATTGAACCTGTGAACACATCCTCTCCAATCTACCCAATGTTGCATGGGCTCTAGTCAGTCTAGTCTCTGCTGCTCTCCAAAGGAAAATGCTGGTCCACGAAAGACCACTCCAAGGTAAGTGTAAGCATATGTATATTCGATTGTCTCCTCGTCGTATGTGAATGCGGGTGCTGACCTCCTGATCCACTATGGGGTGGTATTAAACATCATGACCTTGGTTTTACCAAGGTAACAGACAAACCACTTTCATGGGCAAACCTATGCAAAGCATCCAAGTGATGTTGCATCCCCTCCGGAGAGTCGGAGATCAACACAATATCATCAGCATATAACAATAGTGGAATCCATGTCCCTGCCAGTTGTGCACCTCTATCACCATCTCTCTCAACATAGTCAGAAACCTCATCCACATACATACCAAATAGAGTAGGAGAGAGCGGACATCCCTACTTCACTTCAATAGTCGAGTGAACCGGTGTGGATAGACCCTCTAAGGTGCGTACATGCCCCACTTCTAACCTGTATAATGCCATGATCCCCCAAATAAGCTTTGTGGGTACTCCCATCTCCTGTAGTCTGCCCATCAATCTAGCTCTGCGTATTGTGTCAAATGCTTTGCGAAAGTCCACAAAGCTACAATAGATCCATCTCCCGTGTGATCTGCCCTCCTCAATAATGGCTCTGAGTGTCAGGATATGGTCAAGAGTAGAAAAAACTGTCCTGAACCCTGCCTGCCCGGCTGCGCGTATCCTCTCCCTTTATGCCCATCTACTCAATTGCTGCCCAAGAATGGATGCGTAAAGTCGTGCCAATGTGTGTCCAATCATGATAGTGCAATAATTCCCAGGCTCCATAGGGTCTCCCGACTTGAAGATAGGTACAATAGTAGATAGGCCCCAAGTATCAAGCAGGCCCTCACACATGGCCCAATTGAACATAATTGCTAGAAGCTCTGCTAGTAGATCTCTGGCATGCAAAAAATGCTCAGCCACTAGGCCATCATGATTATATGCTCTCCCAGTCCTCATCCTGTCAATGGCCTTCTTCACCATCTCAACGGTGAACAAAGCACAATTGTGTGGACATGGATCGAGGGGGTCAGTAAGGGGCAGCTGTCCATGAACTGTGTACAAAGATGATGCGTACTAGCCCCAGGCCTCCGTGGAGGTAATGGCAGGGGGGAGAGTGCTCATGCAAGAGCTGCCATGCCTCGCGTAAGTCCTGACTCAAGAATAGCTCGTATAGATCTTGCTCTAGTCGAGCCAAAAAAACCCTCTTCTTCCGCCACACTCGGCGTCGGAAGTCAATCTGTGACTGACTATGGGTTATGTCCCCTAAAAGCACCTCCCTTAGAAGTCTATGGCTCTAGTCTCGCAGCATTCCTCATCATACCAACTGTTCTGGGGGATGCTCCCAGAACGGCGTATCTGCTCAGGCTGGGTGTACGGATATGCATCTACTGCTGCATCATGTAATGTCCGTGCCAGTATAGCAGTAAGCTCCTAGCTTCTCAATGCACAAGCGCCTATAAATCCTATCTATGTATACACAGTCCGTCTCCCTCGTGAAGGTGTAGCGAGTAGGGGCTACTCATTGACACAAGGGCATGGTCCACTGCCACACAAACAAGTCTGGGCCCAACCGTGAGATCCTGGATTCTAGAGATGAAGCTCGGTTGTGCCATGACATTGTCCATTGTGCTAGCTCCACGTCTGTGTGGAAAGCATGTCAAACCTCTCGCATCGGGAAATCTCTGTAGGCCATTCAAGATGGCCAATTCGTGTACAGTTCCCATGTCTATAAAGTGTCGTCCATATTCAATATGTTCCACATCCTGCGATAGTCTGGACAAGCCCATCTCTACAACATCCATCTCTCTCGGCATCTCCTCTGAATGTCACGTGACACATACAACCCTATCCGTGGACAAGCTACAGCATGATCAGGGTTCAGTCAGTCCAGTCAAGTCTAGATTAGAAGTGATCTGGCACTTCTGTGAGTCTATTCGTAGACCGTGCATGACCAATCACTTAGTGTAGATGCATATCCTCTCGTTGCACACAGCATGATCATCAATATTCCCATCAGAATCCATTAGATTCCATCAAGGGAATTTTCCAGTGCATTTAGCCTATTTTCACTTATTATTTTTAAGTGACTTCCCAACAAAAGTAGGTAGGGCAATTTTGTGAAGTTTGTATATAAGCAAACCCAAGTTAGCACTAAATGGCAGAAGAGGCAGCAGGAGCACATGCTCAACAGGAACCTTCTCAGCAGAACCCCGCAAGAACCCCTTGGCGTTTTGATCTCCCCATCCTCGCCACACCCACAAGCACCTAGCGTTTTCTGTCCTAGCAGTTTCCCGCATCAGCAGTACTCGAGTCCCCTTGGCGTTTCCAGTCCCTGCATCATCGCCATATTCAGCACCCTGGCGTTTTTCTCCCATGATCGCCAGCCCCCCAGATAGTCATCAGATTTTACTAACGCTAGCAAGGGCCAATAGCGTTTTTGGTTTTCAGCCAACCCTCAGCGGAAGCAGATCAGCGTTTTGGTTTTCAGCCAATGCCGCATCAGAACAACAGCATTTCAGCCCTATGGAACAGCAGTAGAATCAGCCCAAGTTGGTTGCAGAAGACTCCCATTTTCAGCCCATAAAAACGCAGCCAAAACAGTCATTTTCAGCCACCGAAACAGTCTCGAAATTCAGCAATTAGAAGACCACAGATTTCAGCCCTACCGTTGTCGTCGTCGTCACCGTCACCGTCACAGGTTGCATCAGTCCATTGCATCGTCATTGTACCACTTTGTGCAATCAAAAGTAGACCACTCTCGCCAACGAGAGTGGGGCCTTTGGAGGAGGGTTTTACAACGTCTCTGGTGTCGTATCTCTCTTCTCTCTCTATCTCTCAGTCTCATACACTTGCACGCACATTGTCCATTCACTTTGTTCGTGATTATAGCACTTTCCATGAAGAACGGAAGGCTCTCCCTTCCATAAGAACTAAAAGGAACCCTTGAGCACAGTTCGGAGCACTCATCTTGAGCAAAGCGCAAACAATCATTCCGCTGCACCTAACATTGGTATCAAAGCTTTGGCAGTGTTCTGTATCACTCAAGGAAAGAACCACAAGAATTTTTTTTGCTTGTTGCGATCGCACGAACCCAAGTTTGCTTGAGCGTGTCGTGTTTTGTTGAAGAGTGACAGGAATCCCAAAAAAGAAGGGCTTGTCCAGCCTCCCCTTGTGTCTCTTTTCACTCATTGAGAGCGGACCGTGCACTTAGCGGCCGGCCAATCGACGTGAGGTGGGAAAAAGCAACCTTGGTGTGAGCGCAAGGCCGCCAAGGGGTGCGCCTGCAGAAAGGAGTAGAACTCGGGTGAAGAGAAGATCCTTCTCAAACACAGATTGCAAGCGAAAGAAAACCTCAAGAACCAAGACCCGCAAGAACCCAAGTTCCTCGTTAACTTAAGAACCAAGACCCCCAAGAACCCAAGTTCCTCGTGAACTTAAGAACCCAAGACCACAAGAACCCACGATTTCAGAATGGTCATCACTCGAAGCGGAATGGATATTTCGCTTGGAAGTGATAAGCATGAGAGAGGCGAAGAAGAATTTTCCCCACCAGGAGGTTTTTCCGACCCTTCCCCATCTACAACAAGGATTGCACTAACTCCTATGGAGGCTTTCGAAAAGAGGATGATGGACAAGATGTTAGAAGACAAAGCAAGAGATGCCGAACGAGAAGCAGAAAGAAAAGCCTACGAAGAAGACATGGCAGCCATCGAGCGCCAGTACCAAGAAAGAATGGCAGCCATAGCGCGTGAGAGCGAGCAAGCACGCTTGGAAGCCAAAGCAAGAGAAGCAGAATTTGATCGAGAGAACAAAGCAAGACAAGCAGAATTTGATCGTGAGAACAAAGCCCTCAAAGAAGAGAGCGACCAACATAACAAAGAGTTTTGGCCACTCTATTCTCAAGTTCAAGCACAGATGCAAGAAATTTGGGGAAAGGAGACTCACTCAGTCTCTTCTTCTCCAAAGCATGATACACAGGATTTGCATGATTGTGTGAAGCATGATCATTTGGATGGCAATGATAAGCCTGATGATTTGAATGCCAATGAAAAGCATGATGATTTGAAAAGCATGATGATTTGGATGCCAATGATTTGCATAATGATTTGGATGCCAATGATTTGCATAATGATTTGGATGACATTGACAAGCATGATGATTTGCATGATCAAGATATGATTTCTCACAAGCATGATGAGTTGCATGAAGATGATGTGATTGTTCACCAAGATGATGTGTTAGTGGAGGCTTTTTCTAGCGAAGCTAACCTCGTTGTAGATTCAATCAATCACGAAGAACCAATCTTGGCTTTCGAGTTGAGGTCCAAAGAACCCCCACAGGACAATTCGATCATTCAGGAAGAAGCGATCTTGGCTCTCGAGCCTAGGTCCAAAGAACCCTCACAGGAAGTATTTTGTGTTCGCATGATTAATACGCACGCATTGTTCGAATGTTTGATTCGTGATCATTTCCTATATTTTAGTCAACATCGTTATGTATCCCTTTTCCTAGGCATGACATATTGTACGTTGAGCACGTTTCACTCATGAATGAGCACGAATGTATGCGGATTTTTCATGAAAAGCTGAAAAGTATGTATGTCAGGAAGTCACATTCCATGTCTCTTGAAACCGGCCTGTTCGATCCAAAAAGGGCGGTAGACTTTACTTTAAACCTTGATTTAGCTTTCACCCATTATTAGTCGTCTATTTTACCTGTACTTTCAAGACACAACAAAGGGGAGAGGGATACAGGCTGCTAGATTGCACCTGTATGAGTAGACCGACACCAGATTGGCCCCTAACTTAGGCGCCCCTTTTGGTATTTCTTTATTGTTCAGAAGAGGGAATAAACGCTGTGGTTCCCTACAAGCTGCCCCGCACAAACTCGACTGAATTTCCACTGTTCCGGCTCGATTTCGGCAACATAACTATACTAGAACCCTTCACAGTCAGTATTCCCACGCATTGACTGACTTTCCCGACGCATACGGGCACTTTGCAAAACCTGGCGAGAATCTGCAGCACGCTGAATTCTCTGTTTTCAGCCCTGAAAATGCGCCAGATCACCTGTACAGCGGTCCCCTTGCGTCCCCGAACCTCTTGGGGGTATTAGGGTCCGTTTAGGGCCAAAACCCTAAACCTGCAAAAATACACAGCAGGCTGTAATTTGCTGTTTCGGGCTCCGTTTCGCGTGCCGGTCGCATCCGTAACAAGTCCTCGAGCTCCCGCACCTGTAGGGCTACTTGCCCTTTGAATCGGACGAGATTTCTGGCGTGAAACCTCTCCGAATTCACCTGTACCTGCGGGGGGATTAGCCGCTAGCTAATCCAGTACCTGTACAAGAGGCTCTTGCCTCGGCAATCGCGCATGAACCCACACAACTGTACATTGGTCAAATGAAGAGCCCACTAGAGGGGCATAACATACTGCCAAAGGGGAGAGAGAGAGCAGTGCGTAGCGTGCAGGGCATCACTCCTGGCACCGCACTGTACATAGGAGGGAAAGCAAGCACTCCATAGCTCTTAACCTGTGACAAATCTGAAAATGAGGCTCTCCCAGCTTAAAATTCAGCGCCACTTCTTGTTGCATGAGGCAAGTGCACCAGAACGTGCCACTTGGCACATTTATAAGCATTTTCCCGTTTCGGGGTTGCCGTCTAAAAATATCCCAACCGGTTGCCCAGTTGACTTCACGACAGAGCAAGAAAATGTTCCCCTTGTCATTCCGGAGGTAATGACGTCAACACATTTTCAGGTCCCAAAATAGCAGTTCCCTAAATTTTAGGAGATGCTGCCATTGTATCTTTCTAGGTCATCCGACCCTCTTTGTACACTGCGGCCACATCCAGAACTGAAATGTAGCCTCTGTAGCAAAGGATTCCACTTTGGCTAGTCAATGACCCCACTTGGCTAACCATAGTCCTTGTCCAACCTTAGTGCTCTCTTGCCCTCAGGCCTGGACTCCCTCTGGACAGTTCCACACTAGCTATGCAATGCAGGGCACTTAGATTTCCCGAGGGGTGTTTCCAAAAAGTGAAAGTAAATAGATAATAAGAAAGAAATCAACAAAAAGGATAGATAGTAGTCACACGCTGGTGACATCTCTTCCTTGGCATGGCACAGTTTCCGAACAAGCACATGAAAGTATGAGCACGAAGCATGGGCATTTCCGTTGTGAATTGCCACAGTGGATTGCTTTAGATCAAAAGAGAAAGATTCGATCTCATTGTTTGTATGTGTTTGATGAACGGATTGTCACTCCGTATCTTTGTTCATCTACATTGCATGCACAGTCTTTGAGGAAGACAAGATTTTTTCCACTCACTTTACATGGAATGGGTATGTTCATGTTTTTGTGTTGGAAGTGGTTTCAGGAATTTTCAGCCATGGAGATTCTTGAAGATGAAAGAAGCACGACTCTAGACGAAGTTGAAGCATTGAAGGAGGCACTGAAGACTGTGTCGCTTTCGGCGTGGCCCAAAGAAGCAAGCGTTGCAGACCTTTATGAAGTTCAAGTACCGCACGACCCACACATCAGAGTGGGCCGGCGAAGAGTCCCTTCAGGATTCCGGATGCTATTGGCGATCTCCCTCGACGCCATACAGTTCGGTACCAGTACCTCACTTTGAAAAGGAGGGGATGTCACGTGACACATCCAACCGTATGTGTCCGTGGACAAGCTACAGTATGATCAGGGTTCAGTCAATCCAGTCAAGTCTATATTAGAAGTGATCTAGCACTTTTGTGAGTCTATTCGTAGACCGTGCATGACCAATCACTTAGTGTAGATGCATATCCTCTAGTTGCACTCATCAGTATTCCCATCAGAATCCATCAGATTCCATCAGGGGAATTTTCCAGTGCATTTAGCCTATTTTCCCTATTTTTGGTATTTTCACTTAATATTTTTAAGTGACTTCCCAACAAAAGCTAAGTTTGTATATAAGCAAACCCAAGTTAGCACTAAATGGCAGAAGAGGCAGCAGGAGCACATGCTCAACAGGCACCTTCTCAGCAGAACCCCTTGGCGTTTTGATCTCCCCATCCTCGCCACACCCACAAGCACCTAGCATTTTCTGTCCTAGCAGTTTCCCGCATCAGCAGTACTCGATTCCCCTTGGCATTTCCAGTCCTTGCATCATCGCCATATTCAGCACCCTGGCGTTTTTCTCCCATGATCGCCAGCCCCCCAGATAGTCATCAGATTTTACTAACGCTAGCAAGGGCCAGTAGCGTTTTTGGTTTTCAGCCAACCCTCAGCAGAAGCAGATCAGCATTTTGGTTTTCAACCAATGCCGCATCAGAACAACAGCGTTTCAGCCCTATGGAACAGCAGTAGAATCAGCCCAAGTTGGTTGCAAAAGACCCCCATTTTCAGCCCATAAAAACGCAGCCAAAACAGTCATTTTCAGCCACCGAAACAGTCCCGAAATTCAGCAATTAGAAGACCACAGATTTCAGCCCTAAAGTCGTCATCGTCATCACCGTTGTCGTCATCGGCATAGTCCCAGGTTGCATCAGTCCATTGCGTCGTCATTGTACCACTTTGTGCAATCAAAAGTAGACCACTCTCGCCGATGAGAGTGGGGCCTTCAGAGGAGGGTTTTACAACGTCGTATCTCTCTTCTCTCTCTATCTCTCAGTCTCATACACTTGCACGCACATTGTCCATTCACTTTGTTCATGATTATAGCACTTTCCATGAAGAACGGAAGGCTCTCCCTTCCATAAGAACTAAAAGGAACCCTTGAGCACAGTTCGGAGCACTCATCTTGAGCAAAGCGCAAAAAATCATTCCGCTGCACCTAACACTGAAGTATCATAAAAAATTAACTGATGATGGGCATTAAAGTCCCCTATAATGATAATGTGACCATCTCTAGAGAACTCCCATATGTCATCATCCAAAACAGAAAAGGGAGACTGTCCTCTGGGTGGTGCATATACTCATGTACTCGAGGGGAAGTAGCAAATAGCAATGTAAAGATATCTGCATGTCTCTGCTCTCAATCTCACCCACATGTACCTAGCCTGCTCATCCCTGCGGGCTATATGTATCAACGGTTGCAGCTCTTGCCTGAATAACACTACCACTCCCCCTGAGCCCCGCCTTTTGTGCTCTGACCGTGTCTCTTGTCTGCAAGCTGTCTCCCATCTGTATCCACTAATGTGAGGCATAGATTGTCCAAGGGCCTGATGTGTCTCAGTGTAGAAGATGATGTCTGAAACCCGCCCGTAGGGCGGTAGACTTAGGCTTTCACCCGAATTACTTTACTTTAGACACACACACAGAGCACTTTGGAAAAGTAACCTACGACGGGAATTAACACTTAAGCACACACATAGCTCGGAAGCTAGAATGCCCTGAGCAGACGCCGACAACCTGTAGGCCCCAAAATTGGCGCCCCTTTCGGTATTTCTTTATACTTTAAGAGGGTAAGTTACAAGAAGAGTCCTGGCAGTTCTTCACCTGTATCCAGCTAGATACCACCTGTTCTGGTAAAATTTCGACAACATAACAACCCCAAAACTTGCCCGAAACCAATTCCCTTGCTGGAACTCGCTTCCGCTAACATAAACCCTCTGATTTCAGCCCAAAAACAGCAAATTCATCACGCTGTATTTATTGGTTTTTTCCTTTTTTTCAGCCCTAAACAGTCCCTGAATTGTCCTCTAACAGTGGGGCACTGTTCCCATTGGTTTTGGCATCCGTATGGCTGAAAAACAGTCCAAATTCAACGCATAACCGGCGCTGAATACGCACCTGTACGGTGAGGGTATCACCCTCACCAGAGCCTGCTTTTGGAGCAGTAGTTAGCTACTCCTGTTCCTGCTCAGAGAGGCTTTTGCCTCAGCAAAAACACATATAACCACACAACTGTACATGAATCAAATGAAGAGCCCTCTTGTGGGGCATCACATTACTGCACGTAGGGGAGAGGGAGCAGTGTGAAGTGTGCAGGACATGACTTCTTGCACCACACTGTACATGAGAAGGAAAGCTTGCAGTCAATAGCTCTTATCCTGTGACAGCTTGCAAATGAGGCCCCTCTCAGCTAGCAATCAAGCGCCCCTTGTTCTGCATGAGGAAAATGCACCAAAAGGTGCCACTTGGCACATTTACAAGCATTTTCCCATTTTGGGCTTCCCGCTTAAAAATCTCCCAACTGGTTGCCCAATTGACTTTCCAACAGAGTTCTAAAATGTTCCCCTTGTCATTCCGGAGGTAATGACGCGAACAGATTTCAGACACGAACAAATTTCATGGCCCAAAATAGTAGTTCCCTAAATTTTAGGGGATGCTTTCCTTGGACTCCCACTGGTCATCTAACCATCTATCCCCACTGGGACCGCATCCAAAAATGTAATGTGGCCCAGCTATCGGGTACTTTCCCTCTATGACCCCGCCTTGGCACTATGCCTTTATTGAGTTCACTTCCTAGTATCCACCAACTTGCCAAGTGCGACAGGGGACCTACATGATCTCGAACTAAGCCTAGACATCCTCGTACTATACAAATTCCAGTGCCGACCAACTTCCCATCTGCAGGTGAAACTACCGTTCACATTGGCTATACAATGTCCGACCATTTGCAACTTCAAAAACAAGGTCTCAAAAATTAAACAAAAAACATTGGAAAGAAACCAGCAACTAAAGTTAGCAGTTGCCACGTCCTCGTGACATAGTTAACAGTTGTCACGTCCTCGTGACATAGTTAACAGTTGCCACATCCTCGTGACATACCCCCCTCTTGAAATTGCAAACGTCCTCGATTGCATACCATAAATACACGCCACTAATGATTTTGTGTTGTTAGCACTCTTTTATCATCGCATGTATTCGCAAGAAAGGTCGTAAGACATAGATACAACTTAATGAGACCTTCATACTTTAGTCATTTCCATCTATTACACTGAATTCATATGTACATTTGATGTGCTAGCTCTATCATTACCCCTCGTTTGCACACATTGGGTTGGGGCATAAGTAGGCTGTAACCCAAAGGCTTCAAGATAAAGCTGCAATACATTTGGTGACTCTGACAGTTCATGCCCTTCCATCCACTTTGCATCCATAGGTGGATAGTTCTTGAACTTCACCAAGTAGCGTCTTGCAACCTGTCCTTTAACTTTTATGTCCTTATGTGCCAAAATTTGCTCAGGTACTAGGATCTCATCAAGTTCCTCAACTTCTTGCTGATCCTCATCTGGCATATCTTCTGGCACATCACCCACAAAGGGTCTTAGAAGACTCACGTGAAACGCATTATGAATCTTCCATGCATTAGGCAATTTCAGCCTGTAAGCCACATTGTTGATCTTATCAAGCACTTGAAAAGACCCATAGTAGCGCATACTGAGCTTAGGAAAGAGCCGTTCCTTGCCCTTCATCTTCTTTAACCTTGCCTTTTCAAACCTTAATAGAACCCAATCACCAGGTGACAACAATGATTCACGATGGTGATGATCAGCAGCCTTTTTCTGCTTTGCCTGAGTCTTCTCCAAGGCAACTTTAATTTTCTTGTACATTCCATCCATGTTCTCAACATATCGATCTGCCTCAAAGATCTTGTCCTTTGTATGCAAAATGGGAGGAACCTTTTTGCTGCCTTCAACAATCTCAAAAGGTGCCTTGCCAATCAAGGAATGCACTGTATTGTTGTACGCATACTCAAGCATAGGTAAATATTGTTCCCACTTGCCCTTATTATCTGACACATAGCATTTCAGTAAATCCAAGACAGTAGAATTAGCCTCTTCTGACTGTCCATCAGTTTGTGGATGAAACGAAGATGAGAATTTGAGTGTAGTGCCCATGTTCTCAAACAATCCTGTTGGAGCATTTTTCTTGGATCTCAAGTGTTATAGAGTTTCATCCCCTGTTCCTTCATGGTTCTTGGCATTTTTGTATAGCAAGTGGTTTTCTCGGGCTAGCCACTCACTGCATTGCATGTAGGATGCATGGTCGGGAACTTTTGGTTTGGTCTGACAGGTCAATTTAAGTCCAGATTTGGGGCTTCTTTACCGATTTTTATGGGTTTCTAAATTTTCAAAATATCTGGTTTCTTGGGTGTTTGCCCTACCCACACCTACTTCACTACTCATGTGCCTAGGGTTAATAGTCATTGATCATGGTTTTGAGTTGCAGAGTTTGGACTGCAGGAGGCTCTATACAAGTCAGTGGTGTGGCATGTACACACTCCAGAGGGGATTTCTGTTTTGGCCCACTTCACTATCGGGGTGAAACAAGGCAGCCCTCTATCTACACTATTTGGCATGTATGTGAATGAGGTTTTTGACTACATTGAGAGGGATGGTCAAAGACCCCTGGAGGCCTCAACGCGTCAGCACCCTAGCTTATGGTTGTAGGTGCCGGACCTCACAGCTATAACAGCCCCACCCACTCTCTTTCTTGTTCGCGAGCCATCCCATCCTTTGCTGATCGTTCTCCAACACAGCCAGCCTAGAACCCCCTACAGGGAGAGTGGGTAACCCTAGAGGGGGAGGGAATGCAAGCATACCCACAACGCTGCAGACCCATCATACATGGAAAGAACGAAGACCTTCACAGCAGCGTTATCATCAAGGGCACAGGCACTATTTAGTATGAAGTTACAAACAGAATTAGCAACTATTATAGACGGCTTTATCACTAAGGATGAAAGATTTACAGCATTAGAACCCCAGCTTAAAGTCATACAGATGCAACAACCACCTACAAGAAAGAACATCGAGGTAGCATATACAACCTTCAAGGATAATACAACCATTGCATAGGTAAAAAATGATTTGGTTACAGAAGTACTTTCAACAATTAGGTGATTTGCCTGATGACTACACCCGAGCCACAATGGCAGAGGATGAATACAAGACAAAGACAGAGACAGCTATATGGAAAGAAAAGCTAGATAAAGTAGTTCCTTTTGTGGATCTAGGATATCCAGTATACATTGTTATTAAAGCCAAACAAGCCACAGTTGACTATTGCACATTAAAGCAGAAGAAGGCAATAATGAAGCAGACCAAGTCTCTCAAAGGCACTAAAGTATGGATATCAGACGAGCTCACTCCCTTACAACTAAGGAATAGAGCAAGTGAGCTATCAAAAGTCAGAGCGACAAGAAAAGAAGGAAAATGGGCAGTCTACAAAGAAGAAAAGGCCATCATCCATGAGTTCAAGAATTCTATACCCAAGGAAGATAATTGAAACAACTATTTCTTCTCAGGACACCAGGAGAACAATGGATTACCACCATTTTGTAAACTGAAAGGACTACTATCTACAAAGATGCTTTTTCATTGAACGTGTCAAACGATGAAGAGCTTTAATAGAAGCACTTGTGTAATAGGTGCTAACTAAGACATTCTTGAAGCAAGCCCATCAAGTAGGACCATCACCAAAATCATACAAGTTCTTCAAATTAGACCCAGTTAAAAACTTAAACATTTCTTTATAGAGATTATGGCTCTTTCTAGTTAATAAAAAAAAAGGAAGAGATGGAGAAGCATTGCTATCATTCGATTCATTTATCCATGATCCACCACATCCATTGTTGTTGTTGCTATTGTTATTTTTGCACTTTCATGATGTTCAAAGGACAAAGACATTTATACCGGTAGGCCAGATTTTTCAACAGCAAGCTACAGTAGATGGTGATAGAATCTTTGCTTGTTTCTTTCTCCAAAGAAACATACACACATAGCCATAACTTCAAAATTTAACCAAGTTATATAATGCTAAGCATTTAAGCATGCATGTATGTTATGACTACACAAAAAAGTCCCCAGAAATCAAAGAATGCATAAAACATTCTTACTTTTTCAAGGCGTTCTTCAGCTCTGGGACAGTATGCAGACACTGAACAGTTGAATTCATGTAGCAAGTGTTCCCTAAATTCAATAATCCTGCTGTATGACCCTGAAAAAAGAAAAACCAATCAAGCAGTGATGTATAGATGTCTAACCATAGGCTTCATAGGTCATAAAATGATAATAGGCAATTGCCTTGTTTATAAGCTTCTGAGTGTATGGTAGAACAGTACAAAAGGAATATGCCAAATTCCCTAACCGTCACCATGTAAAAGAAAATCAAAGAAGAGGTTTCACAGGTTCTAAATGAAAATATGCAAATGCCTTGTTTATACACTTTTGAGTGTATTATGGGAAAGTACAAAAGGAATGTGCCAAATTTTCTGGCCATCACCACGTAAAAATCTTCAAAGAAGAGGTGGTATACACACAGATGATATCTGAATAAAGTATACAGTGCAAAGTAAAAGCAACACACTACACTAGAGTTACAGGAGTCCAACGCTATTTTTCTTGCTAAATGGAAAACAGCTTCATGCAGTGGCACTTTTAGAAGTTCCCATATGTTTTCTATGCCCATATGCATATGACATGGAAGGATGAAAAAAGTATGATTGGCTGACCCATACATGTCTTTGGTTTAATTCCTACTCTTTTGGCAGTAAGTCATCAAAAAATTTAATAGCATGTCCTGCATCAAGCGTTTCAACTACAATGTATGAACATGCTCAATGGCAGCCTAGTACATTAGGGAAGAGTTATGTCACTTTTAATGAAAACTACGAGTCCCAACTTTCAAGCATCAACGGAAAAAAGACTAGAGCCTAGGGAAAATACTAAATAGACATAAGGCAAACATGCTGTGGAACTTGCAGAAATCTGCTTATATGGTGCCTTCCTTCCCTTTATTCCTCTTCCTCATCCACTAAAAAGCGGCAATCGTTATCATCATCAATGGTGAGTTGTAGTTCCTGCTTGGTGGGTAAGTGGGTAAGGAAAGATATCCATAGCTTACTCCTTTGTTCCCCTTTGAAGTTACGATCCTGTGCGCCGTCTTGCCAACCTCCCACTTTTCAAGTCAGCATGCCAGGTGGCTTGCAAACAGTAGACTCTTCAGACGTTTGGCCTAAAGTTTCACAGAATGTTTAAAAGGATGAACCTGTGCGCCCTCTTTCCAGCCATTTATTGCTCAATCTTTTCCTAGTTTGGTTCTCTCTTCAGCCAATTTCTCTTAATACCGATATGTTGTTTTCTCATAGGCCATATAAAGCCTTTGAAAGGTTTTAAAAAGATCGTTCTGTCTGTAAATGATCTGTTCTTTCTTTTAATAATGTTTTGAAGTTTCTCACATAAGCTTTCTGTACATATATGTTGTATTGATTACATAATAAACTGCAATAAAGAGAGGATTCTTTCTCCAAATGAAAGCTCATGAAAATATTAAATGGACGATAACTCTCAAAAATGACAGTTTATGAGCCTCATAAATTCCTGAAAAGGAACTGCTGTATATATGTTGAAAATTATCAAAAAAAGAACTGTCAACTCTGAAGAAGCAAAATTAGTCAGCAAAGCAGCCTGTATGGGACCTGCATTTTTCCTAAACAAAAACAGGATTACAAAAATCGTCAATCATCACAGCTACAGCACAAACCAGTGCAGCATGCTCTTGTTCTTCTTCAGGGAGGTCCTCCACAAAGACAGGCCCCTTCTCTGGCGCTTGAGGTATCTCCCCAGAACTACCCATCATCAAAAGTCGTTGACCCTGGCAAAAGTAACTGAGCTTATAGACAGCAACTATCACACGTCTGCAAACTTTTTTGTGCATGCACTAGCGATTACCTCTTTAATACCTAGCTTGCTCCAATCCCCATCATCCTGCAGTATAAAATAGACACACAACAACCCACTTTAGAAACACAAAAACTTGAGTATTAAAAGTAAATAACCTTACATAGAAATGATTCGGGCGGCTTACCCACAACCTTTTTTATAACTCTCTTTCCCAACAACCTTGCAATGCTACTATGAAGCCCCTAACCCTAGACAACATGGGTAAAGAGCAGCATGAGTGATATGATTGCAATCTAGACATAAATTGCAATCAAGGAATGGTCTTGCATTGAGAAAAAAAGGACTCACGCCAATTTTACTATTGAAGTATCTTGGCCACCTTGAGGGAAGCCATCCTAGCACGAGGTCAAGAAGGGTTAACAAGGGGAACATTATAGAACTCTGCTGCAAAGTCAACTGGGCAACCCGTTGGGAGATTTTTGCGGGAAGCCCAAAGCAGGAAATTGCTTGTAAATGTGTCAAGTGGCACATTTTGGTGAACTTTCCTCATGCAGCAAGAGGCAGCGCTGAATATCTAGCTAAGAGAGCTCATTTCCAAGTTTTTGTCACAGGTTAAGAGCTATTGATTGCAAGCCTTCCCTCTCATATACCGTGTAGTGCAAGAAGTTAGTCCTACACACCTTACACTGCTCTCTCTCCCCCCTATGTACAGTAATGTGATGCCCCACAAGAGGGCTCTTCATTTGACTCATGTACAGCTGTGTGGTCATATGCGTTTTTGCTAAGGCAAGAGCCTCTCTGAGCAGGAACGGGGGTAGCTAACTGCTGCTGGATTTAAAGTGATTCTGGGCATTGCTGTGTATAGTGGATCATTGGGTTGCTTTTGGGGGCCAAGTGCCTATAATTAAGAGGCCAAAGTGCCCAGTATGCCCAGATTATGTGAGTGGGCTCACTTGAACAGTTGTAACTGTGGTAATCCATCAAATAAAAAAGAAATACTACAAGGGGCACTTGCGGAAGGGCCAATCTCTTTGAATGGGAAACTCCACCCCACTCGTTCTTGACTCAAAGTGTTTTCTTTCAATTCAATTTGTTGTTTTCCCGTTAGTTGTAGTATTGTTGTATCGTTTTGTTGCCTTATCAGATCTGGTTTTAGTGGATCATTTGACTTTTCTCCTAGGAATAGTTCGATCCAAATATGCTATGGAAACACCTTTTGTAATTGGGAGGGCACCACATGCCAACGGAAAAAAACATACTAAACAACTTTAAGCACTTTTAATAAGAACTAAGTAGAAAGAGATGCATGGCACGAGACGGGGAGTGGCGGAGTTCCACCCCAAGAGAGCACTGGCCCCAAACCTTGGGGCCCCTTTTGGTATTACTTTATATTGCTTCCACTCTGTACAGACCGGTACTCCACGCTCTGCACCTTCACCTGGAAGCGTGCCAGAGAATGAGCCCACGGCACATATTTTAAAGGCCCTTGGCCTATGAAAAGCCTATTGTTGCTGCTAATTTGGTTGCCAATTAGCAGCAACAATAGATGCAACAAATGAAACACATGCAGTAGATGCAACGATAGATGCACCCTAGCCGGGTTTTTTGGGTAGGAATCCAATGTGCTTAGATATGGCGACCAAAATCATTTTGGTATGCCTCCAAGGGAATTTGGTCCCTTTGGAGGCTCGATACCTTCTCAGCCTTCAAGGCCTCGAGATAATAAGAAGGTGCTTGCTTTCATCTAGTAGTTTCATGCCACCTTTTTGTGAGGCAACTTTATTGAAAGCCTCCAAAGTCAAAAAAGCATCTTTCTTTCTCAAAAGGAATGCTCTAGAGTAGTGGTTGGCCCTTTTGCCTCATGGACAGGCATCAAAGACTTTGGTGGGATTCAAACAATTGTTTGCACAATACGAGAGAGTCAGAGAGAAGGTAGGCAAGAGCGAGGTGAAGGGGATTGAGTTAAAGTTTATGCATCTCAAGTGAATGCCCAATGCAATTTTGTTTATTTATTTTGTCATTTTAGGTATTTATTTTACTTAATTCACGAGTGTGGATCAAGCAATTTATGTGAAGGGTACTTAAGGTGTCACGTGCACATCTAACCTTATCTGCATGTGGACAAACTGTGCTTACTTCTAGGGTTTAGGTCAGCCTAGGAAGTGTTATGGCACCTTTGTGAGCCTGTACGCAGGATGTGCATGTCCAGACACTTAGAGTAGCTGCATACCCTTTGATTGCACAACCCATTAGCCTTGCCGAACTTGCAGGATTATGAAACCGGCATGTTCAATCCAAAAAGGGCGGTAGACTTTACTTTAAACCTTGATTTAGCTTTCACCCATTATTAGTCGTCTATTTTACCTATACTTTCAAGACACAACAAAGGGGAGAGGGATACAGGCTGCTAGATTGCACCTGTATGAGTAGACCGACAACAGATTGGCCCCTAACTTAGGCGCCCCTTTTGGTATTTCTTTATTGTTCAAAAGAGGGAATAAACGTTGTGGTTCCCTACAAGCTGCCCCGCACAAACTCGGCTGAATTTCCACTGTTCCAGCCTGATTTCGGCAACATAACTGTACTAGGACACTTCACAGTCAGTATTCCCACGCATTGACTGACTTTCCCGACGCATGCGGGCACTTTGCAAAACCTGGCGAGAATCTGCAGCACGCTGAATTCTCTGTTTTCAACCCTGAAAATTCGCCAGATCGCCTGTACAATGGTCCCCTTGCGTCCCCGAACCTCCTGGGGGTATTAGGGTCCGTTTAGGGCCAAAACCCTAGACCTGCAAAAATACACAGCAGGCTGTAATTTACTGTTTCGGGCTCCGTTTCGCGTGCCGGTCGCATCCGTAGCAAGTCCTCGAGCTCCCGCACCTGTAGGGCTACTTGCCCTTTGAATCGGACAAGATTTCTGGCGTGAAACCTCTCCGAATTCACCTGTACCTATGGGGGATTAGCCGCTAGCTAATCCAGTACCTGTGCAAGAGGCTCTTGCCTCGGCAATCGCGCATGAACCCACACAACTGTACATTGGTCAAATGAAGAGCCCACTAGTGGGGCATAACATACTGCCATAGGGGAGAGAGAGGGCAGTGCGTAGCGTGCAGGGCATCACTCCTGGCACCGCACTGTGCATAAGAGGGAAAGCAAGCACTCCATAGCTCTTAACCTGTGACAAATTCTGAAAATGAGCCTCTCCCAGCTTAAAATTCAGCGCCCCCTTCTCTTGCATGAGGAAAGTGCACCAGAAGGTGCCACTTGGCACATTTATAAGCATTTTCCCGTTTCGGGGTTGCCGCCTAAAAATCTTCCAACCGGTTGCCCAGTTGACTTCACGGCACAGTAAGAAAATGTTCCCCTTGTCATTCCGGAGGTAATGATGCAAACACATTTTCAAGTCCCAAAATAGCAGTTCCCTAAATTTTAGGAGATGCTGCCATTGTATCTTTCTAGGTCATCTGACCCTCTTTGTACACTGTGGCCACATCCAGAACTAAAATGTAGCCTCTGTAGCAAAGGATTCCACTTTGGCTAGTCAATGACCCCACTTGGCTAACCATAGTCCTTGTCCAACTTTAGTGCTCTCTTGCCCTCAGGCCTGGACTCCCTCTGGACAGTTCCACACTAGCTATGCAATGCAAGGCAGTTAGATTTCCCGAGGGGTGTTTCCAAAAAGTGAAAGTAAATAGATAATAAGAAAGAAATCAACAAAAAGGATAAATAGTAGTCACACGCTGGTGACATACCCCCCTCTTGAAATCTCAAACGTCCTCGTTTGCATCTATGTCGTACATGCTCATAGTCAACACTGATGTATTCAACACCTGTCGACACATATACGACACATACATGCTCATTGTCAACCCTGGTGTATTCAACACCTCGTCGACTCATGTATTGCCTGCGTGTGAACCCTGTCCCAATGACATAGTGGTAGCTTTGCACTGTGCAATTGCTTTGAGTCACTAACTTTCCAATGACAAAATGGTAGCCACACATTTTGCCGCTGTCTTATAGTACACGTTGGATCCCGTAACACTTTCGAGCATACCCAAACCGACAGTTTAAGAATGCAGTTACACATGTACTCTTTAATAGAAGCAATTACTGTATCCTTGACAAACTGACAAGAAATACTCACTTCTATAGCACTAACCAAACTTTTGGACATTCCATAAGAGCAATTGCCAAACTTACAATCTGTACAGCTCTAACATTCATGTAATAGGTATTTCATTTGAGCTCACCTTAAATACCATGTACATCATTTGTTTCAGAAGCCATTGTCACACTGACAATCCATGTAGCTTTGAAACTCAAGGGGTCAAGGTAGGTTGCAAACCGAAGGCTTCAAGGTAAAGTGATAACACAGTTGGTGACTCTGCAAGTTCACCTTCTTCCATCCACTTAGCATCCATTGGTGGATAGTTTCTGAACTTTACTAAGTAACGCCTAGCAACCTTGCCTTTCACTTTCCTTTCTTTGTGTGCCAAAATCTGTTCAGGGACCAAGATCTCGTCAAGTTCCTCGACTTCCGGCTGATCTTCAACTGGCATATCTTCTGGAACATCACCCACATAGGGTCTGAGAAGACTAACATGAAACGCATTGTGAATCTTCCAACTGTCAGGCAATTTCAGCCTATATGCAACATCACTGATTATGTCGCATACTTGAAAAGGCCCATAGTAACGCATGTTGAGCTTTGGAAACAGTCTTTCCTTGCCCTTCATTTTCTTTAACCTTGCCTTTTCAAAGCGTAAAAGCACCCAATCACCAAGTGAATATACCACTTCACGACGGTGACGATCAGCTGCTTTCTTTTGCTTTGCATGAGTCTTCTCTAAGGCCACTTTGACCTTCTTGTACATTTCATCCATGTCCTGAACATACTTATCTGCTTCAAATATCTTGTCCTTTGTACGCAGTATGGGAGGAAGTTTCTTGCCACCTTCAACTATCTCAAAGGGTGCCTTGCCAGTTGATGAATGCACTGTATTATTGTATGCATACTCCACCAATGGCAAATACTGCTCCCACTTTCCTTTATGCTCTGACACATAGCACTTCAGCAGATCTAGGACAGTAGAATTTGCCTCTTCTGACTGCCCATCTGTTTGAGGATGAAATGAAGAAGAGAATTTGAGCATGGTGCCCATATTCTCAAACAAGCCTCTCCAAAACAAACTTGTCATGCATGGATCACGGTCGCTAACAATCGACTGTGGCATGCCATGATACTTGAAAATATTGCTCATAAACAAGCGTGCCATCTGATCTGGCTTTATCTTCTTCCTGACAAGAATAAAATGAGCCTGTTTGCTGAATCTGCAAATAATGGTCCAAATACCATCCTTTCCTGTCTGCGTTCTCGGAAGATCAAAGATAAAATCCATAGCAATACTTTCCCATGGTTTGTCTGGAATAGGTAGTGGTTGCAATAACCCAAGTGCCTTTTGCCTGTCAAACTTGACCTTCTGGCAAATTAGGCATTCTCGCACAAAGGCACCCACATCCCTTCTCAATGTAGGCCAATAGAAGAATGTCTCAACCGCTTTAACTGTAGCATCGATACCACGATGCCCTGCATACGGTGGGACATGACTCTCTTCCATAACTTTGCGTCGCAATGGCTTTGTGACACACAATCTGCCATGCATCATCATGAACCGATCTTTGAGAAGATAGTGTTCATGACGTTGTCCATGCATTAGCTGCTCAAAGACTCTTGCAAAATCTTCGTCATTTTCATATTGTTCCCTCATATCATCAAGTGCATGATGATAAGGAATCGACACAGCTGAAATTTGTGGCTTCCTTGACAAGGCATTAGCCACAACGTTCTTCTTGCCTTCCACATGCACAATCTGAAAATGGAACATGGACAAGATATTTGCCCATCGCATATGCTTCTCAGATAACTTTGTCTGTGTCAAGAAGTATCGCAAGGTCTGATGGTCCGTTTGGACAACGAAATCTACACCTAGCAGGTAGTGTTAACAACTTAAGAGCGCATGAATCACAGCCAGTGACTCTTTCTCATAGACCTGCATGGTCATCTCTGGCCCTTGCAAAATTCTGCTCTCATAGGCTACTACCCTGCCATCTTGCATTAGCACTGCACCAATGCTACTACCACAAGCGTCACACTGGACCACAAATGACTTCCTAAGATCTGGCAACACAATGACTGGATCTGAAGTCATCTTTTCCTTTAAGAGATTGAAAGCTGAAATCTCTTTCTGTGTCCATCTAAAGGTGACTGCCTTCTTTTGAAGAGCATGTAAAGGTGAAGCAATCTCAGCGAAATTTCGGATAAACCTTCTGTAATAGGAGCATAGTCCCAAAAAGCTTCGGACATCATGCACCGTCTTCAAATTTGGCCATGACTTGATCGCTTCAACTTTTGCAGGATCCATTCTGACACCATCCTTTGAGACAATGTGTCCCAGAAAGTGGATCTCTTCCAGGAAAAATTCACTTTTCTTTGCATTGATGAGCAACCTATGACTGCGTAGCTCTTTGAACACAATGGCCAAGTGATGCCTATGCTCCTCTTCATTCTTTGAGTAGACTATCATGTCATCAAAGAATGTACCAACAAACTGCTGGTGTGGACGGAAAATTCTGTCCATCATCCTATTGAACGTAGCAGGAGCATTTGTGAGACCAAAGGGCATCACTAAAAATTCGTAAAGGCCAAACGTCGTTCTAAAAGCAATCTTGTGCACATCCTCTGATCTAATGCGGATCTGATGGTACCCACTCTTTAGATCTGTCCTGCTAAACATAGCTGCTCCTTCTAATTTGTCCATAATATCATCAATTCTAGATATACGGAACCTATTTTTGATGGTATTCTTGTTCAGTGCACGGTAGTCGATGCACATACGCCATGAGCCATCCTTTTTCTATACCAACAACACTGGAGAACAGAATGGAGATGAACTGGGCTGACCCCTTTTCTAACAACTCCTATACTTGGCCCATTATCTCTTTCTGTTGAGCCGCACTAACCCTGTACGGAGGCTTATTTGGTGGGCTATTGCCTGGCACCAAATCTATCGCATGGTCCTCGGGTCTCTCTGGCGGTAATTGAGACGGTAATGAATCGGAAAACCAGTCACTATACTGTTAACATTGACCTTTCTTTATCTAGCACAAATAAATTTGATTCATCACAATCTGACACTTCACGTGCAAAAACCAAGTACGCAGAAAGATGCTTTTTCATTACAGAAGTAATAGCAGAAGCTGATACAGTGGGAATAGACTCCCCTTTAAGCTTTACATCCAGAATGTGAGTCTTTCCCCTGCTCTGTACAGTGATCTTTTTGTTGTAGGCATCCATGATTCCCTGTAAACGAAACAACCAAGGAATACCTAACAACACATCACATCCGTCCAGTGGCATGATGTAAAATTCTTCAGCATCTACATAGGACTGGATATGTAGGCGCAACTTTCCAATGATGGGTGTCACAGCCTCTGTATGGCCAGGACATGCCAAACCTGCCTCTGCTGTATACTCCATCTCTTCAGGTCTGATTCCCAACTTTGAAACCAATTCTGGGGAAATGAAGTTGGCTTTGGCACCTGGATCAAAGAAGATAAGCATTGTTTGATCCCTGACCTTTCCCCATGCTCTGCAAAGCTCACTTGCATCTGAATTTGGCTTGTCGCCCACCATATCTGGCACTAGACCAGCCATGGGCTTCTTTCCTTTCTTGTCTTCCTTGTCATCAAAATCAGCTTGCCTTTTCTTTGTAGGACAATTGTAAGCAATGTGGCCAGGCTTCTCACATATAAAGCATTTGTTCTCTGTCCTCAGGACCTTCTTTTGCTCTTCTGACTTGCGAGGAAAACGTCTTTTCCATTTCTTTGCTAGTCCCTTTTCTGATTCAGCCGTAGCTTTGCCTTTCCCTGCGTTGGTTGGCTCCTGAGTCACTTTCAGAGCCTCCTTGGGAACATACTTCTTCGCTGAATTTTTCTTGGCTGATCTTTCCTTGACGCCAGTATTGAATTAAATCCATGTGGACAGAGCTTGCCCTTGCGGCAATAAAGTTGTCCACCATTGTCCCGCATTCCCTGTCAAGAAAGTGGCTGCCTTGCGGACCTTTGAAGCCTCTGTAAAGTTTCCCCCTGCATAGGCCTTGTCAAATTGCTGGAGGAATGAGAGAGTCTTCTTCCTGTCATCAAACCCTGTAAAGGTCGTGAAAGTTACACCTTTGCCACCACCTTTGTACGGAGTTGGCCTCTCCAGCGGCGTTAAATTGTCATATGGAAGTGACTGAAACATGGGAACACTGTTAGGGTTCATCTGTGTTCCTTGGCCGCTATTAACTTGACCTGGAAATGCCATATTTGGCTGCTGATTTGTAATTCCAGCCATACCAAAATTTGCCTGTGGCATCCCAAATTGGCCCTGAGTGCTCTAAAACCCTGGTAGCATGCCCGCGACACCATACATGGGGTTAGGCATCATCGTTTGAGCACCCCCAAACACTGTTCCTGGCGTGTAAAACTGATTCCAGGTGCATGACCAGCCATGCTCTGGAATACCGATCCACCTCCAAAATAGCAAGGGTGTACTGAAGGTGGTGGGAAGACCTGGTGCATAGCCTGTAGGTTGCTTCCCTGCCCATTAGAACCAGCTATAGGCTGCTGAAAGGTGGCTGGCTGAACTAGTACAGCTTGAAATACTGGCATCTCAGCCACCTGTTCTTGCACCTTAGGCACAGGTTGTGGAGATTGCATGTTCTCCGTCAAGTGTACAGGTGTTTCCATTGACTGTGCAGTATGAATCACCTGTGCTCGAGCCTTAACAGGCTTTTGAATATGATCCAGTGACCCAACTTGCTGAGACGGAACAGGAGGTTGCAGAAAGGCTAAAAACCTCGGATTCTGCATTACTTGTGTGAACATAGCCACAGCAGTAGCCAATTGGGTCCCGAATATATCATCATCCGTCTGTGGTGGTCTTGAAGACTCACCCACTTCATGTGTCTGTTGACCCTGTGAAGAGGAAACCTCTTCAGTCACATCAACTGGTCTGTCAGCCATAATTACAATTCCCTGTGTGTTCTATGATCCCCTGTGTCTTCAAGCCCAATCTGACCAAGGCTCACTTCTATGGGAAAAAGTGATTTAATCCCGGCAATGGAACCATGAAACCGGCCTGTTCAATCCAAAAAGGGCGGTAGACTTTACTTTAAACCTTGATTTAGCTTTCACCCATTATTAGTCGTCTATTTTACCTATACTTTCAAGACACAACAAAGGGGAGAGGGATACAGGCTGCTAGATTGCACCTGTATGAGTAGACCGACACCAGATTGGCCCCTAACTTAGGCGCCCCTTTTGTATTTCTTTATTGTTCAAAAGAGGGAATAAACGTTGTGGTTCCCTACAAAGCTGCCCCGCACAAACTCGGCTGAATTTCCACTGTTCCGGCCTGATTTCGGAAGCATAACTGTACTAGGACACTTCACAGTCAGTATTCCCACGCATTGAATGACTTTCCCGACGCATACGGGCACTTTGCAAAACCTGGCGAGAATCTGCAGCACGCTGAATTCTCTGTTTTCAGCCCTGAAAATGCGCCAGATCGCCTGTACAGCGGTCCCCTTGCGTCCCCGAACTTCCTGGGGGTATTAGGGTCCGTTTAGGGCCAAAACCCTAAACCTGCAAAAATACACAGCAGGCTGTAATTTACTGTTTCGGGCTCCGTTTCGCGTGCCGGTCGCATCCGTAGCAAGTCCTCGAGCTCCCGCACCTGTAGGGCTACTTGCCCTTTGAATCGGATAAGATTTCTGGCGTGAAACCTCTCCGAATTCACCTGTACCTATGGGGGATTAGCCGCTAGCTAATCCAGTACCTGTGCAAGAGGCTCTTGCCTAGGCAATCGCGCATGAACCCACACAACTGTACATTGGTCAAATGAAGAGCCCACTAGTGGGGCATAACATACTGCCATAGGGGAGAGAGAGGGCAGTGCGTAGCGTGCAGGGCATCACTCCTGGCACCGCACTGTGCATAAGAGGGAAAGCAAGCACTCCATAGCTCTTAACCTGTGACAAATTCTGAAAATGAGCCTCTCCCAGCTTAAAATTCAGCGCCCCCTTCTCTTGCATGAGGAAAGTGCACCAGAAGGTGCCACTTGGCACATTTATAAGCATTTTCCCGTTTCGGGGTTGCCGCCTAAAAATCTCCCAACTGGTTGCCCAGTTGACTTCACGGCAGAATAAGAAAATGTTCCCCTTGTCATTCCGGAGGTAATGACACAAACACATTTTTAGGTCCCAAAATAGCAGTTCCCTAAATTTTAGGAGATGCTGCCATTGTATCTTTCTAGGTCATCCGACCCTCTTTGTACACTGTGGCCACATCCAGAACTAAAATGTAGCCTCTGTAGCAAAGGATTCCACTTTGGCTAGTCAATGACCCCACTTGGCTAACCATAGTCCTTGTCCAACTTTAGTGCTCTCTTGCCCTCAGGCCTGGACTCCCTCTGGACAGTTCCACACTAGCTATGCAATGCAGGGCAGTTAGATTTCCCGAGGGGTGTTTCCAAAAAGTGAAAGTAAATAGATAATAAGAAAGAAATCAACAAAAAGGATAAATAGTAGTCACACGCTGGTGACAGATTCCATCAGCACCACTCCTCTCTCTATTGCCATAGAGATATTTGCTTTAGATTGCACAAAGTCTGGTACAATGGTTCTAAATGTTGTGATTCTTGACGACGACCATGTCGACATCGATGACGATGTCGACGACGCGGACGATGTCGAGGCTAATGGGCTGAAATTTGAAAACGCTGGTTTGGGACCCCATTAGGTGTTGTCTCTTCTCTCTCTCTCTCTCTCTCTCTCTCTCTCTCTCTCTCTCTCTCTCTCTCTCTCTCTCTCTCTCGCTGCACTTTCTCTCACAGTTTCCACTCTCTTGTTTTGGTCATTGCACAATCTCTCATTAAGTCGAGAAAGGCTCTCCCTTCCCTTCAGTAAAAGGAACCTTGCGCACCCATTGATAACTCAACCGGAGCATACACCATCATTCACTTCCACTGCACATTACATTGGTATCACAGCTCTTTGACAATGGAACCACTTTTTTTTTTTTGCTCATTGTGATCTCACGTAACCCAAGACTACTTGGGCGTGTCCATCCCTACTTCATGTTTTTGAAGAGTGGTAGGTAACCCAGAAAAGACGGGCATGTCCGGCCTCCCCTCGTTCCTCTTTCCACTCATTGAGCGCGGACCTTGCACTTAGCGGCAAGCCAATCGACGTGAGGTGGGAAAAAGCAACCTTGGTGTGAGTGCAAGGCCGCCAAGGGGTGCACCCGCACGAAGGAGTTGAGCTTGGGTTCAGTAAGTATGATGGTAAGATGGATACTTCTGCGATTCATTCTTGGTTGCATCAATTTAATGCTTGCTTTTTGCGACTAACAAGAAAACCAACAACAATAAGGTTTTGACTGCTGTCATGTATCTAGCGGGTGATGCCATCAATTGGTATCAAGTTTGAAGGGAGTCACAGTTGGCCGAGCATCTCGAGCATGGCGAGGATGGCGTATCCCCCCCTCTCTCTCTCTCTCAAATGGTCGACTTACAAGACAAGCTCAAGGCTCGCTTTATGCCATCGCAGTACCTTGATTGGTTAAAAGAAGATTGGCGTGGTCTTAAGCAAAATGGCACTCCCGTTATGTCTTTTTCTAACCGTATTATTGAGATTGGCGTTCAATTGCACAAATCGGATGAAAAACGAAAGGAGGCTTGTTGTTTTGGGTTGGATGAGTACATCAAGTTCGATGTGCAAGTCTTCAACCCTACTGACTATAATGACGCTGTTAGAATCGCTCTAGCACAAGAAATGAAGCACAAAGAGAAGCGTGGACCACCAAGTACGAGCATTCCCCTTAAAATAAGAGGCAGCTCTCCGAATCTTGGAGTGCTCTGAATAGCGTCCTCCCGCGAAAGCGATGTCAAACTGCTGTATAAAAGACAGCCTTCGAAGCATCGGAGTATCCCGAAAAAGTTAAGTGCTTGGCCACCTTCCTTAAACTCTCGAACTTTCTTGCTTTTATCTTCGAGAAAGTCATATTGGTTGGCTTGTAAAAATTCTTCTTGTTCGCATAAAAGTTTCCGTTGTCAAGGTCTGAACTGTCCGTAGACAAGTCCTCTGTAGAAGTGTCACTCACTAGGCGAGACTTAGACTTCCTTGCCTTTTTCTTGCCCTTTCCGAAGCGTTGTTTCTTGCTTCGCTTTTTGCTTTTCCCGTCTTCTTCGCTCGAGTCTGAAGAGCTAGAAGAACTGTCAGAAGAAGAAGAAGAAGAACTGGGTAGCCCTTCAAACTTGACACGCTTCTTCAGTTTCTTTGCTTTATCAAATGTCGACTGACGACCCAAATATCCCGGGAAGTCAATACCTTTCTTCTGCTTTTTGCCGTGCTTTTTGCCTTTCTTTTGCACGTCGAAAAGCTGAGCAATCCGTGCATCAACCACGTTCTCCAGTTCCTTCTCCATATATTTCTTCGAGGCAGAAGGTTTCTTGAGAGCAGGTTTTGGGAGTGGTGTTGTGGTTCTTTGCCACTCCATCTGTACCTCTTCCAAAGAGGTCTGGTTCATATATTTTGCCATCTTCGGGTCCTTGGCAAAATTGAGCATCATCTTTGTTGCATCATCAATCAATTTCCAATGCTCCATCTCTTGCTACTCCGCTGGAGTAGGCCTAGGCTGGCCATACTCCGTGCCGGAATCTTCGTTGTGATCCCTGCCCGCATCTCCAGATGCAAAGGGAGTCGACTGATCATTGCCTGAAGCCATAGGTGCCGCGGGAAAAAAAATTCGGGGATCGGATTTCCCGTAGAAGAGAAATCAGTCGTGCTCTGATACCACTGTAACAGACTTGGACACTCCAAGTCAAGAATCAACCGCGACAGCACCAAATAACCACTTCAAAACAATTCACAGATCACAATAGATTTGCACTGGCCCGGCGGAGTTCCGTGCCTAGAGATATTGGCCCCACAGACTGGTGCCCCTTTCGGTATTTCTTTTTATATTAATCAATTCAAAGTACAAGAGAGTGGATCGGGATTCACTCTCAGACTCTGCGTCCAGATGCCCTGAGAAGTGAAGCCCTCACCACGTATTTAAAGGTACAAGGGATGCCCAAGAGAAGAGCCCCAAAAACTTTTAAAATAAAAAGCATTAGTTCTCTCTCCACCTTAGAGAGTCTTTTTTTTTTTTTTTAAGCAAGTTCTATCTCTTTCTCATGGCATGGAGAAAAAGCAAGATTCGCGTCACTCATCATTAAAAAAAATAATAATAATAATAATAATAATTTTAAAAAGCCTCCGTGATTTCCGAAAATTAGGGTTTTTGGCAAAAATTAGGGTTTTTGATGTCCGCCACGTCATCACTTTGTGACACATACCATTTTCAGCCCTAGCGTTTTTGCATCTGCCAGGCATTTCAGCGTTTTGCAGATCTACCGCGACAGAACCAACACAAACATCAGCGTTTTCAATTTTCAGCAGTTAGCACCCGCAATAGAACCCCCGAACCTCGCAGATCTCACCTTCCCGCAGCAACTCCTCACCGCACGGTCAGATCCCGCCTAGCTTGCAGATTCAGCCCGGAAAACGCCGATTTCAGCATCTGCATTTTCGGCACGTTGTCGTTGCATCGTCGTCATCGACATCATCACCGACATAGAGTCAGAATTCAACAGATAAAGATTTGCCGATTTCAGCCCTTAGCATTTTCAAATTTCAGCCCGTCTCGTCGTCATCCTCATCGTCGGCAAGTCCAAGCATTGTAGAGATTTGTGCAATCATAAGTAGACCGCTCTCGTCATAGAGAGTGGGGCCTTCGGAGGAGGGTTTGACAACGTTCTGGTGTCGTATTCTCTTCTCTCTCTATCTCTTAGTCTCAGCACCTTCATTCACAGTGTTCATCACTTTGTTTGTGTCCATTGCACTCCCTCACTAAAGGAACGGAAGGCTATCCCTTCCGTAAGTAAAAGGAACCCTTGAGCACAGTTCGAAGCACTCATCTTGAGCAAAGTTCAACATTCACTTCCGTTGCACCTTACATTTTGGAGGCTGATAACTCTGATTTTCATCCACTTCTCTACATTTTTGAGCTTCCCGAGACTTTACCTAGGACCAAGGAGCTCATGTTCAACATTGGAATTAGATGCGTGTTTACAGGGCCGTTTTGCTGCGTTTTCAACGATACGCAGGTTTTGGCAGCCATGAAACTCTTCCCCTTTTGCATCTATTTGTTCACAGATGCATTACACGTCAAGCGTAGAAGAGGGGGCACTCGATTTATGCTGGGGGAATGCTTCATTGAGAACGAACCTGTATAACAGGTTAAGAGTGTGCAAGCTTTCCCTCTCATGTACAGTGTAGTGCAAGAAGTGATATCCTACACACTCTACACTGCTCTCTCTCCCCTACGTGCAGTAACGTGATGCCCCACAAGAGGGCTCTTCATTTGCAGTCTTAATGCAAGAAGGTCATGTGATTGCCTATGAAAGCTGATTGTTTTCAAGGCCAGAATTGACAGCACAGATTATGAGAAAGAGCTATTGGCACTGATCCATGCTCTTGCTCAATGGCGACATTACCTACTCGGAGCTGATTTCACAGTCTTTACTGACCATCAAAGTTTACGCTACTTCTTGTCACAGAAGCAGCTTTTGGAAAAGCAGATGCGGTGGGCTAACATCTTGTCACAGTTTCACTTCCAAATTGTCCATGTTCAGGGACAGAGAACTTGGTGACAGATGCATTGTCTCAGAAGCCCCTAGTCTTGGCTATTTCTGCGGTTCATCATAGAAGCTTAGAGGACGTGGTTGATCAGTACGCCACAGATCCGGATTTTCTGATGTATTCACTCGAATACATCATGGGGAGGTAATAGCGGGATATTCCATACGAGATGGCTACTTGATGAAGAAAACGATGTTGTGCGTCACACAGCCGTTGAGGAAAAAGGTTTTGACTGAGTGCCATTGTCCACCTTCTATGGGTCACCGCAACATCAACACCACCTTGAATGGTGTGAAGCGTTACTTCTTTTGGCCGAGACTCAAGAAAGATGTGGAGGACTTTGTTCGCAATTGTTTAGTATGCCACAAGGTCAAGTTTGACAGGCATAAGGCACAGGGATTACGACTCCACCTTCCTTAAACTCTCGGACTTTCTTGCTTTTATCTTCCAGAAAGTCATATTGGTTGGCTTTATAAAAATTATTCTTCTTTACATAAAAGCTGTTGTCGTCACTATCCGAAGACGAGTCCTCTAGAGAACTATCAACAATTGGGCGAGATTTAGGCTTCTTTGCCTTTTTCTTGCCCTTTCCGAAGCTTTGCCTTTTGCTTCGCTTTTTGGCTTTTCTGTCTTCTTCGTTCGAGTCAAAGGAGCTAGAAGAACTCTCAAAAGAAGAAGAAGAAGAAGAACTTGGTACTCCTTCAAATCAAACACTTCTTCTGCTTTCTTGCCGATGCAAATGTAGACTGACGACCCAAATAACCTGGGAAGTCAATTCCTTTCTTCTGCTTTTTGTAGTGCTTTTCTGCTTTGTTCTGCGCGTCAAAAAGCTGAGCAATCCGTGCATCAACCACCTCTTCTAATTGCATCTTTTACCAAAATAATTGGTAACCCAGAAGCACCCTCGGTGTAAAAATTGCCACGTCAGTAAATATGTACGTTGCTACGACACCGTCAGTCCATACAATCTGGGGGTTCGCACCCTAATTCCCGCAAATCCTGAGACTATACAGACTGATTCCCATGAAGAGCGCCAATATTCCCACGATGCAGTTTCGGCCAAACCGAGGCTCTCAGGTTCTGCTTCTAGAGGGCTCTTCTTTGCTCCAGTGGGGTACAGTCCTGCCATGTCCTCATTTGTGACACGTTCCCTTTTATTGAAGGCTGTTATTCCCATTCCAAAGAGTCCCCTGTTCCTCAAAACCTTCTCACTCCCTTGTGACTAGGAACCGACATTCTAGCTGCTACATAAGCATAAGCGCACAACTCTAGGAGACTATGATGTCACGGTTTAAGCATAAGCGCACAACTGTAGGAGACTATGATGTCACGGTTTTAACAAAACGAGTGTTCCCCCCCCAATACATCCATTGCTCGAAGCATGTATTATATTTGCAGATACCAGTAACTGTTAAGGTTTCATTTTCAGCTGTCTTCGTCCATATGATGTTCAAAAGGATTGACTACGTCTCTGGCTAAAATGCTTCTAAAACTTTCGTGCTTTTAATGAGAACCAATAAGTTGAGTTACTGATGCACCTTCCCCAGGAGGGTTGTGCATGCATTACTATTTTTTTAGATTCACACACACACACACACACACACACACACACACACGCACGCACACGCACACGCACAAGAATAGTACAATAGAAGCACCTTAAGGATGCCGCCTTTCAGCATTATCTTCTGCCGTTCAGGGGGCACTCCAGTAAGATCAAAGAGCTGACACTTGAATACATAAGGGGGCTGCGTCGTGTCTATCTCAACGGAGGAAAACACTTCCTTCTGCCATTTCACGCTTACTGCAAATCGCCAGGACCAATTCTTCAACTCTCAGAAAGCCTTCCAAACGAGATAGAAAAAGTGAGCGACGTACCTTTCAACATGCTGTGCGAGGAGCTTTTGCTTACAGAAGCTTCTGCAAACAGCGTGGCGATGTCGCGAAGTGAAACACACGTAACAGGGAGCGAGCTGTAATATGTATGCTTCAGTAATTTTGGTTCGCGCGTATTCATATACGAAGTTCGAACCCTCTTCCACTAACTCTAACCCTCACGCCCTCTATGCTACGTGTCAAATAACTAGCATGCGGATCGTAGGGAGGGGAGATGAGTGAGAGAGAGGAAGGATCGAAATAATCACGACTTTAAAGTTTCAAATGATGAATGTGGCAGATTAGTAAATGAAATCACGTCATCTAAATTAAATAGCGACGTTTCAAAAAATAATATTTCTTTGTGAGGCCTGGGTGTCCTTGTGGAGTGTTGTATCTACGCGCGCCTGAAATATTGTGTTGTAGAATGTGGTTGATTTCTAGTGTGTGTGCTTTGTAGATACTAGTCTTGTTGTCGAGGATTTCTTTCATCACCAACCTTGAGGAAGGTAGACTATGCATGTGAAAGACCTATAGTTGTGACAGTAGATACAAGTTGTATAGGGATTGGATGGTCAATTGGACAAGATGACGAAAAAAAGGAAACAAGTATGTGGTGAGATTTGGGCTAAGGTTCTAAGTTCTCGCCAACGAGACTATGCACAGGTAAAAATAGAATTTTAAGGAGTAGTCACAGCATTGAGATACGACAAGAAGTACTTGATAAGGGTATCTATGGTAGTAGAAATCGATTGCTTACCTCTTCTTGGAATGATTACAAATTTCTCAACTCCTGACATTGTAATGCATTTCGGGATAGCTTACATCAAGTCCTTGAATTGAAGGTTCAAACATATAGCAAAGAAGGATAATCCAATGGTGAATATGCTATCTAGAGCAAGGTATGAAGATTAAGAGAACATAATCATGGAGGGAGATGATGTAGGTACAAAGTTTTACACCATGCACATACAAGAAGTGATGATCTATGCCTAGCAAATGCACTTGAGTCTTTTTCAAGAGAGATCTATGAAGGTAACTGGCTACTTATTGGATGGTATTAGAGCACTTTGGAAAGGCAAGAAGATCGTTGTGAACAAGAAAAGAATACGAAGGCTGGAGACCGAGGTGTATGGGCCACCTTTGTCAAATTGAAAGAAAGGTATTGGTGGAAAGGCATGTATAAAGATGTATTCCGCTTTGTGCAAACTCGTGTTACTTGTCAAATGTAAGGCATCGTACCCATTGGCTATGCATTACAAATGGGTGGTAGATCTTGTTACTATGCCTTTGGGTATGTGGTAAATGTGTCACATTGTGCTTGCAAGAGAGGACTTATCCAACCAATTTGTGGAAACTTGTGTTACTTGTCAAATGTATTCAAATGTAAGGCATCGTGATGGGTTGCACCCTACCTACACAATGGCTTTGCATTACAAATGGGTAGTAGATCTTGTTACTATGCCTTTGGGTATGTGGCAAATGCATTACATTATGCTTGCAAAAGAAGACTTGTCCAACCAAGTAGAAGGTCGTGTTTTGAAAACAAAGAGCAATGAAGGGGTATACAAGTTTCTCTTGGAAGACGTGATTTGCTGATATGGATGCGTTACTATTCCTTTGGGTATGTGGCAAATGTGCTACATTGTGCTTGCAAGAGAGGACTTGTCCAACCAAGTAGAAGGTTGTGCTTTGAAAACGAAGAGCACTGAAGGGGTGTGCAAGTTTCTCTTTGAAGATGTGATTTGTTTCTATGGATGTGTTGGAAAAATAGTTGTTGACAGGGAAGAACTGGATGATGATGGAGCGAGAGAGTTCTTTCTTCTCAAGGATGGATATCGAGCTTGCTCTTACCATTGCTTATAATCTTGAATGTGGTGGTAATGTTGAAAGAGGACATCCTCCTGTCATTAAAGCTTTGGCTAAGGCATGCAAGGGAAAATTCATGAATGGCTAAGATTGTTACCTTATGCCTTATGGGCTCACTGTACTACGCATAGCTCATTCATTAGTTACATGCCTAGTGAAATGATGTATGGTCAAAAGCTTGTAATGCCATCTAAGGATGTGATTCCAACATGGAATGTACTGCCTTGGGAGAATGGATTGATTAGGGAAGATCTTCTTGCTTTGCAAAAAAAACAATTAGAAAGAAGGCTCGAGGATGTTGAGCTTGCAATTGCTAGACTGAAAGATGCAAGGTTGAGGTAGCACTTAGGAGAAAGCTAAGGAGCAACCATAACCATCATATTGGGATGAAACATTCAGAGCAAAAACTGTAAAAAATCATGTTTTGGTAAGTTAGACCATAAGTCTAAAATTTTGGAAATTTGATGGTCAAAGTCTAAAAGCTGATCAAAACCTAAAAATTTATGGAAAAAAGGGATAACCAAATCCAAGAGAAGCAGTCTGGAAAGTTCCATCTAGTTTGGTGGAGAAACATGGATCATGATCCATGTACCTTTGTGTGACTGTTTGAGTAGAAATTGTTGCCAGTGGGTCAAGGGTGGTTCCTAGTCAATCAATACACAATTTTGGAGTGAATTGATATTGAAATACATTCAAAATCAAGAAATTTCGCACAAAAGCCTTGGAATTTGACCAAAACTTGGAGCTTTTCAACTTTTAGAGATCCAAATCCAAAAAGGGATGCAAATTGGCCTCTACAGAGCATAAGCATTATGTCAACCAAGTTTCATGCCGAAATGTCGTCAAACATGGATCGCGATTTATGTACCTTTTGACCATTTGAAGCTAAGATTTGAGCAGTGGATAGCTGAAAACATTTGAAACAACTTTCTTAAGGGGCATCACAGCAAAAATTGCGAAAAAGTTGGGCAAATCATCAAAGGACCAATACATAGCCAAAAATCGCAAGACAGACACAAGTTTTTTCTTTTGATTAACAAAAATTTTTTCAAATCCAAAACTAAGTGGTGGAGTAGACTACATAAACTACAAGTAATACTCAGGCCAAAGACTTGTAGCACAGACCATTACAAACAAAACTTCCAAAATCAAAGTAGCCAAAAAAGTACACGAAGTGGGTCAAAAGAGAGCAAAAACACTTCAAGACCAAAACCGCCAAGCAGACCTAGGGTTTGACTTTTGGGTGACCTAAACTAATCCAAATCACATAAAAATCCAAGTTTTATCAAGATCTTATACAAAGGTACATGGGTCGTGATCCATGTTCCTTTGTCACATATTGAGCCCAGACTTATACCATGGCTAGCACTAATCTCTAGGAGCATATTGGTCTTTTCAAAATTGAATTTGGAGTTGATTTGTGGGTTTTTCAAGCAAAATAAGAATTTTGGTCAAAAGTGCAATAAGTTTTTGTTGGTTTCAAATTTTGACTAACAGAGCAACTGTAAATTCATAGCCACCAAGTGTTTTTTGTATAGATTGAAAGAGCTAGAGTGTGCAGCTTAAAGTGCTATCAATTAGGGAATTTGGATCTGCATCAAATCAGGTAACAGGTCAGGGTTTTACAAGAGTATTTTCTTAACGTATTTGCGATTGGGTAAAATACACCAGAATAGAAACCCTACTATATCTCTACATAAGAGAGTATCAATCAAGGATTGTTGCTGATCTTAGAGAAAATCTTACACCTATATGGCTGACGGATTCAAGAGTGTGAGCTTCAAGAAGATAGCAACCATGTGAACATGACCATCCTAACCAGCACCAACCATGAAACTTCTACACTTGAAATCTTAACTTGAAAATGAACAAGGTGCTAAAATTTACAAAGATGATATGGATCGCTATTGTGTGAAACTAAAAGAGAGCCTTATTGAGTTCAAGGACATAGTTCTTGTGGACTATATCATCGATCAATACTTTAATGATGAGGGAACTGTGTATTTAGTTGTGCAAAACTCCTCTATTGTGAACAAATGGAGACTAACATGCACCAAAGATAAGGTTGATGTCAAGCCTGAGGAAAAGCCTCAAAGCTGGACGTTCCTAATGAGAAGCTTAGGTGAGTGAATATGACAACTCGAGTCAACATAGACAACACACATGTGGGTTTGTACAAATATGACAATGAAGAGAAAATGCTCTACTATAAGTGTGACGAGCCCTGCATTCCGGAATTATCAAAGCAGAAATGCTTATAAGTATTCACGTACGAGGAAGGTAGGAATACCCAAGTGATAATGTTTGATAAGCATGGATGATGATACTCTCCCGTAGGCTGCAAGGAGCTAGAGAGATATATGTACTTTGGAGGACCTCTTCATCAGTACTATGTCACTCCTAGCGCTCATAGACCGGTTGTCTCTGAAACGAGGTCAGAAATCGCAAGAGCGAATCTGATGAGAACTAGAGTGGAAGACTCGTTCAATCAACAATATCTATTAGTACCTAGACCGATGGGATCCTTAAGTTTGAGGGTTCCAATGACCACGTATCAAGGCAATGAGACTCCAAACATGATTCACCCTACAAGAGTTCCAAGCACCGGGATGGAAGTGAGAGACATAAGATTTGATGAGAGAGTGAGTGATCAAACTCCCACTAGGGCACCTATCAGTGGAGATGAGGCAAGAGATGTTGTGTTAGGGGAGCCTAGAGTCATGAGAGTGGTAACAAAAACACAAAGAATGCGACCATGTCAAGTGGCCAACTGTGTTTCCAAGAAGTACAATGGGTCATGGGATCCATACGCACATGTTTCACTCTTTAAGAAAATCTTAAGAGAAAAACAAGTCGCGGATTTTGACACTCAGTACAAGGGATTAGAATTGACCTTGAAAGGAACATCATTGAATTGGTTCCAACCATTGAATAACAAATATTTCCTAAACATTGATCAACTACTATGAGAGTTTGCAGAGGAATTCTCCAAAAGAGGGATCAAGCACAATACGGTTTCCCAAATTTATATCTTTAAACAAAAGGAGAATGAAAATGTGAAGGAAGCTTCGCTTTGCTTCAAACAATATATTGAGAGATGTCATGTATGAGGGTTATCTCAAGAAGAATGACTATCAGTTATCTTCATAGAGGGCTTGAGAAACAAAACTCTCAAAAAGGATTTGCACTTAAAGATGTGCACCACATTTGTGTAAGTCACTAGAGAGCGTTGTATATAGTTGACCGTTGCAAGACCTATGGAGAGGTGTCAAAGGATACAGAAACAACTACCAATAGTGCCTCTTCCACCATTAGCGAGTCATCTACAAAACGTAGTGCTCCTACTTCAATCACACAAAATGTTGATCAAGTAGTTGAGGAAGTGATTGAAAGGATGAACCAAGCTTATAGACAAAATCCCAATTTGTGACAACAACAGCCACATGCAACAAATGTACCAAGAGAATTAAAGCGGTGTGTCATAAATTTTTTATACACAAATCACGACATGAATGAGTGCTTTTAAAACCGCAATTACGTGAGGAAAGGGCCATATGGTCCTCCGGTGGTGCAACATTTGCCACCATCTCCTAGGTACCAGATTGGACCCAACAATGCAACGCAAGGGGGAGACAAACCACAACCTATGTTGGTGTTGAGATGTCAAGCTCAACATGTACGACTCCTAGATGACTACCACCAATAGTGATCATCATCGGTGCACTATCAGAGTGCATGGTTCTCCAGGGTTGAGTAGGAAAGTGTCGTGCTTCTAGCTGTAGATGAGAAATTGACGTAGGCGCAAACCAAGGGAGATGAGCGCAGTTAGGGGTGATTTTAGTGTTAATAAGAGTGTATGATGAAGATCAATGATTAATAACAAGAATAGCCGAGGATTAAAGTCAAACTTATAGCTAATAGCAATAGAAAATAAGAACGCGGTGCAGATTTTGATGCTTGCAAATAACAAAGATTCCAAATTTATGATCTTTGATAACCTTGTTACAACTCGATTGCATACTCCATTGTTGGTATGCACCTTAATCCGAAACCCCTAATAAAAAAATCCTCGATTGTTACCATATACATGTGATAGTGATGTGTGTGAACACACTAGGACCGCCGGGGCATTTTTTCCCTGTTTAGGAGGTTTTTTCCCCCGTGCATTGTATATACGCCCATTACTCTAGGGCTATCTATCTTTCCATTGCACACTAAGTAACACACTCTCTATTGTGTGCCTTGAGCTTCCTTCGTCTTCTCCAAGCTATGTGTGTTTCTCTGCAACCCTAATTCCAACAATTGGTATCAGAGCAGGTCACGCCCTCCCGGGCTTAGTCGCCAGCTGCTCCAGCACACGCCTGCTCACTTTCTCCGATTTCAGTGAGCATTGGCGAGCGATCGTAGGTCGACAAAAATTTTGGCAAGCTCGAAGAGCTTGGTCTGCTCAGAATTTTGATTTGGGCTCATTTCGGCCTCCGTTTCCACTACAGGCAGTACTGCACAGGCTATTTTGTCATTTTGTGCAGAATTTCTGTCAGTGTCGTTTTCTGCATAACAGGTGCCTTATAGTCTTCTACGGTTTGTGCTATATAGCACAAGTTGTTCCCGCTCCTTATCTCCTATTTTCGAGCAGTTTTCACATCAGGTGCAGCATTTACCATGGCTGACAACAACAACACAGATGTGTTCAAGATGTTTGCTGCTGAGGACAGGTTGGATGGGGACAACTACCCTATGTGGTCTTATATGATGCAACATGTTCTTGTGTCAAAGGGTGTCTGGAACATTGTGCAGGGCATTGATGTACATCCTGGTACTGAGGATGTAGGCGATGTTGAGGATGTTGCAGGTCTTGCTGCAAGGATTGCAGCTGTTAGAGTTGTTTTGCCTACGACAGAACAAGCTCATTGGGATGTTAAGGATGCGCAGGCTCATGCATTGATTGCGTTGTCTGTGAAGCGCACCATTGTTCCTCACATCCGTTCAGCAAAATCTGCAAAACAGGCTTGGGATATTCTAGCAGGTCTTTATGCAAGCCGCAATGAGGCTAAAATTGCTTTGCTGCGTAAAGAGCTGGAGTCGAAGATTATGCATGAGGACGATGATATGGACACTTTCCTTGCTAGTGTCAAGGATATCAATGAGCAGCTTATTTCTGCACGTGAAGTCATTTCAGACAGTTCCCTTGTGCTGACTGTTCTTGATGCCTTACCAGATTCTTACCAGACTTTTGCTAGTACTTGGAGACTTATGACCCAAGGAAATCCTGAAGTTGTCAAGTTTGATGCATTATGCACATTGCTGTTGCAAGAGTCACTTTCCAAAAAAAACAGGACTAGACAGCGTGTAGTTGAACAGGCTTTTATTGCTTCTCAAAGAAAGGGTGCTAACAGTAATGCAGCCACTTCTTATGGTTCTGCTGCGAGTGGCAAAAATTTTGTTCCTAATGCTTCTGTTGGCAACACTTCGTCTGGCAATTCTGGTGATAAGGGCAAAAAGAAGATGCGTTGCCATTATTGTAAAGCCAATGATCACTTGATCAAGTCGTGTCCTAAGTTCAAGGCCAAAGAGGCTAAGAAGAAAGAGGGTGGTTCCACTACAAATGCAGCCATTGTTGAGTCTTTTGTGAAAGGAGACTGCAATGCTGATGTTGATGCAGAATGGGCTTTTAGCGCAGAGTGCACTTACAATCCTGCTGTCCATGATGCATGCTTGTCAGTTGCTGCAGATTCACATGTGTGGTATTTTGACAGTGGTGCTACAAAGCACATTACCTCACATCGTGAATTGTTTACCTCTCTTGAGTTTGTCCCTCATGGGAATTCAGTCACTTGTGCCAACAACGCCTCTTATCCAGTTCAGGGAGTTGGAAAGATTGTGCTTACTGCTGCTAATGGTAGTTCCTTCACACTTGTTGATGCACTTTATGTTCCTGGGATCAAGAAGAATCTCTTGTCTGTATCCGCACTTGCTAGATTTGGACTTGTAGTCAAATTTGTGGATGACTGAAAATGTCTCGTAATGTACTATGTGCTTCAAACAATTTCTGGCTATGGCTGAAAATGTCTCAAAATGTACTATGGGCACCCTCCGTTCTGATCGAGGGGGGGAGTATATGCCTCATGAATTTAATGCATTTCTGGCTAGTCGTGGGATAAAACACCAATGTACAGTGCCTTATACACCTCAGCAAAATGGTGTTGCTGAGAGGAAAAATAGGTCACTGACGGAAATGGCACGATGTATGGTCAAAAGTCCAGCTTTACCGCATTCTTTTTGGCTTGAGGCCATCATGTGTGCCACTTATATACTTAACAGGTGTCCTACGAAAGCTTTGCAGTCTATTACTCCATATGAAGCATGGCATGATAGAAAGCCTTCTATTGAGCACATGCGTGTTTTTGGCTGTTTGGCATATGCTTTGGTGCCACAAGTGCAACGCAGAAAATTGGATGATAAGGCTGTCAAATGTATTTTTGTTGGTTATAGTGCTGAAAGCAAAGGTTACAAGTTGTATCATCCGCAAAAAAAAACGTATTCTGGTTTCACGGGATGTAGTGTTTGTGGAAAATTCTGTTCAGCCCTTGTTGTCATGTACTAGAGACAGTAATGTAAGCTCACAGGACATTTATGACACTTTGTTGCCTCTTTTCAGTGGTGGAAATACGAATGTAAGTTCCAATGAGGCAAATGTACAGCCTATGGGGGTTTCTGAAAATGTTTTAGATCAGCCTATTACTGATGCAGATGTACATGATGTACTTGATGAGGAAAGGGCTGAAAATGAGCAAGCTAGAGGTATGCCAAAATGGTTGGTGCACACTTTGCGTGATAGTAAATTGGATGCACCTTTGTCTAGTCGTACTCGTTCAGGCTCTCGCCATGCATCTTATGCATCAGATTGTTATGCTTTGGTTGTGTCTAGCTTACATGATGTTGAGGAGCCTCTGACTTTTTATGAAGCACAAAATTCAGAAAATTGGATGGTTGCCATGCAATCAGAATATGATGCACTTATAGAAAATGACACATTTATGTGATTTGCCTCCTGGCAAAAAGGCCATTGGTACGAAGTGGGTTTACAAGTTGAAACGCAAGCCGGATGGTGAGATCGATCGCCATAAACTTGTTGCAAAAGGTTATGCACAGCAAAAAGGCATAGACTATGAAGAGACTTTTGCTCCCACTTGTCGTATGAATACTGTACGTTTTCTATGTGCATTGGCAGCTCATTTTGGTTGGGATGTACATCAATCAGACATTGTTACTGCTTTCTTGAATGGTGACATATTTGAGGAAGTTTATGTAACGCAGCCTCGCGGTTTTGTCATAAAAGGACAAGAGGACAAAGTGTGCAAATGTAACAAGGCTTTGTATGGGTTGAAGCAATCTCCTTGTGCTTGGTATGAGAAAGCTGACACTCATTTGGTCAAACAAGGCTTTCGTAACAGTCCAACAGAAAGCACATTGTATGTAAAGCGTGAGGGTGATGTACTTCTCATTGTGGTTCTTTATGTTGATGATTTGTTGATCACTGGAACAAATGAGAGACATATTGCTTAATTTAAGGCTGATTTGAATGCTACTTTCAAGATGAAAGATTTGGGGCTGTTGCATCATTATTTGGGTATACAGTTTAAGCAGTGTGATGGTGGTATTGCCTTGTGTTAGAAAAGTTACATAGAGACATTGCTATGTAAGTTTGGACTTGAGGATTGCAAACCTATTGCCACTCCCATGGAAACAGGTTTGAAGTTGAGTCTACATGATGCTGGTGATCCTGCTGATGTCACTCTTTACCAAACTGCTGTTGGCTGCCTCATTTATGTATGCAACACGAGGCCGGATATTCAGTTTGCAGTCTCACAGGTCAGCAGATTTATGTATAGCCCAGGGTCTAAGCATTGGCAGGCTGTCAAGAGGATTTTCCGCTACCTTAGTGGCACTTTACATCTTGGCTTGTTTTATCCCAAGGGGGGATCATTGCCGCCAGACTTGCATGCTTTTTCAGACTCAGATTGGGCTGGTTGTTTTGACACACGAGTGTCCACAAGTGGTTTTTGTTTCATGCTTGGCATTTCATGTATATCATGGTTGAGCAAGAAGCAACCTACTGTGGCCACTTCGAGTTGTGAGGCTGAGTACATGGCAGTCTTCACAGCTACAGTTGAGTGTGTATGGCTTAGATGCCTTATGGCTGATTTGGGTGTTGGACAGGACACTGCCAACACTATCTACACTAACAATCAGAGCGCATTGGCAGTTGCGAGGAACCCAGTTTTTCATGCTCGCACAAAGCACATTGAGGTGCATTACCACTATGTCAGGGAGAGGCTCTCAGCAGGAGAGATCAGCTTGGCTTATGTGCCAACACAGGACAACCTTGCAGATCTTTTCACAAAGGCATTGTCTCGTGAGAAGCTTGAAGCTTTCCGCAAAGCTTTGGGCTTACTCCCCTTTGTGGACTGATCCTGTCCTCAGGGCATGGCACTTCCCTTTACTCATGTGCCAGCTCTCGGTCACCGCATCACTCCAGGGGGGATTTGTTACCATATACATGTGGTAGTGATGTGTGTGAACACACTAGGACCGCTGGGGCATTTTTTCCCTCTTTAGGAGGTTTTTTCCCCCGTGCATTGTATATACGCCCATTACTCTAGGGCTATCTATCTTTCCATTGCACACTAAATAACACACTCTCTATTGTGTGCCTTGAGCTTCCTTCGTCTTCTCCAAGCTGTGTGTGTTTCTCTGCAACCCTAATTCCAACATCGATTGTTTGAAGCAAACTGCAATTGCCAGGCACAATTCCCACCTTGTACGGTTCTCCTGCTCTTGATCTAGATTCCCATGAAAATGGCTATAAAACTTATCCTTTTATCTTCCTTAATCTTCCCCACTTCTTACAGTCTTGCTCATTAATCCCCTTTTGTTGCCCTTCATAATCTTCATTATTCTCTGTATCCTCCTATCCCGCTTCTTTGCGGTCAAGATGACTTTCCTCTTCTTGTTTTCAATGCCGTCAAGAAAGAGCTCGTGAGCCAGAGTCTTCAGTTTTCTCCTCCCTTTAAATTCTTCCAAAATTTCCCATCTTCTGCTCCTTACTCTCTCTCTCTCTCTCTCTCTCTTTGGTGTTAGCTCGAGAGAGAGTAAGAACACTAAACTCTTTAAGCATAGGGAAGATTTCCCTTGAGGGTGTGAGAGCAGCTAATTAAATATGGCTTATGATGCTCAAGCTAGGGAGCTTAAGGCTTGAGAACAAGAGAGAGATTGAGAATACATGTGATCAATAATAATGGCAAAAGAGAGATATAAGAGCTCTTAGTATAAGGGAGAGAGATATCTCCATGACTTGAGCACAAGGGAGAGAGATAGAGAGCTTTAAGCTCACGGTTATGGCTTTCAATTTCTCATCTTTGAGGGAGCCCTCGAGAAATGAACTTATCTCCTATCTATAAGCTTCCCCTCCCTTTTTCATGCATAATTATGTCAAAATTTCCCCCTCCTCTTCCTACCACTAGCGCTAGCACTAGTATTCACGTGGGCACAACCTCTGATGATGTGGCAAGCCGAGTTCAGACCAACACCAAAATTGTTGGGAGCGGTATTGAACAGGGGCGCCAGGCTGTTGCGAGCAACTTGCACTTCATCTACAAGCTCAATCGCTCACTCTACTGCCGAGTCCAAGTTCTTTCCCTCTCCTCTGCACTCTCTGCTCGCTGGATGCCATTAACCTCTTTGGTTTTTCTTTTCTCCTTCACATTGTGTGCCGTATTGGCTCAATGGGCGGACATCCCATGGGCGGTCCTTGTCCATTTTAGAGCTGGTGGCTCTCAAAGGGCACCACATTGGGCATACACATCAAGCAAGGCACCACATTTGGCATGCACATCGCCAAGGCATTTCCTAATAGCACATTTGACACACACACGGCTCATAAAAAATGCAATATGATTTTGTAAAAGCACCACATTTGGCATTCATATCAACTAAGGCATTGCCAAACACAACTTGTGCTTTGACAAATGCATCGCATTTGGCACACAAGTCAACCATGGCATTTCCAAGTACCGTATTTGGCCCAGATATCGACAATATTAGTGCCAAGCATAACTTTAGTTACATCCGCTTTAGTTTACCCTGATCATCACTGCCTGAAACTTAGGAGAGAACTGAACTAGCCATAAGTTGAGCACCGAATACCCGATTTGAGCACATTAAAACACGTGTTGTATCCCTTTCCGAGAACTAGCAATCAGACCCCCTATTAGACATGATTCAACTTTCCCAACACCCATCCCAAGATAGGTCCAGACATAGCAAAACCGACCTTCAAAAATTCTTGTACTGCCCATATCTTTCTCGTTTGGACTCTGATGGACGAGCCATAAAGACATGCATGGATATCATGTCGAGCACTACAACTGTGGCCTATTAAATTGCATTTTGGAAGCATCACTACATCTCGGCCTTCAGGCAACAACCTCATTTGATGGCCTCAAAACCCACATTTAGCATACATTCTAGTCATCCTGCTATCCTATCAGATCCTGACATAAATCATAAGTTTGGAAAAATTTGAAAATGCATGCAAATACTCATCTTTCATCCCATGCCCGCAAAGCGGCCCTTTAAACATGCACATCCTCTTGTATGTGCCAATTATTCAAAATTGTAAGCAAAAATGTGTAAATAGATAACCACTACCCCACTCAAGCATACCATCCACAATCTGTCAATTTGCGGCATCATGAGAGCATTCCCTTCCTCCGGGATCATAGGGAAAACACAAGAATTTCCCCACAGTAGAACATAAGCATGTATTAACCCATAAACCATCATGAACCCCACTTGGATCATATGGAATATAAGTCACTCGCCCTAGATCACACACATATCCATCTCCTCCGGGAACAAATGGCATATCGATCAATTGCCTTGGACCATGCATATTATTGTCTCCTCTTGTATCAAAAGCTATCAAAAAATCCCTACATCATAGGGAAACATCAAATCCCATATAGCATCAGGTATCACTAGGTACTGCCATATCCCTTTTGCAACTGGCTCAACCAATTGTTGATCATTAATCATGGGTAGGAGCATTGGTAAAGCAGCTTCACCCCCTCTAGCATTAGACTTCTGGTATTGCATACCTGGATACATCAAGTCTCCAACAAAACCCTCTTCATTGGGGTCCCAAAATGCATTAATTTTCTTTTCCCTAGTTTGTATATGCCAAAAATATAGTAGAGTCTCATCCAACAATTGCATAAGGTCATCATCAACCGTATCTGGATAAACTTGCTTATGCATCAAACCAGATTTCTTGGTACCCTTTGCATCGGTAACTGAGAATCCTTCCAAAGCTTCATCCAATAAAAACATGAGCTCTGGGTCCACCGCTTTAGAAGAATTCTCTACCTTGCACATCTCAGGCTACAAACTACGCTTTTCACATATGGCATGCAAACTACTAGCCATACCTGCTAAAGTCTGATCTTGAACTTTATCTTCTCATCCAAATATCTTTGAACTTATATTGCGGCATGCTTATGGAAAATAGCATCCACCGGTCTATCCATATCATCATCACAATGAACCCAATCATATGCAACACCAAGAGATTGCACTTCATCTTGCACCCCCTCTGAATAGGCGTCATCAAATTCAGGATCAATCTACCACAGTGTGACCTCTGCATCGCATAATCTTGATAAAGAAGGAGTTTGCACCCCTCTAAATCATCACTTTACAGATCTTTAAACACGTTCTCTTGCACATCTCAGGCTACAAACTACGCTTTTCACATATGGCATGCAAACTACTAGCCATACCATCTAAAGTCTGATCTTGAACTTTCTCTTCCTCATCCAAATATCTTTGAACTTATATTGCAGCATGCTTATGGAAAATAGCATCCACCGGCCTATCCATATCATCAGCACAATGAACCCAATCATATGCAACACCAAGAGATTACACTTCATCTTGCACCCCCTCTGAATAGGCATCATCAAATTCAGGATCAATCTACCACACTGTGACCTCTGCATTGCATAATCTTGATAAAGAAGGAGTTTGCACCCCCTCTAAATCATCACTTTACAGATCTTTAAACACGTTCTCTTGCACATAAATACCGTGCAAATCAGGTACACCCAAGTCCTGTAGATGCTCATGTACATCCACAACCTGTGAACCCTCATGTCTTTCTTGATCTTGTATGTCTTCAGCTTCATTCAACCATTAGCATGGAATTTGCAATTCCAAGCTTTGCATAGACTGCTCAAACAACTTCTTCATCATCCTTATCCTGTAATAGCCTATCATCCTCAAGCAAGCACTCATCGATAACAGTTTCAAGCTTAGCCTGAATCTGCTTGCAACCTCTACATAGATAGGCATAGTAACACAATCTTCATACATGTTTGGATCCCATCATTCTCGGATGTAAGTAGCTTTAAACTTACTCCAACTATGCAAATTTTGATGTTGAAGCTCCTAGAATAGCTCTATAAAATCCGGGATCACAAACCTGTCAAACTTTAGAATCTTGTCCTCTTTTGGCACCCCATGCAACTTTAGTTCCTCTTCATAGCACTCCAAGTAACCTACTAGATCATGACCATCAAAATGCTTTGCTGATAAAAAACTGAGCGTTTGGTGGCATTTTCAAGTTCTAATTGCTCCACCATCTCTTGCTTCCAGCTTTCTGCCTCTTTAAGTTCCCTCTTTGCCATTGCTGACTCTGATACTTGAAAAGTTTATGTGTTATTTTGCTCTTGAAATCCACCCAATGCACTTTTTGCAGACTAGTGCAATTCTCAGTTCTTGATTTTTGAACCAGTATCCGAATTTTGGTTCGTATTTTGCACTTGATTTGAATAATGGTGCTGCAAAATAGAAACCATTAGCCCCATAATCAACTGCATCTCTTTCTCTTAACTTGTTGAAATGGGTGACTCTCTACCCCAAACAAGTTCACCAAATTTGTCAGAGTGCGTGATTCTTCAAGGTTGATCGGGAAAGCCCCGGGCTTCTGGCTGTATACGAGACATCGACATAGGCTCAAACCAAGGGAAATCAGTACAGTTAGGGGTGATTTTAGTGTTAATAAGATCGTATGCTAAATATTAATGATTAATAACAAGAGATAATTGAGGATTAAAGTCAAATTTATAGCTAATAGCAGTAGAAAATAAGAACACGACGCAGATTTTTTATGCTCGCAAATAACAAAGCTTCCAAATTTATGATCTCTGATAACCTTGTTACAACTCGATCGCATACTCCATCGTTGATATGCACCTTGATCTAAAACTAATAGAAATTTCCCCGATTGTTGGAAGCAAACTGCAATTTCCAGGCCATACACTAGTACATTGCATGTTGGTTTTATGCCCCTTTCTCTCCTTCACTCTCCACCAAACTCACCACAAACTTTAATAAGGCATTTGTAGGAGAGGGCAATCTACTCAATGGGAGACCTCTACTCAAGCTATAGATTCAGGGGGGTGTTGTAGGTTTGGTATAGACCATATAGCAAATTGTGAGAAAATCCTATCTAGATTGGAAGAAGTTGATATTACCCTATCAGGGAGAAAGTCAATATTTGGAGTCAAAGAAGTGCTTATTGTGGGGCATATGTGCGGTTCGTATGGTGGAAGGCCATGTCCACAAAAGGTGAATGAAATCCAAAAAATGAAAGAAACATGTACAACTATAAGTGAAGTTCGAAGATTTTCGGGTGCATGTGTCTTCTATCTCATATTGATACCACATTATGCACATGCAAATCGTCTTTATTGGTTGATGAGAAAGAATATAAAGCTCCAACGGGAAGAAAAGCATACAAAAGCCATGAGAAAGTTAGAGAATCTACATCTTTCATCACCAACGTTGAGGAAGGTAGACTACACATGTGGAAGACATGTGGGTGTGACAGTAGATACAAGCCCTACAGGGATTGGATGGGCAATTGGACAAGATGACAAAAAAGGAAATAGGTATGTGGTGAGATTTGGGGCTAAGGTTCTAAGTTCTTGCCAACAAGACTATGCACATGTAGAAAGAGAATTGTGGGGAGTAGTCACGATATTGAGATGCAACAAGGAGTACTTGATAGGAACATCTATGGTAGTAGAAACTGATTGCTTGACTCTTCTTGGAATGATTACAAATTCCTCAACCCTTAACATTGCAATGCTACGATGGATAGCTTACACAAAGTCCTTGAATCTAGATTTCAAACATGTAGCAAGGAAGGATAATGCAATGACAAATATGCTATCTAGAGCAAGGTATGAAGATGAAGAGAACATGGTCATTGAGGGAGATGATGTAGGTACAAAGTTTACACCTTTGCACATACAAGAAGTGATGATGTGTGCCTAGAAAATGCACTTGAGTATTTTTCAAAAGAGATGTACGAAGGTGATTGGTATTTGAGCACTTTGGAAAAGAAAGAAGATTGGTACGAACAAGAATTTAAAATATACGAAGGAAGGCATATGGATACATTCAAAAGAATGGCTATCTATGGAAGCATTCAAAGTAGAGGAATTGCACACCACAAAGAGTTTTGTGTAATACTCAACAAAAGCTTATCAAGGAGTTCCATGAGAGTCTATGGGCTGGAGATCAAGGTGTATGGGCTACCTTTGTCAAATTGAAAGAAAGGTATTGGTGGAAAGGTATGTATAACGATGTATCCCAATTTGTGCAAACTTGTGTTACTTGTCAGATGTATTCAAATGTAAGGCATCGTGATGGGTTGCACCCTACCTAACCATTGGCTATGCATTACAAATGGATCTTGTTATTATGCCTTTGGGTATGTGGAAAATGCGTTACATTGTGCCTGCAAGAGAGGACTTTTTTCCAACCAAATTGTGGAAACTTGTGTTACTTGTCAAATGTATTCATATGTAAGGCATTGTGATGGGTTTTATCCTACCTACCCATTGGCTATTCACTACAAATGGGTAGTAGATCTTGTTACTTTGCCTTTGAGTATGTGGCAAAAATGCGTTACATTGTGCTTGCAAGAGAGGACTTGTCCAACCAAGTAGAAGTTCGTGCTTCGAGAACAAACAACATTGAAGGGGTATGCAAGTTTCTCTTGGAATATGTGCTTTGCCACTATGGATGTGTTAAAGATATAATAATTGATGACAGGGGAGAACTAGATGTTGATGAAGCGATAAAGCTTTTCTCAAGGATGGGTATCAAGCTTGCTCTTACTAGTGCCTATAATCTTGAAGGTAGTGGTAAAATTGAAAGTAGAAGAACCAATGTTGGTCAATGGCTAGAACTACCCATCTGCAATGTGGGTGGTACAGAAATGTGGGATGGGACTGGATCTAGGAAGAGATATTTCCATTTGATAATGCATGAAGGAGCCAACCAAAATTAACCTCAATGACATAAGGTATGTCTCCATTCACAAACCTCCTCTACCTTTCAACTACATTCTATAAATGTATGAGCATATGCTTGTTTTACCATGCATGAGTATCTTTTTGTGTGACAATGATTCAGCATGCTACTATGGTTCAACCATCCTTTTGGCACATCCACTATTTTGACACTGCTTTGAGGATTCTAGTAGCAATGAGGGCCTTCCATGGACTCACTAACTAGTCAATATTAGCAATTATGATACATCCATGGATGTGAGTGTCAATGTTGGCCCATCAAGCCCCTTGTGGGACTTCATCTCAATTGCATGGCAAAGATCTTCATTGTGGCTCTGCAATGCCAACCTTCTACCATCAATTACGCACGAGCCTACTTCCACTTAATAATGACCTCCATCTAAAAGCATCCCATAATGACCACTGCCTTGCATCTCCATATGTTGTCGTGTGTGTTTGCAGCCACTATGTTTGTAAATATACTCATGGTCATGAATAACAAAGCATGCCATTTTTCCAATTTCTTGATTTGCAAATGCCGCTTTCAAGCTCTCCGTATATGACCTCCACCGAATGCCACAATCAAAGTCAAGGTGGAAAACCTTGATACCTTTGACTCTACTCTCAGTAGTAAAAAGATGACCCTATGTAGGGGACTGTCTATCCCCAAAAAATAGCTCTCAAGTGCTCCCATTTAGAAGCAACTCTAGTATAGCGCTACTGTGGTTACCCTAGCTGAGATGAAATCAAGACCCTCCTCTCTCACACACAGTTGACGGCAACTCAAAACTCTGATTAAGATCAAGTTCTTCTTACAAAATGACCTAAGTACCTTATACACTAAGGCTACCATAGGTTAAACCAAAAACAGAGTTCAATGGGTCAAAGGGCTTTGTATTTACAATATGGAAGTGCCATTGCAGCACGCTTCTGCAACTAGAATAGCTACTCATTATAAATGATTTTTAAACTTATAATCCATATCATTTAATAACTCTCAAAAAATAAGCCTTTGGTATGAAATTTGAGTTATGCCGTACTGTTGACCCGTGGGTCAACACTCCCCCCCTCTGAATTCATGTCGTCCTTGACATGACCTGATTGTCATGTCAAGTTGTCATTTTTGTCCACTGCTTGTACATTGTCTTTTGGATGCCTCTATAAATACCTTACTAGAATCTCTTATGATGTCCAATGCTTCAGGAATGACTTCAGGCTCTAAGTCTTCAATTGTTCACCTTTTGTGTCCGCTCTTCTTCATCGGGGACTTCTTTGTTCCTGCATCAAGATGATCAAAGTTGCATTTGCCACTGTTAGCTTTTGTGTGTTGTGTAAATCATTATAGTGCTTTTACTTGATACATGACTTAATTAAAGCCTGTCAAACCCCAGTTAATTCCCGAAAGCCGACATCATTCGTGATAGAGAACCATCTATGAGCTATCATTGTCCATTTGTCTACAAAACTAATATACATGATGTACATGGTATGTAGTTGGCTATCATGGCTTCAGAGTTGAAAAATTGCATCTTTGGCTAGGGGTTAGACTTTTATCCTTTTTCATAAAAAAATTTAAATTTTTTCCCCCTTTTTCTTTACCCTTAGCTTGGATCTCTATTCATAGCCTATTGACAAAGTTTGCCTTGATTTGGACTCGTATTTGGGTTTCAGTCTTAAAAATGACTGATGGGAATCTCTGGCACCTTCTGGCTGCCAAACTTGAACTGAATTATACCTTGTGCATCCTCTAAACATGTAGAACAATACTGATGATCAAAATATGGCTTGACCCTTGGTTGTTCCTATAGACATTTATAGCAATAGATGACTAAATTGTCATTTTTGCCCCCCCCCCCCGCCCCCCTTTTTTGGTCAGTACTGTTAGTCCCTTTTGTTTGTTAGGCTTCATTAAGTCACATACAAGATAGAATATTTAAAGTATAAAGATTAACTTCCTATATACGGCCTTGTAGTCGCGTGAAGTCTCTGATAGGAAACTTTACACTTGATGGGTGCTTTTCTTTAGCCGCATCACAAACTTTCTTTGTCCTTGTAGGCCATCTTGGATTTTATGACCATTCTTAGTCATTTTTGGCCTCATATTTTTGTTGAAGACTGATTAGCATTCTTTTCTTACCTCTAACATTGTAGCTTTGTGCATATGGCTTTTGAGTCATATCTCGTGAAGTTTTGTCATTTTCTTGTCCCTCCTCTTTGTATTGCTCATGCATCTCTTCAGTCTTTTTTTCGTCTGGATTATGGATTATTTTTTTATGTTTTTCTCAAAAAAACTCAAAAAATAACTAAATAAAATAAAAAATCAACTCAAAAAAAAAGAAAAATCATTCAAATAGAATTCTAAACGCTATGTACATTGTACACATGTCCCTACGGGCTCATATATAGCTTTTGTCCCCGTACTCTTCTGTAACACTATTACGAGGGCATATACTCCGAATTTTGTCAAAAAATTATCACAATCAAACGCAAAAATTCAATGCATCTCACAAAACGTTGTCCTCTAATATTCATAATATTAGGTCCGCATTTAGAAAGCCTCCCCCCCCCTCCTATTTGGAGTCCTCTTGGACGAGAGGGTATCATCAAGGGTATGTGTTGTGCTTGGGAAATTTAAGATTGTGCCAATACAGGCCTTGTAATGCAGCCCTATTATGCATACACAATCAATGCATGGAAAAAATTATGTTGTGCAAAATGTGGATATAAGCAAGTTGCTTATTGGCATTTGCTGGCGAGGCTTCCTATTCTAAGCAATGTGATGGCCTTTGAAGCTGCTCTGCCGTTTGCTTGATTGAAGGTTGTAGAGATTTTTTGAAGGCTTATTTATCTGTTTGATGCTTCTTTGGGATCCATTTTAGCCTTGTTGTTGGTTTCAGTATTTGGCATTTTTCCTCAACAGTGGGTTCTGGATTGACCTTTAGTATTCATATGTATGCTTGATTAGCCCATGCTCTAACCAACTTCTTGGGTATCAAAATGTGCTTTGTTATAATTTTTGAAGTCCACTGTGATGACCTTGATAGCTCTGTCTTCTTTGGAATGGGTCTGCATGAATGAGTTGTAGGGTTGGCTTGTTTGGGGATCCAAATGTATGCTTGATTTTTCTATGCTTGGATCACATTCTTTGGAACCTATACACGTTACTAAAATCCACTTTGTCTCAAAGGTTTTAGCTTACTTGTTTGAGATTTGGACTTCCTCTTTGGTTGCCTCTGGTTATTTTGATTCTGAGCTTTTCCTGTGCATTCACTTTATCTCCTGGTCCATAGGCTTGTGCAGCATGCAATGGTGAAGTGAGCGACGTTCTCTCTTCTAATTGTTGTGTAACCATGGGAGGAATTGAAAGAATTCAAGCGGAGGTGTGGTGACAATAGTTTTATTGGCTTCCTTGGGACCCACTTCTTTGTGATTATTGGCTGTTTCGTTGAGGAAGCTCGTTTGGGAACCCATACTTGTCCCTGCTTCGTTTGTGTTTGAAGAGACTTCTTTGGGATCCACCTTGTCTTTGCGTGAGTTAGCAGTGGTCTTTGCTTTAGCCCTTGTACTCTTGGTTGGGGATGGGATTCAGACTTTGGGAGTTGATACTTGAACTGTTTCGGAATCCAAATAGACTGATGACCTCTTTGTGCTTGAATCAACTTTTTTGGAACCCATACACGTTTGTAAAATCCACTTTGTCTCAAAGGTTTTAGCTTACTTGTTTGAGATTTGGACTTCCTCTTTGGTTTCCTTTGGTTATTTTGATTTCGAGCTTTTCCTTGTGCATTCACTTTATCTCCTAATCCATAAGCCTTGTGTAGCACGCAATGGTGAAATGAGAAACTTGCTCTCTTCTAACTGTATTGTAACCATAGGAGGAATTGAAAGAATTCAAGTGGCGGTGCGGTGACAATAGTTTTGTTGGTTTCCTTTGGGACCCACTTCTTTGTGATTACTAGGTGTTTCATTGATGATGCATCCTCATCTTCTTTATCCATACCTATTTTTGGCCGAGCTGGCTCTTTGGTATCCAGATTTGTCGAGCGTTTTGGATCTGTCTTGTTGGCACAACAAGATCATACCAAACACTTTTTTTGTGTGTGCATACCAAGCATCCACAAACTAGATAAACCTCTCTCTCCGTCTCTCTTTCTCTCTCTCTCTCTCTCTCTCTCTCACACACACACACACACACACACACACACACACACACACACACACACACACACACACATTGTATTACCTAAGGATCATTAGCTTAATTGGACACCTTTACCTTCACCACACTAGGAGTCCACCGTGAGTATTAACTCTTCTAGGGGACAAGGTGGTTTTTTAGAAAACGGGGTGGTTTACTGCCCCTAATATTACTTGTCGTGAAGGCACCCTGTATAGCTCTCTCATTCTGCCTTTAGGTGGCCTCACGCTAGCTGTGGGGGGTCTCTCCATTCATGGCGCTCTGCTCATCACACCGACCTGACGGCCGTCCTCCTTCCTCTATTTAAAGAGGTGAGGGCGCATGTCTATCCCTCACTTAGCTTTGGTTGTTGTTCTCCTTACATTAAGTAAAAACTGAGTAGCTGTGCTACTTTGAAATATGGAGCTTGCAACGCAGGTCTCTCATGTTGGCTTCTCTGCCCTTGCATATATTTTTTGCAGACAGATATTTGTATTAAAAGAAGGGTGTTATTTCTCTGTGTAAATAACGTTGTAGCTAGTTTTTGATATGGTGCTGCTTGATGTAATTTTTTGCTCTGCATAAATGAATCCTGGTTATGGTCCTTGGTTGATCGATGAGGGTATATGATGTTGATATTTTTGGCACAACTTGTTTACCCTTCTACGTGGTGTTTCGGGTTGTTGTTATACTGTGGGATTACTGTTCTAAGATGGTTTGGACACATGGTACCAACTGTTGCAATATATAATCCCTATATAAACTATTTTTTTGGGGGTGGTTTCTCTACATCAAACATTAGATCTTTTAAGGGATTTGGCTGCCGTTTTTTACTTAGCATTACAGTGCTCAGTCGAGAGTAACCGATCATACTTGGATGGCTTATTGAGCAGCATAACGCTTCGTGATTTGCTTGATATTGTCGTTTTATCATAAGGTTTGTAGCAATATCAATAAGAAACCTTGATGGGCCTTGTACATTGGACGACCACTCGTACTTACATGGGTGGGCTTTTTTGACCCTACTGTGCACTGAATTTGATTGGCTATAGGTATTTACATGGGTAGTGATGGTTTCCTTTCCTACTGCGCACTTGCTCTTAGGGGTGTTATGCCCAATTGCACGTTGTTGCAATACTTGGTCTATTCTTTATTAGGGTAGGTTATACACTACAGCCTCTACATGCTTATTGGGCGGTTGTTGCTCCTCTTTATAGTTTATAAAACTTCATTTTGTGGAGCTTTCACAAAACTAATAAAAAATGATGAAAATATATAAAGTAAAAAAAGGGGAGATTCTGACACTTGGATTAGAAGGGGTGGTGGCCTTCTAATCAAAATGATATTATTTTACTAAAAACTTTGGGTTTAAAAAAAAAGAGGTAGAAAAACACTTTTGACAAGAATACTGTGGACTAAGGTCGTAAGTTAGAAAAAAGTTTGTAAGGTGGACATGGATAACAACTAGTAAAGTCCATTGATACCTATAAAACACATCCAAGGCTAACATATTTGTTGTCTTGTTTGGATGGATGCAGGTAAGGACTCTATCTTATCTTGGAAAGTTTTTTTTGGCTAGCAAGCTGTCCAACACTGGATTACACATGTACCTACTGCTTGGGAAGTTCTTTTGTTAAAATGTATATTGGAATGGTGCTCCATTCCTACAATCATTGTACAAAATTAATTCTAAGACTAAATTGTTTTGTACTTATCATCTCCTTTGTTCTAAAGCCAACTGTCTTTTGAATGTAAAAAGTTCAATTATGTCTTATTATCTATGTTATAATAGCTACACACACACACACACACACACACACACACACCTTTTGGCTCTGCATTTTTACTTTGGTTCATAACTCTTGATTTGCACTTCATCGGGCTATGTTTGCTTTAGCACTTCATCTGGAGGTGATTTTGATTGTGTTCTGGATCACCTTATCTGGGTATAGTTACATCAAACTATATACACTTTGTTTAACTTGAGTTGTTGAGTTAACTGATGCATTGTGGGAGATTACCTTAGTCTTTATTATGTACCTCCCTTAATGATAATTCCTAAACTTTGCTATGCTTAATACAGAGGATGAGTATAGTTGTCTACCATAAGATTTTATATGGTGAACCCCTCAACCATTGGTTACCATGCTTACCCAATGAGATGAACCCCTTAATATAAATCTCACTAGGTTTTTTTTAACCCCATTTTTGCCTCATGCCTTGGCGAGAATCAAGGCTTTCGACTTGGTCGCGATACCTAAGATATGGCGCCCTGCCCTCATTATGATGATCAACTACCTAGCTATCTCCCTTGATTCCTTTGCAAAACCCTTTCCCCATCGACTGCATGTACATCGCGATGTCTAGTGCCTTGGTGGATACTTGAACTCACTGCCCCTTCAAATGGCTCCCCTTTGCAGGATACGATTTTCCTCGTCATGGACGCATGACCTCACTGCCCCCTTCATTCAATCATTCTGAGCATCTAGCCCCTTTCTTTATAGACTCGCAGGGCACTGGGCTACAACATTGCATGGTTTCCTTCAACCCCTACATATACAGGTGAGGGATGTGTGTTCCCTCACTTAGACTTGGTTTTGTTTTTTTGAAAAGAGGGAGAGAGAGAGAGATAGAGTGAGTGGAAATGTGCTTGGCTATGAATTTCCCCGAGCACTTTGGTGATTATTTGGAATGCTTCTGCTCCACAGTGTCTATTTTTCAGTCAAAACTCAGTTTTAGAAAATTTCTAATGCTGTACCACTATGAGGCTTTTTTGGAGGGTACTAGCTCTTCATTGGATGATTGGATGATTATGATAGGATTTGGTTCTTGCCTTGGAACATTGATTCTAAAAAGGATGTTTTCTGTCCCTGTTGGGTGCTGAATGCAAAGAGACAATGTAGTGTTCCACTGACTTTGCTGTGAGCTGGCATTTGTAAAATACTGAATACGCGCTTTAGGACTTGAATTCCATGCTGACTGATATTAATTGGCCTAATTGGATCAAATAGGTTCTATTATGGTTATTGATTATAAAAAGAGGGTTGATTGGACATTGGTTGACTGGTTGTTGGTTGATGTTTAGACTAGTTCACTTGGTAATCATATGGCTCATATTACAACATCTTCAGCACTTAGGGATTGTGGTTTTACTGAAAGTTTTTGAAATTATTTTTGATATGATTCACAAAAGGATGGGAGCTCTGCTCACCTGCTCTTTGTTGTTTAGCAAGAGTAAAATATTGATTAATTATGACTAATATGGCTTGGGGACAAAATATGATGGATTTTTTTCTCTCTGATTATTATTGGTCCTTTGGCTAATGTAGCTAATTTCTGGATTGTTGGACTCCCGGCCTACTCACCGAGCTTGAGAGTTTACTAATCTAAACTTTGATATCTCTGTAATACCTTATTGATGGATCACTTGGGCACAAAATAGGATTGACTTATATTCACACATCAGTGGAGTGCTGTTGCTTTACTTGGGGTGTAATTTTTTAGTGAAAATGAATCATGCTCACTACCTTGTCTAAGAGGTTTACCATAGAAAATATGGTTTGAAAAAAAAATGGCTCCACTTTTTTTTGGCTCTGGCTGATACTTCTCTCGGTGGCTAGTTCAGCTGTTACTTTGATTTCAAGGGAGATTCTTTATGGTACTTGGTGTGGTGTTGATGAGTGTACATGCCTGTTTTTGCAGATTATGAGATTACTCATTGACGTATGGTTCTTGATGTATGGCCTAAATCTGGTCTTTTTGAACTGTTGATAACCATATTCTTACATACATATTATACTCTTATTGACTCTTGAGTTAGTTTTTTAATTATTGAGTGTATTTATTTCTGTGGAAAGTATGGCAAGATCTACTGTATGGCTGTGCTTATTGTGATATTTCTAAGTTGAACTTGGGTTTTCACTAGTGATAATCCTAGAAGATTCTGGCTGTGTTCACTGTCATGCTGACTTGGCAAGATCTTTCACTTCTAGTATGCTGACTTTGTAGGATTTTGTTATGCTGGCCTATTTTTGGATCAATACAGGCTTTTTGACTGGATCTTTTGATATGTTACCCTTCTAGTGTAGTTCTAGCACCGATCTTTAGCTCTATCTAGCGAAAGTTATACTTCTGTTTTGATCAAGCATGTTGAGCCTTGGAGGAATTCCTTTATGGTTTTTTATTGGTAATATGGATTTCGATGGTTCTTGAAAACTGCTGGTTGCATTAGCTGACCCGAATTTATTTTGGTCTCTACTTCTTGTTTTTTAAAGGTTATAATACTACTGGTAACTGACTTTGGAATACTCTCACCTATAGAGTAGGTTTTGGTTCCACTAGTTGAAGGGCCCGACTTTAATCCACACAATAGGATTACAGTTACATTACAAAGCTTCTCTAAACACTTCAAAGTTATACTTACATATTTTAATTTAACTCAGGGATGGTTTGACAAGTTGTAACTCTTTGGTACAATTTTGGAAGGATTATTTAAAATATGGAAAAATACTTGAGATTTGGTGATTAGTTTAATGTTTAGGACAATAGCTAGTCTACTAATTTATAATGTTTGACATGGATAACAACTGATAGGTTCTTTGAAGCCTGCCATATGTAGCCAAGTCTAACATATATGTTGTCTTGACTATATGGATGTAGGTGAGAATTCTATCTTGACTTAAAAAGGTTTAGCATGCTACAGTCCACCGACTTTGAAGACCCTTGATGATTCAACTGGGATACTTCTGATACTTTTGTATAAAATTATTTGGAATGATACCTTATTCTTACTATGTTGTACAATTATGAATCAAAGATTGAGTTGTTTCTGTACAAATCTTTGCCTAGTCATCTAAAGCCAATCGTTTTTTGAACGTCATGTTCTTTGGTGTATATGTATTTAAATTAAAACATCTACACACACACACACACACACACACACACACACACACACACACACACACACACACACACACAGTCTCTCTTAGGCAAGATCACCATGGCGTCATAGAAAAATAGCACAATTAAGTAGAGCCCATTGCACAAATGCATGTATCCCTCGGTGTGGCTTGTGCATGGTTGGTTTATAGTGCTAAAAGATAAGGGGCTGCTCTTTATCTCTCACCCTCTCAATTGCCATGGTGGAGACTAAATCACAAACTAACGCGCAAATAGTCAAGAGATGTAGGGAAGAAACCATGTTGTTCTTCACAAATATTTGGTCAACATGTAGGTAAAGTTTGGTTTACTTTTGAAAGACAAAATTGTTGATTAGTGGCTGTCTTGTCCAATATGCCATCACTTGAAATTATTTATTGCAGGTTATGCTCAACAAGGGAAAGGCTTGGAAGCTCACAAATGTTTTCAATGAATGTGGAGAGAGGGGGGATATATGTGCGTCAGGGGTTGGCCAATAAAGCTAAAGACATGAAATGTGGCAACATATGCCTTCTTTGTTGGCATGTAGATGAGTTTTGCTAAGAAGTAGCCAAGAGATGTAATTGTTGGGCTCATGTATACCAAGCCTCTGTAAAATAGATGAATCTCTCTCTCTCTCTCTCTCTCTCTACAATTTAAAAGTATCTCTGCTTATAAATCTCACCCACAATGTCCTCATATACCTCTATTGAATCTTTGTTAGAGGGTCCAAGTATATCTGACCCATCCTTGCATTTTTTAAGGAAGACATCCTTTCTTCTATAGTACTTTATGTAGCCTGAAAAGTGAACCTAAATATCGGCAAGTAATGCAGAGAAATATAAAACATTCGTGCCAACACCAAACAAGTGCTCCTTGATATGAGTTGCATTATCATTGAAGACCTGGCCACATGTGCCGCATTGAAGCAGACTAAATGCACTTATACCATGGTGAATCTCTTGCGCATATCCCCACTTCTTTCCTCGCACCATATTTTTTGAGATTCACTATTGCTTTCAGCTTTGCTACTACTTCCTATAATGTGCATATGGATCGTACAATTAGTTTTTCTTTTCATAAAAGTGGTATAAGTAACCAAGTGCATGTAATTCTTGTAAAAGTACAATGTAGTTAAGGGATACTAGGGTTTGGACCTAAACAACATAAACTAGTGGACATTGATATATATATATATATACACACACACACACACACACACACACACACACACACACACACACACACACACACACACACACACACACACACACACACACACACACATACACTAGTCTACTTGAAGGTAAAAATAGCTAACTCATGCCAAGTAACACCGGTTGACAATCCACTATCTATGTCTCTTGGAAGTAAGAGTGTAAATTTATAACACCAAGAGACCATAAAAGCGTAAATTGATGTAAACATGGAGGTAAGAATCAAAGCTCAAACACAACCAAGTTATGCTTAAATCCACCAATGACCTTCTCTCCCTAAGAGGTAAGAGCTGTTGGCTCAAACACAACTAGTGAATGCTAAGTAAGGTACCATCTATCCTTACTCAGAAGTAAGAGTGTTTTCTCAAAAACGACTATTGTATGCCCTAACTACAAAAAAATCACACTTCGAAGTAAGAGTATGATCCCAAAAATCATTCTCAAGTGTTTGAATAAATTTCTTACCATAATCCATAAAAGTAACCCCAATGTCCTATAATAATCTCCAACATCCTAATCATATATGATGTGTTAACCTCTAAACTTAACACAAGACCTTTCACTGCTTGGGTTAACCTTGTGACTTAGAGATAATGAGAGAGACTAAACTAGATAAAATCAATAGTATTTATACCCATTTATATCACTTTTGATAAGGTTTATTGATTGATTAACTTATCAATGGATAACCTTATTGATCGATATGTAAGAACAAATACAAGTTATTAAAGCAATGACGTGTTGCTATGTAATACATTTGAATAATATAGTTGAATGAACTGTTCGTGTTTAAAACATTGTACAAATAATGTATCATGCACCCTAGCTACCATGATGCCACAATATTGTTGGTTTGTCCATTGTTGCAACACGGCTTTGAGGATTCTAGTAGCAATAATAAGGAACTTCCAAGGACTTGGTGACCAGTCAATGTTAGCAACAATGATACATCCATGGATGTGAGAGCAAGCGTTGGCCCATCAATCCCCTTGTGGAACTCTGTATCAATCGCATGGTGAGGGCCTTTATTGTGGGTCTATAGTGTCGGCATGCTTCCATCAATTACATAGGAGCATATACAGAGGAGCCTATAGCCACTTAACAATTACATAGGATCCTATAGACACTTAACAATCACCATCATCTAAAAACATCCATTAGTGCCATACATCTCTGCATGCCATCGTGTGTTTATAACCATCACATTTGTAAACAATAGTACATCAACTTGTCTTATGGATAGTAATAGCAATGGAGTAGATTGAGATGAGTTGGTCGAGTGGAGAAGGCACAATAACTATTTGAAACCCTGGACATTATCTACAATTTGAATCCAATGTCTATTGTCCTCCTTGGACATGTTGAGTGACTGATGTTTACCCAAGGGATGTGAAATCTGGAGTGCATGACCCAATATAATCATGTTTAGCATCATGTTCACAATGTTTAGCTAGTGAAAACAATGTTAAAGAAACTAAAGAATACAACGTATGCTATCCAACGAATGCCTTTCTTTATCACACTCAAACTCTTGGGTGTACAACCATCATGCATACAATGTTTGGTCATGATGACATATTGAAGATAGGCCAGACAAACTTCAAGACTACGACCACATGTTAGGGCCTAATTGTCAATCATGAGCTGGAGTCCGAGGTTTAAATGCTCAATTGCCTTTGCTAGACAAGATTTTTAGAAATGATTATGATGGCAACGTAAATGATGAAATATTATTTGAATGTTATATTCTTGTATGCTTTATTGGTGCTTATGCTTTATTTTAAATAACATGTGTCATTATCAAAATTGAGTCAATGTTGCAATCGGAAATGGCACTTGGGAATGCATGTTGATTTGCCATCCTTTTGAAATCATTTATATCAAAGGTACAATGGAAGAAGAATGTTTTAAAACGAGCATTGATACGTTTTGCTTTGTGAATTTGTGAGGTAAGTAACCTTTTGGTCAAGAAGGGGCAAGAACTCTTTTATAGTACAACTTAGCATTGTCACAACTACACTTAAGAAACAAAAATTAGATACACAATATATGTGGCTCAAGTTATCAACTGTTTAGTGTCCGCAGACTCTGATTCCAAGAATTTGGCTTAAGTCTCAATTAATTTCACCAAATTTGATTTGTGGAGTCTACTTGATATGCTTGACCTTGTGGTATACTCAGTTGTGCAAAATTTCTCAATTCTGGAGCAAATGTAACTAATCGCGATTATTTACTTATGGCATTTTTAACAACTTTTTGTCAAAATACCAACTGGTTAAGCAACTCAAGCTAAGCTTAACCAGTTAGTATTTTGACAAAAAGTTGTAAAAAAATGCCAAAAATAAATCATCGCGATTATTTACTTCTGGCATTTTTTTACAACCTTTTGTCAAAATACCAACTGGTTAAGCAACTCAAGCTAAGCTCCCTACTTAGTTTCATCAAGTTTGGATAATCCCTGTTCAAATGGTCAATAGTTTGTGTCCGCAGACTGACTTAAAAAATTTGGTCATAATTTTTACTCCAATGATCCAAATCTTGTCAGTTTTGATTTGTGGGCTTAATATAACATGCTAAAACTTGTGGTCTGCTTAGTCGGGCAAAAAAGTTAAAAAATTGAGCAAAAGTAAATAATCGCGATTATTTACTTGTGACAAATTTTTAAGTATTTTTGGTCATCTAAGCATATACACTTGTTTAACACTTTAATCTAAGCCTCTTAGTCAAGTTTTACTGAATTTGGACAAGATTTACCAAGTCACAATCAACTACTCGTCGACATTCAGTATAGTTTCAGCTTTTATCAAGGTGCTGGTCAGTTTTTTGCAATTTTTTCATGGATAGTCTTTTTATGACTTGTTTTAAGCCTGTGAGTCAAGTTAAAACTTAATTTGGGCAAGATTTATCAAGTCAAACTCAATTTCTTGACAATCAGTACATATTTCAATTTTTACTAAGTTTTTGGCGTGTTTTGTGATCCAAACTCTACGAGCCTTTACAAAAGATGTTTGTAATCCTTTAGAGAGTCTCTGGTATCAATGTTGGTCAGTTTTGAGCTGAAAGTAAATAATCGTGATTATTTACTTTTGGCCTAAAATGAACACTTTTTGCAATTTTTTCAGTGGACAGTCTTTTTATGACCTGTTTTATGCCTTTGAGTCAAGTCAAAACTTAATTTGGCCTAAAATCTCAAGAAAAAGTAAATAATCTGAGTTTTGCAAACTCTTGAAAATTTACCCCAAATGCATCCTTAAGCTTACCCACTGGTTCATACAACTTTTATGAGCATAATCTCCAGCCGGTTGAATGATTGACAGTCTTTTGGTGCTGTTTCAAGCCGTAGACCTGAATTTTTGCAACTTCATATAAACAATTCACAAATGATTCCTTTGGAGTGAGCATTGATTTGAGATCTCACCTCCGATTCTACTTACCTTACTCCTAGGTTCTACTGCAACTGGGTTGTGGAAAGTGTCCACAAACACTTGTTTTTTTTTTTTTTTAAAATGGTTTCTTGAGCATTGATCTTAAGACTTGTCTTGTCCATCAATCATTCTCAAAATTTTAACCTAATCCTACAATCCTACAAGGTACTTAGGATTCTAACCTAATCCTACAATCCTACAATCCTACAAGGTACTTAGCAAGTACAATCTACTCCCAAGCTACCTCTACACAGCAAAAGACGACACTCTTAAGCTATGCGGTTAAGAGAAAGTTTAACTCTAGGTGAACCTAGAAGAAGTTAATGGACAACTACACAAGACGCTCATGTTTTCCCTAGTTTAGGTCTATTCGTGCCCGACAGCGGTGCCAAATGTGGGACAGGTGTCTAACCTCACTCCTATTTTATTGCAGACATAGCGAGAACCACAAATATAATTGTTAATCCATGGGATGAAGGTGACTCGACTAGTGCATAGAGGGTACAAGAGGTTGTCAATCTCTTGGAAAACAACAAACAACTCGCATCTAACTCAAGCTACACTCAAATGACATAAATCACCAAAAGCTAGTCGCTCATCGGCAAACAAATCACAACTGTTACAGCATCAAGCGACATCCAACCGTTACAAAACTTCTAGGACATGTTTATAAGACCTAAGCACACATGTTTATGGTCTCAAATCTCACTTTAGGTCATGTGAAAAAATCACGATTATTAATAGCAGTGAGTTTTTGACCTAGTCGTTTTTGATCCAAAATGCATCTAAATGCTTAGCAATGGTGCCCCAATACCCAGCCTATACTTAGTTTATGCTTTTGAAGCTTACATTCCTACTTATGATGAGATTAGGCCGTGGATCAACGACTCCAAAATCTACGAAATACCATGAAATGCTTACGTCAATGCGTAGAGCTCTTACCTGCGGCGGTTGCAACGCAACAAATGGCACTGCAATGTAACAACCGGAAAGGGAGTAGGAAGCGCGAGAAGGAGAGAAGTGAGCATCGTTAGCTCACGCTGTGTTTCTATTATCCAAAACTTAATAATAAACTTTACAAAATTGGCTTTTATACCTTAGCCAAGGTCTAAAATGTGTAATGTCCGGCGCCCAAGACCTTTGAGGCTCCACACTTATTGTATCTACAACCTAGGTACAATCACTAACCTATGCTTTACAGTTTGGAACTCCCATTGAGCCTGTAACACATTAAAATATTACAATGGCTTGAAATAAATATGGAATTTACAATATGTGACCATTTTGGGAAAATGTGAAAAGTGTGTAACTCCAATCTTCACTGCTTCTTCATATTCATCTTCGATGTGCATCCGTACATCTTTGGTCTTTAGCAGCTCCTGTTAACTGACGTTGACTCGTTCTCCTCCTAACTGACGTTGACTCAGTTAACAAACATGAAACCAGTCTTCCAATGAAATATTCATTTGCCCAATAAGTTTTTGTCTTCTTTCAATATTTGTATGATTTTGAGGTAGCAACTATCCTCATCAATGTACCTCAGAACATGATATTTCCATTGAATAAAGCTTTCAATGTCAAGCAAAATAGGCCAATGAACCTAAACCAATGTTTGGTCTTTTGAAGAGTTCATAAACCTATACAAAAATTTAATATTGAGAGATTATAACAGCTTGCACCTCATGTTAAGAGCATGAAATTTATTTCAAAGTGGAGAAAGAGTGGGAGAGAAAGAAAACATCTATTTCAAGGCTTATCATTTTTTCACAATGCTAGAGTGGCTCTTCAACTCAAGATATTCTCTTTCACCTTGTGTTTGCCTCTTTTATCTATTTCTCAGAATGTAAATTGTCTCCACGTAAATTCCCTCCAGGCTTATCCATCATTATCCATGGGTTTTTGTAAGGTCCCACGGGTACTATGCATGGATGAGAATTTTTTCTACTACCCCTCCTCTACTGCTAGGCCACCATCATTATCAATGGGTTTTGTAAGGTCCCACAAGTACTATGCATGGATGAGGACTTTTGTCACCATCATTATCCATGGTTTTTTGTAAAGTCCCATGGGTGCTTTTTCTACTATTCTTCCGACACTGCTAGGCCAGTTCTTTCTATGAGAACGATAGTATATTGTCCTATGCCTATTCTAGTTATTATTATACCCAACTCATGGAGTGTATTGGCTATATCAACCAATTCACCTCTACCACCTAGTGATACCCTTTGTTAATACTTTTATTCAACCCTTTCATTATATTGTTGTAAGGCTACCAAAAATATCTACCATTGCTATTAGGAAGGGAATGGGGTCTAAGGGGGCCTCTTTATTTTCCATGGGATTAAAAAGGAGATTATGGAAGGGGCAAATGGGTGGATGCCATGTGGATTGAGATGGTGGTATGGCAGGGCCTAAAAGTAAGTGGTCAAACTTGTATTCTTTCATAAAATATAAAGAAAAAATCTTCTCTAAATAGTTGGGTGAAAACCAGCCCTTTCTCTCTCTAGTGGCTGCCAGTTTTTTCCCCCCGCTCTCCTGAAAGGGGCTCCCTCCATAAACGTGTTGATCTTTCCCTCCCTCTCTCTCTACTATACCATCTCTCACTTCTTGTAATGGAAATGGCCTATGAACTTTGAGAGTAGCAGAATTAGAAGAATTAAAGAGCATTTTTTGTGAGACTACTTTGAGAACATAGAGGGTGAACTTAATTGATGGTAGCAACATAATCATAGTACTTAATTAACTTGGCATGAGCAATACTTTTGCAAGAGAGAGAGATTTTAGAGAACTTGACAATGGATTTATGTGGAGTGGGTCCCCCCTCCAATAGGCTCTTGTATTATAGATTCTCCCATCAAGAGAGACTTGGTACAATACAATTTTTGTGTTCCTTGTGACCTAGATGATGCAATGAAGATGGAAAGATTCATGCATCATGAGCATAACATAGACTTTGTAAAAAGAATTAACCATCCCCAGCCTCAGTCCCAAGGCCTCAAACACCTTCAAAGGTGGAGAGAGCTAGTGGGGAATGAGGGTAGAGAAGAGGAAGAAGAAACATTTACAGGAGAAGGAAACAGTTCCTCACTTATCATCACTCTTCTTGCTAGCATACATAATAGCATAGTAATGAAGATGGAGAAGATGACAAGCTTAAGCATTGAAGCATGGCTCTTGGTTGGATTTGCATTCCATAGCCAAGAGTGTTGATGTAGGCTCTCAACTTCTCTACTAGCTTGGAGAAGGAGATGGAGCTCTTGCACTTTGCAATTCACACAATATGAGAGAGAGAGAGAGAGAGAGAGAGAGAGAGAGAGAGAGAGTGGGAGAGTATATCTTGCAAGTAGGCCCCCTCCTTACATTGGTTGACCCCCTCTTCTAGCTCTAGATGAAAGCTCATTGGCCTTTCCAAGCCTAGCCAATCACAAGCTTGGTGCATATCAAGCAACAAGTGTAGCCTTGGGACAAGTGTCCCCTTTCCCCTTTGAGAGAGAGAGGACCTGATAAATGGTTGGGTAAAAATCAGTTGGGTAAAAACCTATTCTTTGTCTCTTTAGTGGCTTTCCAGTTTCTTCCCCCTCTCTTTCAAAAGGGGCTCCCTCCATAAACGTGCTGATCATTCCCTCCCTCTTTCTCTACTGTACCATCTCTCACTTCTCTTCACTCCACCTTGCAAGCTGCTTCTCTTTCCTTAATGTCAATTTTCCCTCCCAAAAAGCTCTGCAAGAAAAGTTTGAAACTCATTTCCCTCCTTAAGCTAACTACATTCTCCTCAAGCTTTCTGCATTCTCCTCAAGCTGAAGTTCTCCATTGCTCCATGAAACTCACTACACACCTCCACCTAAAGTTGAAGATCTACAACATATCCTTATGCTAGATCTTCCCTCTTTATTTTCTCAACGGGTTTCCTGTCCATCTCCATTAATTTCTCTAGAGAGGATCTACTTGCCTCTCAAGCTTTGCAACATTATCTTCCCCATTTAGCCAACTTGCAGGTGGAGCAGTATAGTAGTACGTGCATTAACCATCTTTGTGTACCATCAATAATCTTTCTCTTTATGCAATTGAGAACATGGAAATGCACTAAGTTGCATTATACATTATACGAGATACGTATAATACATCATATACGGGCGTATTATACGTGACCTCATATTATATGGGCATATTATACGATGCCACGTCAGCAAAAATGGGCAACCGTATATTTTTCTGGTTTTTTGATCGAAAAATACTTTGTACAAAGTTTTTTTTGATCGAAGAATACACTGATTGAAAAAAAAACTAAATATAGCGGCATCGCGTCTTGTTGAGACTAGTATTCATCACAAAAGGTATTCTATGTCATACTATAAAAAAAAACATAATTTTTTAATGATTAAAAAATAATAGAAATTTAGAATAATTTCAAAATTCTTATGTTTAAAATCAATATTTTTTTATTAAAATTTGATTGATTCCTTTTTTAGGTTCAAACTGTGTAAGCTTTGTATGTTGTGTAAAGCTCAGACTCTCACTCAAGGTGTTTATTTTATAGGAGCCATCTTGCTACGTGCTCAGTTTATTAATATGTGGAGTGATGTTGACCGCTGGGTCAACAACACAACATAACTCAAGTTTTGTACCAAAGTCTTATCTTCTGCGAGTTATGAAATGATGCGGATTATGGCTATAAACGTCATTTGTAATGAGTAGTTATTCTAGTTTTAGAAGCCGGGGTGCAATGGCACTTCCAGATTGTAAATACCAAGCCATTTGACCCTTTCAACCCCATTTTTGGTTAAACCTAAGGTAGCCTTAGTACATAAGGTACCTAGGTCATTTTGTAAAAAAGAATTTTTATCATAATCAAAACTGAGCGGTGTCGTCTACTGTGTGTGAGAGAGAAAGAGAGTGAGCGTGAACTTTATCCTTTCGCTACGCCCGGCTCGCTCAACACATTGGAGATCCGACTGCACCATTGCTGTAGGCTCGAGGAGAGCTACGCGACAATGCCAAGCATTCCACGCGAGATGAAGCGCACACGTCGACGCATCTACGAGCTATTTGTGGTCGTAAGTGTATCAAACGATGTCTGTTTTCTGCGTGCTAGTAGTCTATAGAATCGTGGCGACATAAGCTACGCATATGTACTCATAAATTTTAGTTTCGGGCACTTTCAAAATTCAGCTCTGTCATCCTACGCGTTTTCCGCAGATGGGTTTTGAGTGAGGGTTTTGAGTGTAGAAGATTAGGGACATGTGTATCCTAGTGAGGGGATGGTGTTCCTTAAGTTTCGTACGAATCTGGCATGATTAGGTGAGTTACCTTTCGTATGTGTGTATGTGGCCAGGTGGTGTAGTTGAGGGTAGTGAGGTTCTTGATTGTGGTTTAGTTGGCCTTCCAGAGTGTTGTATGTGTAGGATGGTCTCAGCCTGACAAGCTCAAGAGATTTCCTCCGTGTGCCTATCGTGTCATCTGTGTCCTCAATTGACATTATGTTGATCTAGGTAGTGTTTGCATGCACTTCATGGGTGTGTGAGTCGCTCCCCGTCCAACATTGGCGCTGCTGCCGGGGACACAAGGACCTAAGTAGGTTTCCTACTAACACTCGTGTGATGGTTGCTTGATTTAGTTTCGACTAAAGAAAGCGTTTTTCTTAAGTGGATCCGGAAGAGGATATTCCGCGATCAAGTGGATAGCCAGGAAGCGTGTGTCTTGCCGAGGGTCTGTGACTAGATAGGTTTAGTTAGGATCTGTGGATTAGAGTAGTTGTTGGTGGTCGAGTGATTTGTGAGGTGATAAAAGCGTTTACTAGTCCGTGTGTGGCAATGAAGCATTTTTCTACTCATAGATGGAAAACCCCATATGATTTGTAGGAGTAGCTTTAGGTAAGTGATCCGATTCTGATCTAGAGCTATTCAGCACTGAATTATTTGCTAAAGTGCTTGATTGCATTTGAAATCACGGAAGATTGTGCTTTTGAGGGTAAAAATGCATTAAACAAGCTTTTGTGGATATTTTTGTATGACTGGCTGATGTTGTGCATATAAAAGAGCATTTGCAAGGTTTCTGTGAAGAAAACTTGCAATTCTGTAAACATACGCGTAGGATGTCTCAAGGGGGTTCTAGAGACCAAATTTGAAAATTCTGAGTGCACAAGTGTGTTCAGAGGGTAGGTTTTACCCTAGTAACATATTGACTTGGGTGTTTTTCCCTATTTTTGTTGACCAAAAGCCAAAAGGCGGAGTCAAAAAACGTAAAATTTTTGCAAAGGCTTAATTGAGTGATTTTTGCATGTTTTTGCAATTGTGAAGCATACTTGCACTTGTTGAAAGCATAAGGAAGCATCACGGACACTTCAGTCTCAAATAATCAACAGTAGACATCCTACGCGTAGGATGTCTACAGGGTGATCTGGGCACTTTTTTGAAAATCTGAGGTTACTAGTGTGTTTAGAAGGTAGGTTTTACCCTATTTTCACCTGGAAAGTGAAAATTTGACCATATCTTGACAGGATAAGGCCAGATAGACTGAAATTGCTAGACATCCTACCCAATTTGTGCCAAAGCATTATTTTGAGACCAAAACCATAATATGGCTGCATGAACATGTCTTGAATGATATATTGAGTGACTGAAAGGGGTTTCACCTCATTTGGGTGAGAAAATTGGGTTTTAAGCAGACTTTAGCATTTTTGACTGAAAAAGGCAAGAACAGCTAGTTTTGGGGTCTTTTGACATCCAAAATCAAATCTAAGCATACCACTGGGTTACTGACATCAAGGGGAAGCTGTGGGACAAGTCTGGGGTCAAAAAGGCCAAAAAGACATCCTACGCGTAGGATGTCTTTTGTGTGATTTTGGACTCTAAACAAAATTCTGAGCATACCACAGTCATCAGCACCTTAAGGAGAGTCTGCGGTTCAAATTTGGGGCAATTCTGAGTAGTTAGACATCCTACGCGTAGGATGTCTAAGGCATAATTTAGAGGCCAAATTCAAACTGTGGACATAGCAAGGCGTTGTATAGCCTTAGGCAAGCCTCCTAGTCAAATTTGGTCCAATTTGGAGTTGATTTGACTTAGGAATTCATTAGAACAGACATCAGGCTTTTGGAACAGATTTTTGATCATTTGACCAACCTATAGGTGTCAAAATCAAAAAGTAAAAATAGCTGTGAGTTAAGCACATCAAGGGGAAGCTACAGTGCAAGTTTGAGCTGAAACAGAGCAAAAAGACATCCTACGCGTAGGATGTCTCCAGCTTGATTTAGGACTCCAAACCAACCTATGAGCACACCACTGTGATCAGCACATCAAGGAGAAGCTTGGGTGAAAATTTCAAGTCATTTTGAGCAAAAAGACATCCTACGCGTAGGATGTCTCAAGGCCATTTCTAGGTCCAAATGAAATTCTGAGCATACCATTGTGTTGTTGGACTTAAGGGGAGTATCTGGACCAAATTTTGTTAAATTCTGAGCATATAGACATCCTACGCGTAGGATGTCTCTAGGCCAGTTTTAGGGTCCAACTGTAATTTTGACCATACAGAAGTGTTCACAGTGTCACAGAGATCCCAAATCTTTTTTCAAAATTGAATTTGGACTCATTTTGACCAGTCTAAACTGCATTTCACTGTTTTGGCCATAACTTTCACAAACGGTATTTGATCAGAAAAGTTTTTATATCAAAACGTAGCCTGAGAGCGGCTCTACAGATCTTCGAGCAAAACATGAACTAATTGTATGCCGATGGCAACCATTTAGGTCAACTTTGAAAAAAAACGTCGTTTGAGGCCTCAAAATTCATCCGCAAGTTAGGGGTGTCTAAAAGAGACAATTTGCGAGAATTGTGACGAAACGGTTGCGGTTTTGGACATAGTTTCGACTTTTCCCTAACCAAAGCACTTGAACACAGTGGAATAAGTCTACTTGAACCAAGCAAATGATCTTAAGCCCAGAAATCATGTCTACCCTAGATTCAAACGCAGGTTACACAAGCTTGGAGATCCCGACGATAGAAGAATATCCTCCCACAATGGATCTTCCAAACTTGCAATTGATAAAGATCCATCTTGTTGAGAGAGTTTGGATGATTGGTCATGAGAGTGAAGGACTATATAGATACATTGACGACAATGAGGTCAATCTTTATAGGTGCTTAGATCCATACCTAGAAGAGATAACGGATTACAAGCTCTTATATGTCTACACATACGGAGTTGACTGTCAATGGAGATCTATAGTTGTCCACAAGTATGGACGAGAATACAGAGTTGTAGAAAGCACAAATCCACAGACTGTACTAGAAAGAGGTGGATATTTGGTCAATGAAGGACCACAAATGCCTCTACCAAACATGAGAATTCCTACAGGAATTCCAAGAAGAGAGCCACCAGGATTTCCTTCAAGAGCGATAACGAGAGAAGGATTGGGAGAGTCTCTGGTTAGACTTGTAGACAATCGACGAGTTAGACCATCCCAAGTCCAGAAATGGGTACACAAAAAATACTCCGGAGATAAAGATCCGAGAGATCACGTAGCGGCTTTTAGAAGAGTGATTAGAGAAGAGGAAGTTTCAGATTTTGCGACACAGTTTGCGGGATTTGGATTGACTCTAGAAGATGATGCAGCTACATGGTTCGACTCGGTGGAAAAATGGGATTTTGAGATCCTAGATGAGCTGTTTGAGGAGTTTATTGAAGAATTCTCGCCAAAAGGCATTGCTCACAACACGGTCTCGCAAATCCATGATTCAAATAGAAAGAGGATGAATCAGTACGCAAAGCATGATTGCGGCTCAAGAGATATGTTAAGCTCTGTCCGAGAGCGGAATTACCTACGCAAGCACGACTGATGGTGATCTTTATCCAGGGAATGAGAGATGCGGGCCTTCAGAAGGATCTACATATGATAAGGAGGATGACGCTAAACGAGTTGATCAAAGAAGCTCTTTATCTAGTGGATAACTGTGAGGCATACAAAGAAAATGACTTAAAGAGTCAAGGAGATGACACATCCTCTCAGCACAGTGTTTCACAATAAGTGAGTCCATTGCCAAGCCAACGACACCTATTGATCAAGAAAAGCTTATGGACGACTTGGTCAAGAGGTTGATTCCTCTTGTAAGGTCTGATTCGGGAGAGCCGAAGTGGTTTGAAATTGAGAGAAAATGGACAAACCATACGCGTGAAGAGTGCTATTACAGCATGGAAAATGCTAGGGAGAGGTATGTGCAACTTGTTCCAGAAGCACCTACTCCACCTAGATACATTACGGGGAATGCGCCAGGACCAGTAGGAGTTTGAAGGCCACAACTTGTCTTAGGACAACAACCTCCGCTGCCAGGTGCTAGAATGCCGGTAGACATGAGATACATGCCAATGATGGAAGCATCAAATAAACCAACGCCAGTACCAGCTACAATGTGGTATAGCAAACAAAGTGAGTACTACCCTTCGGAGCAACAAAATGTGAGAGAAACACATGGAGTGGTGAGGCCAGTACAACCTCCACCTCCTGGGTTTCAGTCGAAAGAAAGAAGGTATGAAATGGATGAAAGGACATTGCGATTCATTGCAAATAGCGGCTTATCTAGGTCAAAGCTTGCTTATAGCCAAGAGGAAATGCTAAAAGAATCTCCTCAACCAGAGACAGATTGTCACAAAAGTCGTGACAACCACTTGGTCAAACAATGTCCTCATACGGAGATCACTGAAGTAAATGCCTATTGTCTTGAGTGTGGCATCACTCACTTGATCCCGAAAAACCCAAACCAAATCAGGAAAATCACGACAAATGTATTAGGGATTGTTCGGCTACCTAGTAGCTCAGAAAATGAAAATGTCATACCAGTTCAAGTGGTTACGAGAGCACAAGCTCAAAAGAAAGCTGATGAGAATCCAGAGACAAAGAACACGAAAAGTGACATGAGTCCAAAGACAGATGATGGACCAAAGACAGACACACCTAGTCAGAAAACCAAGAGCAAACGAAATAGTTGGAAAGCTAGAAAGACTAGGATGAAAGCACACAGGGAACGAGAGCAAAACTCCCTAGCTGAGAAGCTTATCGAAGCTGAGGAGAAGATAAAACAACATGAGGAAAAGGAGGCACCTTCTCTTACACAGATGGTTAAACCTCTAAAAGAACCATCCAAGGATGAGAAACCGAGAAGTGCTAGTTCAGGAGAATCTGTGTTGGCAGAGAAGGTTAATGAGACATTAGATGCCCTCTTGAAAGCCTATGATGTGAGGCTAAAAAACAACCAAACCCAAGAACACAGGTGGATGACATATCCCTATGCGGAACTAGAAAAGCAAAGGTTTGAAATGTGCCGAAAAATGATTCAAACAGCCCAAGCTTTACTAGAACCACCAGTTGCAAAACCTGAGGAGGTGATCCGTGTCATGCCTACGCAAATAATCCCACCAAACCAAGAACTAAAAGAGCCAGATTCTAGTCATGAGCACAGACCAAACCTCAAAGACCTAGCATTAGAACCAAGGATAGTACTGAATACCACGGATAACTCTTCCGAGGGATTTCACCAAGCTATACCTGAGTATTGTAAAGAGATAGATGGTCTTGACGAATTGTGGAAACAAGTCAGAGAGGCCAATGAAGCCGATGACCTAAGTAGACTGGATCTCAAATGAATCTAGACGTGCGATCGTATTGGGGAGACAAAGGATCTGTACAATCTATGGATAGTCAACCCCATTCGCTAAGAACACTACCATCCTACATGGGAGAGTACGAGACCAAGTCAGATGTGGTTGCAGTCCCATCACAGAGACTGTCTCCCAACAAGGCCATCGATTCAAAGGGGCTAGTAGATATTCTATCTACCCCAGTCACGTGTACAATAATGTTAGCCGAGTTGCTCAGAATAAGACCAAACATGTGGGCTAATGTGGGTAAATGTCTGGAGAAATTTAGTGTAAAAATCCCAATAACTCAAATCGAGGAAAGCATCAAAGAGCTTGAAATGCCTCAACTAAACACCAGGGCCAGTGCCATTAAACAAGGTAGGCGAGTATTACCAGGGAGAAGATGGAAACACCACCCTTCCTGTGGAATTCAATAATGTAAAAACCATGGCAATCCTTGACAGTGGAGCTGGTGTGGCCATTGCAACCAAAGAGGTTTGGAAAAAATGGGGAAAACCTGCCTTGATATCCACACGAATGACCCTGCAACTTGTAGATGGACACAAGGAAAAGCCCCTAGGACTGCTAGAAAAAGTACTTGTTACTTCTTGTGGCATTGAATATGAACACACTTTTGTTGTTGTCGACTTTGGCAAGAAGAACAACTATGACATCATTTTGGGAAGACCATTCATGCGACAATTGAAAATGGTCCAAGATTGGGGTTATGACCATATATACCTGAGACATATGGAAACCATAACAAAGATAAACTTGAGGGACCATAGCTATAGGGATGTGACGAGAACATTGGTTGGGGAGTTTGATTCCGCCACAGTAGCAGGATCTGAACTTCCAGCTTGGTTAGGTAAGCTTAAAGAACTGTGGATGTGTGGAGCTTCACAATGTGGTAGCTTGAAACGTGAGGAATGTATCCTAGAGCGGGTTATAGAGGATAAGGACTATATCCCAGAACCATTTCCTAAAGAAGAGTTAGAGCCTTTTGGATGGGAACACATCTTGGCTACTCTGGACGTGTGCACTGTGGAGGATGCTCTCACAACAAAGTTTTGTGATGAAAATGGCTATGATGTTGTTCCTTATTTTGCAGTGAGTGTAATCCAGGAAAACGAAGAGAACCAGATATCAACAAGATCTCAAAATAAGGAGCAAACAAAGAAATATGGAGAATCAAAAGATGAAGAAGACGACGAGTTCTATGACTCTGTAGAACACTTCGAGCTTCAAGAAGATCAACTACCTGGGAATCAATGTCATCGCTACACGAATAAAGTGCATCAAAAGTGGATTCCAAAGTCCTCGGTGAAGACACAACCGCCACAAGCATCCTCATCCATGGCTCCTAATAAGGATACAAAGACTCAGCTAGGAGGAATACGACCAGAGCAACGAGCTAACAATGCTCTAATAAATGGGCTAGAAAAGTTCTCCAAGAAACTACCACCCACGAGCAAATAGACAGTAACTTTCCACTACCAGCCAAAAAATTAAGGGAAAGTACAAGAAGACAACCTTGCTGAGGATAGTAGCGATAGTGATGAATCTTACGACATCCCCTATCATCAACTCAGGCCATCACTATCACCAACCCCTTCAGCAACAACCATGACAGGTCAAAAGAACAGGACAACAAGTCAAGGCCAAAAAGCTCTACAAATTTGGATACCAAAAAGCCAGATCGGCCAAAAATAGATATGGATCAAGAAGAAAAAGATCTCTAATGACAAATCACAAGATCCAACACCAAAACAAAAACAAGGAAAGCGTGCACGAACGGGTAAGAATATCACAAAGTCGCAAGCTTTCACAACTCAGGTTTGGGCTCCAAAGAAGTTGATTCAAGCACAAAAAAGTCAGGAATTCATTTGGATTCCAAAACAACCACAGTATCAACTTTCAAAGCCTAAATCCCGTCCCCAACCAAGCATACAAGGGCTCAAGCAAAGACCACTGTCGACTCACACAACAAAAAGGTGGATCCCAAAGAAGTCTCTTCAAACACAAACGAAGCACGAGCAAGTATGGGTTCCCAAATGAGAGCCAGCAACAAAACAACCAAAAATCACAAAGAAATGGGTCCCAAAGAAGAACAACAAAACTGTTGTCAGTGCATCGCCGCTTGAATTCTTACAATTCTTCCTACGATTACAGTGCAGTTAGAAGAGATCAAGTCGCTTCAATCAAGCAACGATACAGGAGCTTCAAAGACCATTACATTGCTTAGAATAGGAAGCCTCGCCAACAAATGCCAATAAGCAAATTGCTTATACCCACATCTTGCACAACATAAATCTTTTCCATGCATTGATCGTGTATGCATAATAGGGCTACATTACAAGGCCTGCATGGGCACAACTTTTAATTGCCCAAGCACAACACATACCCTTTGCGATACCTTGTCGTAAAAGATGACTCCAATTAGGAAGGGGGGAGACATTCTGAACGCGGACCTAACATTATGACTATTAGAGGGCAATGTTTTGTGAGATGCATTGAATTTTTGCGTTTTATTGTGATAATTTTTTGATGAAATTTAGAGTATATGCCCTCATAGTAGTGTTACAGAGGAGTATGGGGACAAAATCCATATATGAGCCCCTAGGGACATGTGTATAGTGTACATAGCATTTAGATTTCTATTTGAATGATTTTTCTTTTGTTGAGTTGTTTTAAGATTTTCTTTGTTTATTATTAAGAAAAAAAATTCCATAATCCACATGAAGAAAAGACTGACGAGAGGCCTGAGCACTACAAAGAAATGAAGGTACAGGAAAACGATGAAACTTCACGAAGTATGTCTCAATAGCCACTACAACAGCGGAAGAATTTGTCACAAAGCAGTGTGATCATGCAACCGACAAGTCATACAAGTCAGAGTCGAGTAGCTAAGCCACAAAATGAGTGAGGTGTTAGTCCCAAAGCTTCAAGTAATATTCTCTGTGGTCTAAGCGTCTTAGCTATTTGAGCATATTTACGTTGTGTCGCTCATGCTGGTATAGGTGAGCAAAAGAGTCGAAGTCTAAGTACTTAAGTCTGGTGAAGTGAAGGAGAAGGTCCAAAAGACACTCACGTACTGAGCACAGTGAGATACGAGTGGAGAAACTTTTACATCGAAAACCCTTCTTGGAAAGGTGGAAGCTATTGAGACATCTTTTGATGTCACATGTGCTACATTTATTCCTCGAAACACCCATCATCTCCTTCTTTCACATTGCATGCTTTTGTTGACAAATTTCTCATATGCATATAGAGTGTCCCATAATTGGCACTTGCATCAGGCACTCTTTCCGTGTTTCACCCAAGCACTCACCTTTCATGAACATGTACTTCACGTTCAACTGCTCAACTCCAATATGAGCGTATACCAAAGGCATTTTTTTTCCCACCGGGTTTTTTCCCTTTGGTCATCCAGGTTTTAGACCCTAATCTAAAGACACCTATCACCGTCCTCTTGTACATATTCCTTCTACATCAACAATAAGGAAATGCTACTCAAATCAATTGACAAATGAATTGGACCACCAATTTCAGATCATAGCATACTTCTCCTCAATGGCGAGTCGAAGAATGGCCTACAATGACAAAGCTGCAGACAACACTAACAACATGATTGCACAGGAACAAAGAACTCCCCAATGAAGAAGAGCAGACATAAAAGTAATCAGAGGATCTCAAAAGATGAATGGTTACGATGATAGACGTCCGCTCTAATGGATCATAGTTCTTGTTGTGGTTCGACAAAGATACAAGCAATGCAACAGATGAAGCCAAAACAATAACAAAGTGTTGACCGCTGGGTCAACAACACAACATAACTCAAGAACAAAGAAGTCCTCAATGACAAAGAGCAGACATAAGGGTAATCAGAGGATCTCAAAAGCTTGTCCTTGATAATGCGCATCGAATGCTTGGCAGGGTTTTGAACCTCAAATTAGAATAATTAAGTCTTGGATTCGCCGTGACAGACAGACTTTGCATTGGAGTGCAACTTGGCCTAAAGAAGTTAAGGGTTTAGCCATACAATTTCTAAAAAATCCTTACAAAGTTGTCATTGGCTCACAAGATCAGAAAGCCAATCACTCAATTCTACAGATTGTAGAACTTGTTTCTGAGAATCACAAATACTCCGAATTCACAGATTTGCTGGAGCAAATGATGGATGGAGCTTTCTCTATCTATGATGATAAGAGTCAATTTAAACGACATTGGGTTCTTTTTGAATTTAGAATTGGCAGTAGACCTATAATGACAGAAACAGATGTTGCAGCTCGGAGCGTGGATGTGAAAGACATAAAGTTCGTCATCAATTATGATTTTCCTGAATCATGTGAAGACTATGTACATCGGATTGGACGAACAAGACAAGCTACTGCAAAGGCTATAGTCTATACTTTCTTTCCAACAACAAAACGACAGCAAAGACCACATTGCCATCGACAATCAGGTCATGTCGGGGACGACATGAACACGGAAGGGGGGAATGTTGACCGCTGGGTCAACAACACAACATAACTCAAGTTTCGTACCAAAGTCTTATCTTCTGCGAGTTATGAAATGATGCGGATTATGGCTATAAACGTCATTTGTAATGAGTAGTTATTCTAGTTTCAGAAGTCGGGGTGCAATGGCACTTCCAGATTGTAAATACAAAGCCATTTGACTCTTTCAACCCCATTTTTGGTTAAACCTAAGGTAGCCTTAGTACATAAGGTACCTAGGTCATTTTGTAAAAAATGACTTTTTATCATAATCAAAACTGAGCGGTGCCGTCTACTGTGTGTGAGAGAGAAAGAGAGTGAGCGTGAGCTTTATCCTCTCGCTACGCCTGGCTCGCTCAACACATTGGAGATCTGACTGCACCATTGCTGTAGGCTCGAGGAGAGCTACACGACAACGCTTAGCATTCCACGCGAGACGAAGCGCACACGCCGATGCATCTACGAGCTATTTGTGGTCGTAAGTGTATCAAACGATGTCTGTTTTTTGCGTGCTAGTAGTCTATAGAATCATGGTGACATAAGCTACGCATAGGTACTCATAAATTTTAGTTTCGGGCACTTTCAAAATTCACCTCTGTCATCCTACGCGTTTTCCGCAGATGGGTTTTGAGTGTAGAAGATTAGGGACAGGTGTATCCTAGTGAGGGGATGGTGTTCCTTAAGTTTCGTACGAATATGGCATGATTAGGTGAGTTACCTTCTGTATGTGTGTATGTGGCTAGGTGGTGTAGTTGAGGGTAGTGAGGTTCTTGAATGTGGTTTAGTTGGCAAACCATCTGTGTCCTCGATTGACATTATGGTGATCTAGGTAGTGTTTGCATGCACTTCATGGGTGTGTGAGTCGCTCCCCGTCCGACAAGTGAATTAGTGATATAATTTAGAGGTTATCGTTGTGTGTAGAGTGTACTCTCACATGAGATAATCAGTCTGCAAAATATAATAGAATAGAGGTCAGTTTTATTTAGGTATGTTCGATTTTGACGTGGAGATATTTTCTCAATTCAAAGTGAACATAGATATAATTTTTTTGTCCTGTGTAGAGCCATCACACCATGCTCTCAGTAGAATTAAAATTTAGAAATCTCATGTCCAAATACATTGATATTAAATTATCTTTATTTGGATTGCTATATCTATCATACTATATGATCGTACATGCGCAGGAACTGCAGATAGATAAGCTCTCAAAGATCTATCGTGGAGTGTGAGAACTTCATGTTCACACTTCAGATAAATATGACAATCGTCAAGGTTTGCAATTAATCCTCATGTTACAATAAGAATCAATTGCAAGATTTGATTAATATTATTGATTATTGTAATGTGTGAAATCCGTAAGCTTGCACTTTATATAAATCAATACAGTGTAACGTGATGATGAGGTTTATTTGTATTGTTTTAAATAAGTGATTAAAGTTATCAATTCTCTTTAATGTGTGAAAGCCCAAAGCTTACATTTCAGATGAATCAATGTAGTGCAATGTGGCATTGTGGTCGAAATATTTTGTTTGAAGTGATGAAGTTATTTTGCGTTTGAAAAGATAATTTGATTGACATGAGTTTATACATGAAGAACGATAAGACTCATTGCTTATTGTTAATTGATAATGTAGCATGAGTTTAATTGATAATGTGGACAAATTTTGATCTATATTGATGGTTAGAGCATTGCTTGTAGTTTTTTGTTTTGTTGCTTTTGGAAGCTGTGAGAGAAATTGGTCGGCATTTGACTTTATGCATACCAAGAAACGAAACCTTCTTCACCTAAACGGGCTGCTAATTTGGTCTATGTTTTTTGCAACATGAGACTTATCCGTAAGCCAATGATCATTACAACAAGAGCAGCACAAAAGCACTATGGTGTCTTTCAAACCCATGAAGCTATATCTGCAAAAGTTGACGATGACGATGATATGGAATGGGAGATAGCTTCAGAATACTTTGGTATGGATGAAGTAGATGACATGGTTGGTGTGTTTGATGGAGACGAAGATGTGCGACTGAAATCCTATAAGTTTTTCCCGATGTAATTACGTGAAACTTATGAAAGATTGCCATGCTACACTACTTGATGTTCACCTCTCTCTCTCTCTCTCTCTCTCTCTCTCTCTCTCTACTTTTGCAATAAGAGCCATAAAACAGTTAGATACAATACAATTTCAAATCAATAATTAAAAAAGGGTTAGCTGAGGGGATAAACGACTTGTTGTGATTACAAAAACTGCAGCACTTCGCATTCTCTTCTTGAGAAAATATATAGGGATAAAGTGAGCGAAGTGCTCAAGCCAAAGATTGACTCAGGTCATCCTAGCAAGAAAGCAAGCAGTTGCTGGTTTTGATCAAAATTGGTGATTGTCTTTATATAATCAGGTTTTTGGATCAAAAGATCTTTCGATAGAAAGTAAAAAATACGGCTGTTTGGTTATTATTTGGGATTTTGGCGTATAATAGCGTTTTATACGTTTTTTTTTTGGTACTGGCATATAAATGCAACCCAGGATGTACATAAATTAATCATAAGTGTTTATCTATAGGTTGTGACACTTTTCCACATGGCATCCTCAGGTACTTGACTACCTAGGAGTGCCATTGAATCCATTTCATGCAACAATGTACAAGAGGACCTAGAAGTGTCATTGAATCCATTTCACACAACAATGTACATGATGACAATGGATGCTGGGTGACAATGGAGTTCAAATGATTGATGTGGGGTGACAATGCATCCCAGCTCAAGAGGTGCAAACAAGGTCTCAAGGAGACACACGACTTCTCGACCCAATAGAGTCCTTCTCAGGAACTTTTGAGGCTATCCATGCTAACCTTGGAAAGTTTCTCTATGCTGGATGTCCATCCTCCGATCTTGCCTCATGAGACATTTTTTTAATAAACACACTTATGTCACACCTAGGAGAAATGGGTATGGTAATCTTTCTCCGGTTCACTCACCAACCTTACAGAGTCTAGAATGGCCTAAGCTAGATACTGCCTTGATTTCAACAACCAAAGTGAGAACCAAGGCAGATGTGCATGGAGCAATGAAGTGCACCTATGGTTACCACAAAGCCATGGTAGCATGGTTTATGTCTCTTCATGTGTTTGTGTATATATTTTGATTGCAAAATGTTCACAAGAAACCACCGATGTGGAATTGCAAAGGGGGAAGTGCGATCAATGGATTCCTTGTAGTTGGATGGGAGACTAAGGTGGTCAACCACAGGCCACTGCAAACCTGTATGTAGAGGCATTCCAAAGCTTTCTTGACTACATGACACAACACATGGAAGAATATTCCATAGTGTTCTTGGGATCTGACATGGCATGGTTGCCAGTGGATTTCCTCCAACACCTCTATGCGGCCGATGAATCGCTTCTTGAGGTTTATTAAAGGGCTCACTAAATGGGAATGTAGGACAAAGGATGAGTATGACCTCACAGACTTGGGCATGGGATGCATAGGCAACCAATTCATTGCTTGGGACATGGTTTTGGTCTTACTTGTGCTTGAGGGCATGGAGAAGGAAAAATCAAAGGAAAAGGATGACCAAACACTTCTTGTGACCATTGTGGAGGAATCAAATGTAGTCATCGAAGAGGTTGATGAGCAGAGTGAAGCATCTATGGCACACATCCTCTTGCAAGATCCTAGCTCCAATGAAAAGGAAGATTAGATGATAGAGGGAGATGATAGAAGATCAGATGATAGTGGGAGATGAGGTATTGGAGGAAGTCCCTGACCTCCAAATTCTCACTTTTCATGCAGTGGTGGTGGATGGCCTTTGCTTTTTGTTCCTTGACAACAATGCCAAAACACAGAGCGCTCATCAGTGCTTGCTATCTATGTGGGCATAAAGGATCCAAGTGAAAAGGAAGAGAAGGTCAAATTTCAAATTGACTTTGAAGACCAAGGTCTCTCATCAAGCCTCTCTTTCCTCCCCAATGAAAATGAAAAAAGTTGGTGCAAATGGTAGCAAGTACCCTTGTAGAAATCAAATCATGTGCCTCATTTTATTAAAGCATCCCATAAAGCGCTTTCCATCCATACAAACGCTGATTGCTATGGGTGGAAATGATTGCTCTAGCATCGACCTTATAAGGAAAACTCGGGAAGAGATGAATGAAGAAACTGAGGTAGAAATTTTCTAACCTACTCGGTTGTCTATTGCTCGTTACAACAAGTGTTAAAGTCATTTAAAATGTTTTGTAGACCACATACCATGTCGATAAGTTTGCAATGAAAACTAGGGGTTCTCGCACCAAGAGTAAGGATAGCTCTCGTGGCACTACTTGAGCCACCTGGGGCCATCGATTTTTGAGTGGCTCATATGGAGTTCTCCAAGCATGGTACTATGGGGCTACTTACGTGCAAAGCATTAAGTACCATCCTAGCTCAAGATTACCTCACTCTTAATGCTCACAAATGTATATTGATGGATTGGGAGCGGCATTGTATGCCTTTATAGGCAAGCACCTTGGATTTAGTCCTCTCTCACTGTGCCTTAAGCTTAGGTTAAGGGGTGACAAACCAAAAGAAATTGTAAAAACCCTGAGCTTCAAGTCATCCATTTGTCCCATACCCACATATGTAATTCACAAAGAAACTAATCAACCATGATGTAATATCCAAAGCAATAGAGAACAATTTTATATTTTCTATTGTTTTTTGTCAACACATTCTATACTTGTTTTTCTTGGTTCATATTGTACAAAAATTTTATTTCCACAATGCGTGCAGAAAATGTCCACCATTCAAGCACCCAACAGTCAAGGCGCAAAGCCAATAAATTTTTTACAAAATCAGGTTGATGAATGGGGTGTACAAGGGTGGTGGGATGCCCACGGTGCACGGCGTTACCCGCACAAGGTCCAACAACACCAGCAAAGGCCCTGCATTGTCCGATTTTGTAAAAAACTTATCGGGCTTTGCCCCTCGACCGTTGGGTGCTTAAACGGTGGAGGTGAGTTTAGAGTTAACAACTTGAGAAATTCAAAGACTAAACAAACACAATGTACACAATCAATTGTTGCAATTGCATTGAATGGTAGAAATTTGACTCATTGACATTATATTAAAAAAATACAAATCTCATAAAGAGAGGTTACATGGGATAAACTAATTCTTATGCACGCACCCTTCATTTTGCAAAGTGATTGCTAGAGCTAAATTCGTATCTTTTAGGGTAACACGCTTAGCATCATGCACCATACAAGAAACACCATCCTAGAAAAGCTGCACCAAAATGTCCTTGACGACACCTTGTAGGGCCAATAAAGCCGCCTGTTGTATGCATGTCACGGAATCACTATATGCATCCATTATCTCTCTCACCACCTGAGAGAAGTCTACTTTTGGTATGATTGGCTCAACGCTCTTCTAATAATTTTGGATCTCTTGCAAAGCAACTCTACTTGGCCTCCATATCCATTTCTTCTGTGCTGGTGGTGGTGGTGGAGGAGACACCTGTTGGCCCATTGAGGAGGGCCATTTTTGTACCTTTTTCCTCCTCTCCTCCTGGGCCCGGTGCTCTTCTGGCGTGAGCTTGTACAGTGTTTTTATTTTTGAGGAAGTTTGGAAGGCCTAGAGCTCCCAGCCTTTGCTTGTTGGGTAGCTTGAGCTCTATCTTCTACCGCTTTCCTCTCTACCTTTGCCCGTGCTTGTAAATGAACCAAGTGAGCTCTCTCGGCCTTGGCTATCTGCCACTCCTCTTGCTCCCTTTGTCTTCTCTATTCTTCTTGCATTCTTTGTGCTTCGCTCTCAGCTGCCTAAATTTTTCCATGTCTTCACTGCGGTCACACACCTCCATCATCTCCTTAGGTGACACAATGCTCTTTAACTCATTAAAATGCTTCTAGTGCAAAATGTTGGCAATGCCAACATTGGATGGGTCATCCAATAGCTCCACCAACTCCTTTGGCTTGATGATCTGTTGCAGTAGAGTACGTCCTGTCATTTGAGCATCAAAATTGATTTCCATCATCATCCGAGCCAAGTTCTTGCATATTGAGATAAACTTACAGCTACTTGCAAAAGATGTAGGAAATTAGAAGCTTGCATTTGTATCCTTACAGAGTTCAATGGATGCGTTTATTTTGAGCTCCACCACTTGAAGATAGCAGAGACATCACATGTCTCTTGCACTTACAAATGTGGTAGCCCAGGGACCATGTGTGAGATGATCAATTTGCCGGTGCATATTACATACAGTGTGCTGTAGTTGAACGTTATTGTCTAGCGAGTACTCTTGCTCCATTTTTTGTTGCTCTACTTTTTGATTAAGGTTTGCCATCTCATCATTTAGCTACTTCATCTTCTCGTTGGCTTCCTCACTGACTTGCTAAATGTCTTCCACATACTTCTCTTGCAATGACAAATAAGAAGCAAAGAGATGTTTTCTTGCTTCCCTTTCATTGACAAAAGCTCAGTACAATGTCCAGCACTAGCCAAACAGTCTGTCTCTTCCATCGCCAATAAAACACAGTAGCTTAGTGACGTTACGAAAGGGAGGTGATGCAGGGGTCATTGGATCGCCAGGGTAAATAAGGCCAAATCTACAACAAATATCTTCATATACAAATTGGGAAACATCTTTACTCGTGATTTTATTGATAGCTATGGCTTTGGCCCACCTAGATAGATAGTCAACAACAATAAGTATGTAACATTTGCCTATAGCTGTCATATGTAGAGAACCTATTGCATCAATACCCCACTTCTCAAACACATCATAGCCACAATGGTGCCTCTAATTTCTGATTTGAGAACCCTATTTTCCATGGTTTGGCACTCTTTAAAACACTTGCACCAATGATGAACATCACGTTGAATGCTTGCCCACACATACCCCTCTTGCAAGACCTTATGCAAAGTGATCTTTGAAGCAAAGTGACCACCAAAAGAACCCTCATGATTCTCCTCTAAGATTCTATAAATTTCCTCTTTCCAAGGCACTTTTTTGATCACAAGATTAGTCTTTTTCATATACAAGGTATCACCTAGAAGAACATACCTTTTGGCGCAATGAAGGAAGGCATACTTCTTTGATTTCTCTAATTCTAATGGAAGCATACCTGTTTGTAGAAACTCTTCTTCCCTCACCAAAGCTTCCCTTCCCAAATAAAGAGGAGAATCATCCCTTATCACATACAGTTGGCCAGTTGAAGCTTGTGTTGCACCATGTGCTTCTTCCTTTTAAGATCTGTCTACATGCCTTAAACTCCAAGCTTCAAAATTCTTAAGCAGATTCTTCACTGGAAAACATATATTTTTCAGCGTTGGGTTCTTACTTTGCCACACCCCAAGTACTTGCTTAACCACCAAAAGAGCATCACCTCTTACCTCACATGATGGATGCCAAGCTCAAGGCAAAGATTGGGCCCTTTTTACAAAGTAGCATATCCAGCTTCTTTGTTGCTCTGTGCATAAGTTGGAAACTCCTTGTAGTTACCAAAGTACCTTGAGGATCATAAATTACAACAGCTCCTGAAGCTTCACCATGCACTTTCCTTAAGACCCATCAAAACACAATAGATAGGCATTGTCTATGTGAGGAGCTTCCAGGTGTTGCTTCTTCACCACGTCCTCCTTAACACTAGGTTTGTGTTTGAGCCATTTAAGTGGCTTGAGCCACAATAGTAGCTTGGCACCTCATTCTATAAAATTTGCTTTAACACTACCTATTTTTCAAAAAAACCATGAAGATAAGATATTAATGAGGTCCTATCACAAAGAGGAACATTTTAGTAAATCATTTATCCCAAAAAGTGCAAAATGAAAAATAATGATGTTTTAGAAATAGTAAAAATCCACTAAATTGGCTTTAAAATATGACAACATACATGTCTTTGAGGCCTAAAAAGAGTTCACAGTCTTTTTATTAAAAATAGTACATGCAAAAATTCTAATTATATGCATGCCCAAGTATTTAAAAAAAAAGTTTCAATGTGTTTTGAAGGTTTTTAGGGGGTTTACATGGGATATCAAAAGTTTTGAGCAAGTTGTGCTCGTTTGCACCTAAAAGATGACCGTTGAAAAATACTAATTTTATATGGGATTATTTATCTATATCATTCCTGGAATGCCTTGAGCACAAATCCTTGAAAGCTTTTGGTGCGGTTTTCTATGGTTGGTGAAAATAAGAATTTACACAAAAGTTACTTATAGCCACTAAAGTGGCTTATGTTCACATAGTCCTAGTGTGAAGAAGAAGAGGGCTTTCCTTATAAGTAAGAAATCAGTCAACGTAGCTCTTGTATTGTCCTCAACAAGAAAAGAGAATTGGAATTCCTGTAGCTCCACAATCCACTTCATGAGCCTCTTTGACAAGGTAGGGTTATTCACCAATTGAGGTAGAAGAGTGTAGCTAGTGAGAGACGTGAATGATTTGGGGGGAAGGTAGTGCCTAAACCTTCTACATGCATAAATCACACTCACCATGATGAGCTTCACCTCAATATAGCGTCTTTCCACCTCTAGCTTCACCCTGCTAGCACAATAGATAGGCGTTATGTAGTGGGAGTTGTTACCTCGTTGAAGAAGCATAGCTCCAATAGCATTCTCACCTACTTATAGATTCACATAGAACTATTTATCCCAGTTAGGAGATTTCATAGTAGGGAGAGAGACAATAAACTATTTGATACCTTGAAAAACCTCTTCACATTCATTTGTCCATTGTAGAGGATCCAACCTTGCTACTTGTTGTAAAGGATAAAGAAGTTGAGAGAATAAAGGAATGAACCTTGACATATATTTCACTTTTTGAATGAAAGTAGCAAGTTGCTTTGCATTGTTAGGTGATGGGAGGAGCACCAAAGCCTTCAATTTTTCAAGATTCGCTTCAATTCCATTCTCAATAGATCATATTCCCCAAAAATTTCACTCTTGGCTGAGTAAGATGACACTTCTTTAGGTTTAGGGGTCCACTTTCATCATATTGCTTCAATGCCATCCCAAGCTTTTCACAATGATCATTTCTAGAGCTATAAACACAAAAGCCATCAATAAGTTCCTTCACAAAATTTCCAAGAAAGGGAGAGAACACCTTAATAATACACTTTTGGTACCATGCACAACCATTCATAAGACCAAAGGGAAGCACACAATAACAAAAGCATCCCCATGGTGTATAAATGTGGTCTTCTTTTGAGCTTCTAAATCCAAGTGAGCTAAAGATATCCAGAGAATCCATCACATATCCTATACCTCACATGCCCTGCAATATAATCAAGTATGTCATCTATGAAAGGAAGAGGGTATGTATCTCTCTTCATAGCTACATTTAGAGGCTTAAAACCAACACAAATCCTCCACTTTCCATTGTTCTTGGGTGTGAAAACAATAGGACTCACCCATTCTACACTACTCACAGGATATATAAAAACTGCTTTGAGAAGCTTGTCTACCTCTTCCTTTAAAGCATTAAGTTGTACCTATCCCTTTGTCCTTAGCTTTTGGCATATGGGATGAGATCCTTCCTTGATTGGAATCTGGATTTCCTCTCCTTTGAAGCCTCTAATTTCCTCATAATAAGTGATGAATAAATTGGGAAATGATTGTATCATATGTAGGTGCTCACCCTTCTGATGACTAGTCAAGTTGGGAGACAACTTACCTTGCATTAGCTCTTGTTTGACATTAGGTTGAGCTTTGGGTTGCATGAGCCCTTCAATTTGCTCGTAAGGACCAAAGATATCCTGATTCTCTATAAGACAAATAAGATTTTTTTTTTCATCATACTCTTCTTCAAGAAACAAGGAGGAAACATCTAGATCACTATCGCTACTATCTTCCTCCTCACTTCCATCATCCCCATTGTCTTCTTCTTCACTTGAATACTCTTGTTCATCATTTTTCTCATCAAAATTAGCATCCAAATATTTCTTCCTATCCATGTCAAACCTTTTCTTATCACCCCTTCTATTGTAGAGAGTGATGGTACCATGTCGCAATCTTGTATAGCTTTGGTTGCCTATAACCATGGTCTTCCAAGGATGAGAGGGAAAGCACCAATACTTGTGGCATAACATGGATATTGACCAGCACTATAACATCAAATACATATACCTCCAAATCCTTTATAACTCCTAAGCACTTCACCCTTGATTGGCTGGAAAGATTTATGCAAAAACCTGAATTCTTCACCATGTCGAGTCCCAACTTTGATACACAAGCTTGAGTGATAACACATACCTGTGAACCTCCATGAATATAACCCTCTCCAATGCACTTTATCTTATGCCACACATCCATACTAGGGCATATATCAGGTAGCTCATTCAAAGATAGGACTCTCACCAACCCCCTTGCGGGCTCGTTCTTCATAGGGTTGACCACATACTTCCACTGCCTCTTTAGCTTAGGACACATCTCCATGAGTTTCCCAAAGGTAACATCAACCTTTCTAATCACCAAATCAGACCTTAAACTATAATTTGGTTGCCCTTGTCCCAAAGGAAAGACAAATGCATTGTAATGTTGCTTGGGTTTTCTCTTCTTCTTCTCTTTACCTGCACCTATTTCAACCCGTTTTCCTCTTTTATGATTGAGACTTGCATTGCTCATGTCATGATATCTTGTAACCCTCTTACCTTTAGGCATGACCATAGCTCCCAAATCATCCTTGTCCTTCTCCAAATGGATTATGCTTACCACCTTTGTTTTTTCCTTCTCTTCAACTGTCAAACCACTTGGCCCTGCTTCCTCTTTAATCTAAATGCCATAATCTTGAGCGCAAGAGGGAATTTGTGAAGGAAGAGGAAACATATCACCACCCATTCTCTTTGGCTTGTCACATTGAGGGCTTTTATGACCTCATTCACCACAATTGTAACATTGAAACATATATCCCCTCTTCCATACATGCCTCTTCCTCTACCACCTATAAACCCCTCATTGCTTCCATAGACACATCCATATCTATTTCTTTGAACTCTTCCAGCTCCCATAATATGCACACAAAGATTCTTCATAAGACCTACAACCTCTTGCATCTCCTTGCAAAAATCCTTCAAATCACAAGAAGCTTGTTGATCATAACCTGGCTCCCTGATGAGGACCCTTGGTTGCTCTGTAGATTTCACTTCAACCTTTGACTCGACATTGATTCCAAGTTGATGAAGACGCTCCACTTTCCACTCTTTATTCTTTGCACTTTCAATTGCCTCCTCAAAGGTCCTTGGTTGCTTAAGCTCCACCTTCAAGTGTAGACTACTCATAAAACTTGCAAGAAACCTATGCTTCTTCAATATGGATGGAGAATATGGATGGAGGAATTTTAGCCCCCCAAAGATGTACACCACTTTTTCCATAACACATTGAATGCCTTAACAAAGTCTTTTATGGGCTGGCCTTCACCTTGTACCAACCCTTGAATAGACCACCCTGTCTTCTATGATATTCCACCTATTGAAATTGTGTAAGAAAAGCATGTCTTACCATTTTGTAAGTCATAACTTGAGGAGGTTGGGTTGTCTGTAGATCCGTTTGTAGCCTTCCAACCATGCCCTAGCATCTCCCTTCAAATAAAAGTAGAAGATTCCTAGCACCCATTATGGGTCCTACTTGTTAGCAAGAAGGGAAGGAAACTCCATTTGCTCAATGAACCCTTTGGCACTTACATTTGATTTCCCACTAAACTAAATACCATGTCTTCCAAAGCCTATAAACTGAAGGTAGCTTGAAGCAATTCCTTGGTGCTGGGCACCAAAACACTATTGTGCAAAAGAAAAAGTGGGACACCTCTATATCTTTATACCCCAAGAGCGCTCAAACATCAACATTAGCACCAAAAATTATACCAAAACCACTCTTAGTAAACCCCAACTAAAAGGCCTATGCTCCCTCGGGAATTTACTAGCACACGCCCACCCAAAGGACCATAGCACATAGGATCAAATCCTTATCAAAGCACGTATTTACAACACATGCGGACCAATGCATATGAATACAAGGCCTCCCCTTTCACAGTTGAACATCACAAACCCACAATTTCAACATCAAGTCCACAATTCATAGATACATGCCCTCCCAATCTGTCTCCACACAGTTTGCTAGTAGGCTGCCATAGCCATAACCCTACAGAGAACTTAGTCATAACTTGAACAACACAACTCTAATTGGGGCACTTTAAAGCTTGGAAGAAATCTTGAAAAATGATTGGAAAGCAATATGAATATCTAAATAGATTCTACACTCCACTACATGCAAAATTGACGTGAACAGAGAGCTATCCTGGTACGACTACACGTAGAGAAGGCAAGCCGATGGCAAAAATGTAAGGGCATTTTCCTAACACTCACCCAAGGCCAACACATCTAGGCCAACAACTTAAAAGATGAAAAGAAAAAAGAAAATAATTAAAATAAAAAAATGTTCGAGAAAATTCAGGCTCAATTTAAGCACCAAAGTATACTCACGAGACACTTCTCGCTTATGCCATGTGAACATGCACATAACCAATGCATAGGAAATTAGCTTTTTGTTTTGAGAAAAATAAGCATAAAAAAAGATAAGACAAGAAAAAAGGAAAAGAAAAAGGTAAGTAAGAAAAAGAAAAGGAAAAAGAAAGAGAACATAAGGGTAAGGATGAGGTGAGTAAGTAGTTTGTTGAGAAAGTCTTGATAAGTAAGATAAGTTATCAAAGAAAGATAAGTTATCAAGATAAGGAAGATAATCTATCAATATAAGTGAAATAACTTATCAAAAATGTGCGTAAAAAGAGGGCTTTTCTTCTCATTTTACTATCAAGATAAGTGAAATAACTTATAAAAAATGTGCATAAAAAGAGGGCTTTTCTTCTCATTTTTTTTCTCCCCTTCATTTTCTCAAGGTGCAAACTTGAGAGTAAGCTTGAGAAAGCCATAGCCAAACCCTTTCACACACACACACACACACACACACACACACACCTTCTGCTAGGATATAGAGTTAAAATCATTATACTAGTCTTGGTACTACTTGTACTAGAGCTAGTACTGGTACTTGTGCTACCTGTGTACTGGTACTAGTACGAGTACTTATTATACTAGAATGGAATTGATACTATTTATATTATGATACTAGTGTTACTTGAGTACTGGTATTGTACTGAACAGGTACTGGTACTTTACTGCAGTGAAATAAAACTACGTGTGTACTGGTACTTTATTGCATTGAACCGGTACTACTTGTGAACTGATGCTACTTGTGTACTGATGCTACTTGTGTACTAACACTAGGTTCACTTATGCCTTGATACTATACTGTATTGGTACTGATACTTTATTGCATTGAACTGATACTGCTGCCACTTGTGTGATATACTGGTCCTGGGACTTGTACTGTTTGTGTATTATACTGCTACAGGGGCTACTCGTGAGACTGGTACTAGTGCAAACTGTGTACTGGTACTGTATAGTTACTTAACTGGTGCGTCTTTGGTTCTTGGGAATAACTGATTAAATGCACTGAATGACTGGTTGGTTATGATGAAGATGGCCGAATATTGTTACAAACAAATATTGAAATATGGAATATTGGGATTAACACTTTCTACTCCGACTAAATGGTTTTTGGGCTTAGTCGATAATATACTGGACTAGTGCAACTTGTGTACTGGTACTGGTGCTACTTGTGGATCAGTACTATACTTGTGCGGTACTAGTGATACTGGTACTAGTGCTACTTGTGTACTGATACTGGTTCTGGTGCTACTAGAGATACTAGTATTGGTGCTACTTGTGTATTGATACTGGGTTCACTTGTGTCCTGGTACTATAATGTATTGGTACTAGTATTTTATTGCGCTGAATTGATACTGCTGCCACTTGTGTGATATACCGATCTTGGGATTGGTACTGTTTGTGTATTATACTAGTACGGGGACTGCTTGTGAAACTGGTACTGGTGCTAACTGTGTACTGGTATTGTATAGTTTCTTAACTGTTGCATCTTTGGTTCTTGGGCATAATTGATTAAATGCATTGAATGACTGGTTGGTTATGATGACGGTGGCCGAATATTGTTAAAAAAAAAACTAAAATATGGAATATTGGTTTTAACACTTTCTATTCCGACTAAATGGTTTTTGGACTTACTCGGTAATATACTGGACTAGTGCTACTTGTGTACTGATACTTGTGCTACTTGTGTACTGGTACTGGTGCTACTTGTGGACTGGTACTATACTGGTCCGATACTTGTGATATTGGAACTGATGAAAATATAGGTTGACCCCTTACCCGGCTAGGATACGGTAAGGAGTATATAGACATTATGCACTAGTACTACTCTATACTGGTACTGATATGGTATTGAACTGTACTAGGACTATTGCTACTGGTACTAGTATGGTTTTTTGTATTTTAATATATTGGACTGGTGCTACTCATGTACTGGTACTGGTGCTACTTATTGTCCCAGTACCCGTACTGGGATGGGATGTCGGAATTGGTGATTTTGAAACTAGTGTAAATATGGGTGGTCCTTTTGCCCGGCTAGGAAAATTTAAGGATAAATTTGTTAAATTCCTTACTGGGGCTTATTGACCTAGGGAGTCCTAGGTGAAATATAGTAGGTAATTCAGTAGTTGAGAATTTGGAGGTGTCTTTAAAGACACTTAATTGATGCATTAAATGCCCCCCCCCCCCCCCCCCCCCCCCCCCACACCAACACACACACACACACACACACACACACACACACACACACACACACACACACACACACACACACACACACACACACACGTTCATTCGGCGGGCTTCCTGGCTCTGTAAACCCTCTCATTTTTTGCTTAATTTCATGGTGGATCCATTCTGACAGGTCCGTGCTACAACACCCTCTAAGTGCTATCTCATTCTCTCTCCTTAGCTCTCTCCCTATCTCTGTACTAGGTGGCCTTGTTGTATTTGCTGTACCTCTTGATGATGGGCCCACCATATTGGGTTGAAGGAATATGGCCACTTGTTCCAAAGGTGAGCTCCCATGCTCACTTAGTATTGGTATTGTTTGCTTAGTGTTTGGGAGAAGAGTTGACTACTCCAACTCAATCTTAGGTGACTTTTTTGCATGGAAATTGAATGCTGTCCAATGGTTTGATGGTTGTGTGCATTCCTCTTGCATATTCCAGTAGAGACACTTGACTAGCTTCTTCTGCTGAACTTTATCTCATGAGAGCTTGTAAAGGACAAGGGGCTTGATGATTTCATCTTTGAATATATGATTAGTTTGAACTTTCTTATTATTTATCTTTGAAAGCAATCTAGTTGGGTGACATGTATGACATGTGGGATACCCATGCATCACCTGCATACGGTACCAATGCTAACTAAATGTTGTGTTGTTTCCATGGGTGTAGGTGAGGGTTACCTTCTCAAGTGTGGTTTTAAAAGTTCCTTGGCTTGAAGATGGCGGACTATTACAGCTTGTGGCTCTTGATTTCAGCACTTGTGTATAAGATTGTTATGTACTATGAATGGAAATTATACCACCTTTTCATTGACATAGTTTCTAGGGTCTTTTGTAATTTGAAAGGATTATTTGGTGTATATGTTATATTGTTACTGAAACACACACACAACGAACATCAAGAATAGTAGTAATACTACTCAAAGACCTAGTTACTATATTAAATCCCTCGGTGTCTGTCCTAGATAATTTTACCTTGGACTGATCCTTGAGGGATGGGTCTATCTTCACACGGCCCTTGTAGGTTCTCCTGGTCGGTTGAAGGCTGAAGAGGATACCAATTTTTACCATTGGTGATATATTTCTCTAAATGACTTTTTTTATGAACTATGTAGAACTTAGCACTATCTCAAGGGTTAGAACTTCCTACTGAGCCTCTTTCTAAAGCTTCGCTTCAAGTACTTAGATGCTTAATTCACTCTATTCTAATGACTTCAGGAACACGTTACTTTTCAACAAACTACACATATAAAGATTCCTTTGGGATCAGGAGCAAAAGCATAAAATATGTTACTGATAGACTATGAATGAAAACATACTGTTCTCAAATTGGCTGTCAAAGCCTTAAAACTCCTACAGGAGTACTGTCTTTCTTGAAAAGATTATCAGAAACTATGTTGATAAGACAGAATTTACCCTCTTCAAGAACACTTTGACTTGGCAATCTTTGCTAATGTTTCATACTCAACTTTTGTTACTCTCATCTACTTCACAAGGCAGTAGGCCATATACAATGGGCCTACTGCCAACCCATTGTGTATGGCACCTGGGATACGACAGGTACACACACACAAATTGTGGTATTACCAAATGCTTTATTTTCACCCTCCTTCTATTTCCCCCCCCCCCCCCCCCCCCCCCCCTTTTGAAGCACTCATAGGACACTAACTCACAACTTGCTACTCATGGCCGGTGGGACTAGGCCTTTGCTTAAGAAGAACTCTCCTAAAAATAATTACATTGGGCTCTTATGAGGCGGCCTGCGCATCCTGGGCTGAGACCTCCCCTTGCAAAGTTTCTGTGCATCACTTGAAGACGCTTAAGAGGAGGGCGGCTTGCCTCTCTCGCCGATCACGCTCAGGAAATGAAGCTCAAACCTCTATAAATAAGGTGAGGGCGCACCTTGCCCCTCACTTAGCTCTGGAGTAGGTATTTCTTTATGTTTTTTTCCGCTACTGTTTGATCTTGCCAACATGGAGCTCGTAACTCAAGTCACACAGGTAACTTACTAAAGCATAGGATTTTTGTTCAAATAAAGATGCAATACCTTGCATAGCACTATGTACTTCTTGCTTTACCTAAAGCACTTGAGCAATGGATTCTTTTTCCTGCATATATTTGGCTCAGAAAGTAGCCGCTGCATTAATTCAACTACTGTACTGTGAGGTTTTTTTGAACCTTAGGACATCTTTTACAAAGCTTGATATGGTAAACCTAGGGATATTGTACCCCCGCCTTGTATTAAAGCATCTCCTGACCTCAGGACTGAATAGATCGCCTATGTAGTATAATTGAAGGATTTGTCGATTCTGGTAATTTGTTGCAGGTTTATGAGCCTGACTGGTTATTTTATCAAAACCTTGACATCATGGCAGACCTTGGGTCTCTTATGCATAAGAAAACGTAGGTCGGTGGTTGTTTTGCAATAAGGGTAGCCTGAGGAAATTGTAAAGGGCTTCATCTCCGCATAAAGCCTCTTGAGCATATATGGCAGTATGTGTATGTATATGGTTGTGAACATGATGGTTGGCTTTATGGCCGTTCCTAACACATGCTACAGTTGGATGTGTATACAAAAATGGGGACTGATACGATGTCCCGATTGTATAAATGGTGGCAACACAAAGCTTATGACCAATGGGCCACTTGACTTTGACTCTGGCGGAAATAAAAACTTCTTTATGACTAGTTTTTTTTTGCTGTTATAACTGGTTGTTTTTTCTCTCTCTCTAAGGAGGTAGAGGCACCTAATTGATTGGCAACGTTCGAAAATGGTTGGGTTTTTTAATGTGATTAAACTGATTATCACTGAAGCTTATCACAAAATGGGGAGCTCAAATCAAGCTGGACATTAACATTCCGTGATAGCCTGGCATTTTATGAAGGTAAGTATACAGCAGCTCACACGTTTTTTTTGGCTTTGCAAAAAAGATATGGTTGGTAAGGCCGGACATTACTGTTCTTGAAAATTGATAATGACTGATGGAAATAAAGGTAAGTATATGGCCGGTTTTATTTTGGCTTGGGTATAGCTCCCAAACTTTTGCCGAGGTTTGTTTAAAAAAAAAGGGGGGGTCTTACCACTCTCGACCGGTTACATGGTTGTCTTATTGGTTTTAAACATAAAGATTGTCACCACCCTCATCTTTGACTTTTTGGATGACAAAAAGAAGTCGGATTTCACATCTCTCTATCTAAAAGAAATACCCTTTTATACCATGGGTGCTACTGATCTTGAAGGTAAGTATATGGTTGCTTTTACAAATAGCTACTAAGCTATGGCTCGTAGTATTACTATTGATGGACTTCACCATAGACTATAAAGTGATATAAAAGACTGCTAAACATACCAAAACTAATGAATAGACTTGCTTGTCTAAAGTAATTAAAAACCTATAAGATGGACATGGATAACAACTGATATAGTCCATTGATACTTGTAAAACACATCCAAGGCTAACATAATTGTTTTCTTGTTTGGATGGATGAAGGTAAGGACTCTATCTTATCTTGGAGGGTTTTCTTTTCTTTGGCAAAACAAGCAACATTACTGTGATGAAATACCCACTGAAGAACGAGGAAGTTTTTTTACTACCAACCCTACTGAAAGAGGACCTCTTTCTTACAATCATTGTACCTAAATAATTTTGATACTGAGTTATTTTTGTACATATCAGTTCATTGTTCCTTGGCCAGTTTTCTTTTGAATGTAAAAATTTAATTATGTCTTATTAGTTAAGATTTAAACATCTACACACACATCCTATACATAAGGTCTCTCCTCTTCGAGAAACCGGGATGCCGGCCTAGGAAATTATCGTAGGAATAGAGCTCTAAATTGGACCCACAGTCGTTAAATCCTTCATTGGTAGACTGGTGTTAGGTGGTCCCTTTTTAGACTCTCTTCTGGTTCCCTGCGCAGGGCTACCATAGTCTCAGACTCTGTTTGTTGAAGGGTTGCAGGACCAAAAAGACTTTACTTTTTAGACACTTTGCGAATTTTCATATCACCTCTATTTTAGGACTGCTCACGTTATAGAATGACAGCTCGCATGAGTACAAATCACAACCTTGAGAATCATGCAAAGATGCTTGATCAGATTAAGCTCTACCTTAAAGACCATACACCAAAAGATGCCATAGCTGCTAGAACTAGACCTTTCCTTGCTAGGAAAGCCAAATTATGTATCACATACTATGGCAAGAAAAAATAAACCTGACCTCACTATTTTTGCAGACTCTTGCTTTATCTCAAGGATTGGAACTTACCGCGGAGCCCCTCTCTGTGGCCGCCTCTTTGGTCCTCAGATGTATTAGCAGATTGGATGCTTCACAGCTTATTTATGATTCAGCTCTTGTTTCGGACAAAAACTTTCTGTCTTGCATATGTTATCATTTAATTACTGGGGAAAAATTCTGGCGTCATTGGACAAAGACCCCCTAGAAGGTGTTAATCTACTTTCCCAATACATTGCCCAACTTCCTGTCCTTGCTTCACAATATCAGCAAGAGCTTGCCCTGTTCTCCTCATCTGGAGCTGAGCTGTCAAATTTCCTTAGAAAACTTTGTGGACTTAACCCCTCGTTTGTCTGCACCCCAAATACCCCCTCCATCCCTCCAACTGGTGGCATCTTCTGTCGAGATAGTGCAGCTCTAGAAGCAGTAAAAGAGTTTCAAAATAATCTCTGCTCTCTCAATGATGTTAATCTCCTTGAGATGGTACCTAAAATCTCAAAAGTCTTTCCTGTCTTACCAATAAGACAAATAGAAATCGAATCTCTCGGAGTTGACCATCAACTGTGGGTTCTACCAAACAAAAAGCCTTCCTGGCTCCTATTCTTAGTGAAACATGGGTATACTTGGCCAACCTCCCCGCCTCAACAATGGAAGAATGTAAACTTAAAATTCTTAAAGGTGGGCAATTCTTGGACAAGGGAGAATTGATTAAAGCCCCCTTTAACCTTCATCTTATCGACCACTCCAAATGCCCCTCAAATGCTGGATTGTACATACGTACTTAGGGTAGCATGGAATTTGCGAAAAGTAACCTAGATTTCTACACAGAGTCTATCTGGAGTATCTTCCGCCCCTATGTAAAATGTGCCTGCAGATTTCTTGACCCCAAAGCTACCTGTGAATCAAGCATCATGTGTTTTGACCATGCAATATGGTATATCCTCAACCATTTGGATCTGTTGTTCCCAGAGAAACCAGTAGACTTTCATCTATCCCTCATCTGCTCATGGCTAGGTGGGCAGGCAAAGCAGATTGTGATTGCACAAATTGCCTTTAACATCTTTCGAGGACTGATGCATGATATTCTAAAAGAACTTAAAGCTGATGAACCCGGTTTATACCTCACCACTTATGCTAGCTACAAAGGAGTAAAATACATCACTAATTTGCTTAAACCTTGTATTGAAGATGATGATTCTCCTGCTCTAAAAAGAACTAACTCTTTAGCTTCTCCCAACTCTTTCACCTCCTTTTTTACACCTCGCTCCTCATCTAATCGAGGAAAGTCTCGTAGCTTTACTAGAGGGAGAGGCAGATTCCCTGCAATCAGAAACTTCCCTAAAATCTAACCCTTAAATATATTGCAGGTCTCTACAAACCCATGTGGAAGAAAAGTTTTAAGCAAAGATGATTTGAATTATGGTGCTATCTACATACACTATCTGTTTCACAACATACTTCTCGATTGGATCTTACCAAAAAGTCTTTTTTTGTGAGTGTTTTCACTTATTTTTTGGAAATCATAAACTACTTGACAACATTCTCATTAAATGGAAATATCATCATCCTATAAAAGGATTAGTTTTAAACAATGACTTTCTTAGACAAGAAACAATCCATTACTGTACATGCATTCAATTTACCTCATTCTGCAAGAATTTTGAAGAATTTGGGAACCATGTTTGTACTCAGGACCTCAACATTATCGATAATGTTACAATACGTAAGCTACTAGCCAAAGGACTCAATCACATACCCAACTATCCAAAAAACCCTTACCTTGCCCTATCAACTTTACTTAGCTGCCTCACTGACCTTGTCAGTGCTCTCCGACTGGAGATGACAGTCCTACCGGACTTAAAGGAATTAGTAAAGTAATGCTTCCTTCACAAAATTTCTCTACTTCCTAGAAAGTGGCTTTCTTCTGATAGTTCTTGGCTTACACCTAGGCTAGCTTTTGACTTTCAACTAATCTCAGATAAATGGTTGGTGGTCGGGCCTCAAAAAAGCTCTAACCATCCTACTATAATGTGCAAACACCTTGCTTGGAAAGCAGCTCGGGATCGAGTATCAGGAAAAGAATTCTGTCATACCAACAAAACATCGCAAGATATCTCTAACAAGATCTCTAAACATTTAGGACAACTTGGCTACGATATCAGTAACACCAAGTTACCAGTACTATTTCCTACATATAAATTCCACAAACATAAATTTAGATGGATATCTGATGCCTCTAACTGTACCTTCACAGATATCACCAAAGATATTACTCTTTGCCTTGATCTTATTCTTATAGAATTATAAATCATCTGTGCAGAGAAACAGAAAATCTGCAAGGATTTCCTAAATATCCAATGCAATCCCTTGTGGCTTACAAAAAATGCTACAGAAGTCACACTCAACCTTCCTCAATATATTTTCCACATCTTTACAACTGATATTACACAATGCTACGAAAACATCCCACTTACTGGGGATCTTGGCCTTAAGACAGTACTAGCCAAGGTCATTAACTTAGCATTTACCAATGCTAAAAAAAGAAATCATCTTTTTATCTCTCTAGCCAAGAAACCTAGATGGATTCAAGCATCTCACTCCATAAACCGTTTACACTTCAATGAAACAAAACTTTGCTCCTACATTTTTTGGTTGTTGAACAACTATACTATTATAGCAGGTGGTTGCTGCTTTAATCAGTGTCTTGGCATCCCTATGGGCTTCTCTTGCTCACCACTTATGTGTAACATTTACCTAGGATTTTTTGAGTACAAATGGTGTATTTAGAACATGGAAGCTAACCATAAAAAACTTCCACTATTCAAACACACTTCTAGATATATGGATGACTTGCTTAGTATCAACAACAGATTGTTCTCTTCGGAGATTGATCAAATATACCCCCACTGCCTAAGAATTGAGCCTACTTTCATCCCTGATGATTCGACTCTTGGGAGATTCTGCAAATCAGCCCAATTTCTTAACCTTTCAATATCCCTTCACTCCCCATCTACAGGTGGATATGACCTTAGATTTATCTGGAGAAAGGATCTTCTTAAACTGCCTCACATAGAATTCATCAAAAGAAATAGCAAAAGGCCTTACAAAGCCTCTATCTGCTCCTGTATTGGCCTTATTTACTTAATCTGCTACTCTTCATCTACACCATCCATGGCCTGGGAAGAAATTTCTGTACTAATTAAAAAATAATGCCTTAATGGATTTAATCGCAATCAGATCCGTAACACCATCACTCAAGCTCTCATCAGGCACAAATGGCCTGGACTGGTATTCCAAAGAGAGAGTCTTATCTCTCTCATAAGGTAGTAGGCCCATACACAATGGGCCTACTACCGACCCATTGTCTGTGGTGCCTGGGTTAGGGCGCGTACACACACACACACACACACACACACACACACACACACACACACACACACACACACACACACACACACACACACACACACACACACACACACACACACACACACACACACACATTGTGGTATTACCAAATGCTTTATTTTCACCCTCTTTCTACTCCCCCCCCCCCCCCCCCCCCCCCCCCCCCGTGCTTCTGAAGCACTCATAGGACACTAACTCACAACTTGCTACTCATGGCCGGTGGGACTAGGCCCTTGCTTAAAAGAAACTCTCCTAAAAATAAACACATTGGGCTCGCATGAGGCGGCCTATGCATCCGGGGCTGAGATATCCCCTTGCAAAGTTTCTGTGCATCACTTGAAGACGCTTAACAGGAGGGCGGCTTGCCTCTCTCACCGATCACGCTCAGGAAATGAAGCTCAAACCTCTATAAATAAGGTGAGGGCGCACCTTGCCCCTCACTTAGCTCTGGAGTAGGTATTTCTTTCTGTTTTTTTCCGCTATTGTCTGATCTTGCCAACATGGAGCTCGCAGCTCAAGTCACAAAGGTACCTTACTAAAGCATAGGATTTTTGTTCAAATAAAGATGCAATACCTTGCATAGCACTATGTACTTCTTGCTTTACCTAAAGCACTTGAGCAATGAATTCTTTTTCCTGCATATATTTGGCTCAGAAAGTAGCCGCTGCATTAATTCCACTACTGTACTGTGAGGTTTTTTTGAACCTTAGGACTGCTTGTGCATACAAAGCATCGGGCTTTTTTCTTGCAGAACTGTGTACACATGCTATTTTTCTGTTGATAATCTTTTACAAAGCTTGATATGGTAAACCTAGGGATATTGTACCCCCGCATTGTATTAAAGCATCTCCTGACCTCAGGACTGAATAGATCGCCTATGTAGTATAATTGAAGGATTTGTCGATTCTGGTAATTCGTTTCGGGTTTATGAGCCTGACTGGTTATTTTATCAAAACCTTGACATCATGGCAGACCTTGGGTCTCTTATGCATAAGAAAACTTAGGTCGGTGGTTGTTTTGCAATAAGGGTAGCTTGAGGAAATTGTAAAGGGCTTCATCTCCGCATAAAGCCTCTTGAGCATGTATGGAAGTATGTCTATGTATATGGTTGTGAACATGATGGTTGGCTTGATGGCCGTTCCTAACACATGCTACAGTTGGATGTGTATACAAAAATGGGGACTGATACGATGTCCCGATTGTATAAATGGTGGCAACACAAAGCTTATGACCAATGGGCCACTTGACTTTGACTCTGGCGGAATTAAAAACTTCTTTATGACTGGTTTTTTTTCGGTGTTATAACTGGTTGTTTTTTCTCTCTCTCTAAGGAGGTAGAGGCACCTAATTGAAGCAGCGTTCGAAAATGGTTGGGTTTTTTTATGTGATTAAATTGATTATCACTGAAGCTTATCACAAAATGGGGAGCTCATATCAGGCCAGACATTAACATTTTGTGATAGCCTGGCATTTTATGAAGGTAAGTATACAATAGCTGACACGTTTTTTTTGGCTTTGCAAAAAAGATATGGTTGGTAAGGCCGGACATAAGTGTTCTTGAAAATTGATAATGACTGATGGAAATAAAGGTAAGTATATGGACGGTTTTATTTTGGCTTGGGTATAGCTCCCAAACTTTTGCCGAGGTTTGTTTAAAAAAAAAGGGGGGGTCTTACTGCTCTCGACCAGTTACATGGTTGTCTTATTGGTTTTAAACATAAAGGTTGTCACCGCCCTCATCTGTGACTTTTTGGATGACAAAAAGAAGTTAGATTTCACATCTCTCTATCTAAACGAAATACCCTTTTATACCATGGGTGCTACTGATCTTGAAGGTAAGTATATGGTTGATTTTATACATAGCTACTAAGCTATGGCTTATAGTATTACTACTGATGGACTTCACCATAGACTATAAAGTGATATAAAAGACTGCTAAACATACCAAAACTAATGAATAGACTTGCTTGTCTAAAGTAATTAAAAACCTATAAGATGGACATGGATAACAACTGATATAGTCCATTGATACTTGTAAAACACATCCAAGGCTAACATAATTGTTGTCTAGTTTGGATGGATGCAGGTAAGGACTATATTTTATCTTGGAGGGTTTTCTTTTCTTTGGCAAGAAACATTACTGTGATGAAATACCCACTAAAGAACGGGGAAGTTTTTTTACTACCAACCCTACTGAAAGAGGACCTCTTTCTTACAATCATCGTACCTAAATAATTCTGATACTGAGTTATTTTTGTACATATCAGTTCATTGTTCCTTGGCCAGTTGTCTTTTGAATGTAAAAATTCAATTATGGTCTTATTAGTTAAGATTTAAACAGCTACACACACACACACACGCACACGCACACGCACACGCACACGCACACGCACACGCACACGCACACGCACACGCACACGCACACGCACACGCACACGCACACGCACACGCACACACACACGCACACACACACACACACACACACACACACACACACACACACACACACACACACACACACACACACTTACATAGGGTGTCTTCTATGTGGATGACTTGCACACCTACGTGAAAATATATGTACCTAAATAGATGACTTTGCCTTAGTTTTAGTGGATGACTTTTTTGTTTATGAATCTCACATGCCCTCTCTGTGCTCTGGCACAAGAGTTGGTTGTTTTTTGCAGTAATGTGCTCCTCTTTCCATGCAAACCCTTTGTGGGCCTTTGCTTGGTCGGCAACCCAGGTTAGGTTGGCGGTCATTCACTCGGCCATCATGGCTCTATGCTCGCACTAGCCACTTTGTGCATCATGGACCCATATACTCTCTCTCTCTCTCTCTCTCTCTCTCCCTTAAACATTATTGTAGACACTACTAGCTCATAAAGACTTCTGGTGGTACAATATGGTCTGGCTGTAATATTCACATAGACACAATGGTGGTATTAAATGAGGTACATGCAAGGAATATAAGTGACATACCTATACTTAGAGGCCCTATATTTAGAGGTTGTCTCAAATTGACATTATCTTGGGGTACATCTGTTCCCCTCTCATTTGCTTGCGCTTTGCGTTATCCCTCTATATACGCTCTCAATATGAGAACTCTACATGTCACAAGCTATGATTTTCTCAATCTCTCCTCCGCCTGGTGCGTTCTCTACATGCTCAGGATCTCATAATCTCTTTCTATTGGTGCGGTTTCTACATGCTCAGGCTGGTTTCATCACTTGCGCAGGGATCTCATAAGTACTCCACCTGGTGAGTTCTCTACATGCTCAGAAATTTCATAAAAAGGAAAATGGGGATGTTTATAGAGCTCCTAACTTTTGATGAGCTGGAGTCTACATAACTTGGAAATTGGAATTTATAGAAAATGGGGAGTTGACTCCTTTTGGCTATAACGCGCTTACATTTCTATTTGTATTGCACGTGCTGGCCGATACCATGGTGGAGCCTTGCATCTGCTCCTCCATGGAGCAACTTGCGCTCTGGAGTCCCCCTCATGCAACCATCACCATGCCTTTGTGAGTGAAAACTTTCCCAACTCCCTGGCTTGTATTAGCTCTCGTGTATGCTTCTCTGCAAGCTGTCTCGAAGATCTCCCCCCCCCCCCCCACACACACACACACACACTCACACATGCGGGCACGTGCGTGCGCGCACACGCACACACATGTTCTATCCTTCTCTCTCTGCTCGCATGGCCATGCTGGGAATGGTATGTACCAGACAATCCCTATGGATTGACTTTGCATTTTTTGCTTGGCAGGGGAAATTCGACACACACACACACCCCAAACACACACACACACACACACACACACACACACACTGTGGGACTTAAGTTATATGTTTTTTTTTGGTTTTTTTACCACCTCACCATGGGACTAAGGCTGTATCTACTATCTACACATGGGTTTTTTACCCAAGGGGTTTTTATTACTACCCTACTACCATCTACTTGCCGTGATGGCGCAGTGGCTCACTCTGCGAATCGTAGGTGGCCTCACCATCGTGTATTGTTGTCTGTTCACTCATGGCGATTGTACTTGTGAACCAGGATCTGGTGGGCCGACTCCATTCTTCCTCTATAAAAAGAGGTGAGGCCACTTCTCAGGCACTCACTTCGCCTTGCTTGGTTGTTACTGTGCCTAGTGTAAACCCTGTTGTGTCTTGACATTGAAGCATGGAACTCACTGCTTCTAATACGTAGGTCTGCTCTCTTGGCATCTTTTATTTTTCGTTGCAGGTTTTTTAAAAAAGGGGGTTGGTTGGTTACTCTGCTTAACTATTGAAAATAATTGTTATATTGCAAACTGATTGTTTTACTGCAAGAGTGATATGACATCATCTGCCTTATACATTGGCTCACTATGTGTGGTTTTTTACTCAGCATGGTAAATATGGCTAGAAATTGGATGGTCGGTAGTGGAAATTGTACCTTAGGGTTGTTTTCGCTTGACTGGATTGGCCTAGGTTGCACTTGCTTTAACCAACTGTGGGGATGGTTGGCCCGGCTGCATACGAATGCTTATTGTGTGTTTATTTTTTTACTCAACACGGTAAAGGTTGTTAAGAATGGTCGGTAAAATTTTTCACTTACATCCACTGGTAATGGAAAATGAAAATTGGGGTTGTTATTGCTTGGCTAGCTTAAGCCTAGAATTCACTTGCTGCTACCTACTATACACGAATATTAACAGGGTCTTTTCCCCGGGTGCTAACCTATGCTGTACTAGTTCATTACTTGGCTGGCTTTAATGAGGTAATTGCATGAGCAGGTATAGTTTGGGATTGGACTGATAAACATGGCTTAATGATCACTGTCAATTTCATAAAAAACAACCTGGTAAAACCCATCGGGTGGCTATGTGAATATGAGGAATGCCGATCTGACTTATTGCGCACTGTGTGTGGGGATGGTTGGCCCGAGTGCATGCGATTGCTGTACCAACTCACTGAATAGTTTTTTACTTCTATCGCATTCTCTTGGCAGGTATAAATTTATAAAAAAAATGAATCAAAGTTCTGCAACACTTGCTGCTTAATAACAACCCCATTTTTTTACTAAGGAACCTCTACCAATTAAGGTAAGTATACACTAGGGGACCGTTTTTTGACTGCATTATCTTCTACACCATAATATGTGGGTGTATGGTATGAGCCCCTTGGATTGGCATAGGGATGATATGGTGCCACTTATCTTCTTGTTTAAGAATCGATACTAGCTCTGTTCTGGCTTATGGTAAAATTTTGGGAGGCTTGGCCTGCCGGTTGCATATGGGTATTCAACTATTCTTTAGTTATTTGGTTTTTTCTGATTTCTTACGAATACTGAGCCTATTTCGTTAATTGGTTGTCTTGTTAAATTGTTACAATACTTTGTATCACAAAGACATATAAAGTTTTTAGAAACAAAACCATAATGGCACCTTTTTTTTCTCTAGAGCTTCATGGCTTTCACTTCAAGGGCTCCTTGCCACTTAATGTGCTGAGAGATTTATCTGGTAAAAGATATACAAAGTAAAGGAAGTTTTGGATTCCATATACCATGATGACCATAAACTTTATTTAACCTAAACAAACATAAACTAGCTTGATACTTTTTTGAACTATAAAAGGAATTTTTATAGCTTCTTTTATTAATTGATATGGTAGAGTTTCATTAATCTTAAAGGATATTTTGATAGGGGACTATGACACTTGGATTAGAAGGGGTGGTGGCCTTCTAATCAAAATTTTTTGCTAGAAACTTGGGTATATGAAAAAGAGAAAAAGAAGAACATTTTAGACACATATATCACTAAGCTTGTTAAAGTTTTTTTTTAAAAAGTTTGTAAGATGGACATGGATAAAAACTGGTATGGTCCATTGATACCTGTAAAACATATCCAAGGCTAACTAAATTGTTGTCTTGTTTGGATCGATACAGGTAAGGACTCTATCTTATCTTGGAAGGTTTTTTTGACTTTGACAAAGCTGACCTACACTGGATGGAATACTCACTTATTACTTGGAAAGTTCTTTTACTATCTGTATACTGGAAGGGGACCTCTTCCTTACAAAACATTGTACCTAAATAATTCTAATACTGAGTTGTTTATGTAGTTATCTATTCTTTGTTCCATTGCCAGTTGTCTTTTGAATGTAAAAGTTCAATGATGTTTTAGTATCTAAGATTAAATAGCTACACACACACACACACACACACACACACACACACACACACACACACACACACACACACACACACACACACACACACACACACACACACACACACACACACACACACACACACACACACACACACACACACACACGTACACGTGCGAACACACGAGACTAGCAGCCATGCCTCCTCATACATAACACATTCAGATCCCTCACATTCTGCTGTACACATGCGGACATGCATACATAGGTCTTGACTCAGACAAACCCTATATGCAAGGTGGACATGATGGTGAAGAAAGCAGGTAAACACAATTAGCGGATGGCGGCACTTAATGAACTCTGTCTCATCAACACTCGGATTTGCCTTGGATAAAATAGTGCAGGCATGATCATCAAGGAATTCTATCCTTGCTCAGGCTCATTCACCTAAGGAATCATTGATCTTATTAGATTATCATGACGGTCTTTGGCATGGCACTCACACAGGTTTCCATGGAGATGCTCTCATGAAGTAGGTGTTTTCACCTACTTAGAATGGCTGTGATAATTTGTTACTGTGATCATTTTTTAACCAAGCAATGGTTTAGGTTGCATACTAATAAGAAGCCAACATACATTAAATGCACTCTTTATGATAATTATGGTTTTTTGGTACCTATCAGTAAACACCTTATGGACTGTGAGATTGGTAGCGTACTGGTGATGATAAAACTTTATAAACCATGTCTCAAACCATGTGGTAGTTGGCAAGAATATGCTCATGCACAACAAACATTTGGACTATATGAAGTTGTGCCTACATCTTTTGATCTGGAAAAATTGTGTTTACTATTGCAAAACTCGATACCTTGTTCTTTGTATAAACCTAAATGGTACTTTTTTCCCTAAAACAATCAAGTTAGATTCAATTAAGTATGTTTTTGGGATTCATGAAGGTTGTGTTATCCACTTTTTTGAAATTCAGTATATAAAACAGGAGCATCAGAACACAGGATATAAGTTGGCCTCGTGTATGAGGATATGCTGGGCTACAAAGTAATTGATTATGTCTTGCAAAGGGTTTTTATGGCTTGACCTTAATCCTCTTGTGAGGGTCTCTCCGTGAGATGGCATAAATTTTTGGTTTTTTTGAAATTTTATCCAATTTACAAAGGAGATGCTGCCGAAATTTTGCAAATCTAAGTAACATATAAACTAAATGTGTCAAATACTAAGACAAATGTCTAGCTAACATATGAGTAGATGATTGCTAAAAAGTATGTTTTAGGAGACTTCTCATATTTGGGTCTACCTGACAAGCTGATACTTTTGAAAATTCATTTGTCACATTACTATTGTTTGAGAAGTTTCTACTTCATGAATAGCTTAGATAATGATCTATTCATCAAAGGAAGCTTTGTGTGTGTGTGTGTGTGTTCGTCTTTGCTTCATTGGACGGTACAACGAATGATTCTTCATGACATATAATGAATATTGGTTATGGAATACCTACTTGTTGTATTATTGAAGCATGAAATCAAATAAGTTATGTGTCAAAAAGGTTTTTGCTTAACTTCATTGAACGATAATAGTATTGAGGTTTCTTTTCTTTTCTTTTTTGACACAGCTAAATTTGAGACTTGAAGTAGTTATGCTCTATGCTATGGAAGCCTCAAACCTCTTGTGGAGGGTCTCAGTTAGAAATGGCATATACGGTTATTTTTTGAAAAATTGGCTAAAGGACAAACAAGACTCTGTCCGATTTTTTTCAGTTATAGATGTTTGTATAAAACTTAGTAGTAGACACTAGCATCTTTTCTTTGGGGAAACTTAACACAAATATGATCCTTCAAACTAAGTTTATTTTACTTGAAAATTCAACTAAATGGTCTATCCTTAGGGTAAGCTAGAAACTAGTTCTATAGGTGTGACATGGATAACAACTGGATCCAGTGTCGACACCTGCAACATGCACAAACATAGCCAGTTCTAACTGAATGTTTTTGTATCGATGCAAGTAACACTTCGATCCTTCTCCATGTAGATGTAGTGGAAGCTCATCCCAAAGGGTGTACACACAAAGATACAACATTAAGATATCAATTTGTAATGATCAAAGATCAAATTTTTGATCAAATAACTGTATTATCCATTCGATACAGAATGTTGTATTGTTGTATATGAAATGTTAATTGAGTTTTATGACATCTTGTTTTAAAATATTGTTATTTAATATAATTGTCTAAGTATGGTTCATACTTAAACACACACACACACACACACACACACACACACACACACACACACACACACACACACACACACACACACACACACACACACACACACACTCTTTCTCTGTGCTAGGATAAAGTGTTAAAATCACTATACTGATATTGGTACTACTTGCACTAGAGCTAGTACTAGTACTGGTTCTACCTATGTACTGGTACTAGTACGGGTACTTATTATACTAGACTGGCACTCATACTATTTATGTATTGATCCTGGTTTTACTTGAGTACTAGTACTGTACTGAATAGGTAGTACTAGTAATTTACTGAAGTGAAATGGAACTACCTGTGTACTGGTACTTTATTGCATTGAACCAATACTACTTGTGAACTGATGCTACTTGTGTACTAATACTGGGTTCACTTGTGTCCTGGTACTATACTGTACTGGTACTAATACTTTATTGCGCTGAACTGATACTGCTGCCACTTGTGTGATATACCGGTTCTTGGACTGGTATTGTTTGTGTAGTATACTGGTATGGGGGATGCTTGTGAGACTGGTATTGGTGCTAACTGTGTACTGGTACAATATAGTTACTTAACTGGTGCGTCTTTGGTTCTTGGGCATAACTGATTAAATGCACTCAATGACTGGTTGGTTATGATGACGGTGGCCGAATATTGTTAAAAACAAATATTGAAATATAAAATATTGGGTTTAACACTTTCTACTCCGACTAATTGGTTTTTGGGCTTACTCGTCGGTAACATACTGGACTAGTGCTACTTGTGCACTGATACCGATGCTCCTTGTGGACCAGTACTATACTGGTGTGGTACTAGTGATACTGGTACTAGTGATACTGGTACTAGTGATACTTATGTACTGATACTTATGTACTGATACTGGTACTGGTGCTACTAGTGATGCTGGTACTTGTGCTACTTGTGTTCACTTGTGTCCTGGTACTATACTATATTGGTACCGATACTTTATTCGTTGAACTGATATTGCTGCCACTTGTGTGATATACCAGTCCTGGGACTGGTACTGTTTGTGTATTATACTAGTACGAGGGCTGCTTGTGAGACTGGTACTGGTGCTAATTGTGTATTGGTACTATATAGTTACTTAACTGCTGCATCTTTGGTTCTTGGGCATAACTAATTAAATGCACTGAATGACTGTTGGTTATGATGACGGTGGCCAAATATTATTAAAAACAAATATTGAAATATGGAATATTAGTTTCAACACTTTCTACTCTGACTAAATGGTTTTCGGGCTTAGACGGTAATATACTGGACTAGTGCTACTTGTGTACTGATACTAGTGCTAGTTGTGTACTCGGGCTGGTGCTACTTGTGAACTGGTACTATGCTAGTATGGAACTAGTGATACTGGAACTGATGAAAATATAGGTTGACCCCTTACCCGGCTAGGATACGGTAAGGAGTATATAGACATTATGAATTGGTACTATATTGTATTGCTAATGATATGGTATTGAACTGTACTAGGATTGCTGCTACTGGTACTAGTATGGTTTGTGTACTTTAATATACTGGACTGGTTCTATTTATGTGCTGGTACTGGTGCTACTTACTGTCCCAGTATTGGTATTGGGATACTGGAATTGGTGATTCTGGAACTAGTGTAAATATGGGTGGTCCTTTTGCCCGCCTAGGAAAATTTAAAGGATAATTTGTTAAATTCCTTACTGGGGCTAATTGACCTAGGGAGTCATGGGTGAAATATAGTATGTAATTTGGTAGTTGATAATTTGGAGGTGTCTTTAAAGACACTTAATTGACGTATTAAATGCCACCACACACACACACAAACACACACGCACACACATGTGCACACACACACACACACACACACACACACACACACACACACACACACACACACACACACACACACACACACACACACACACACACACACACACACACACACACACACACACACACGTTCATTCGACGGGTTTCTTGGCTCTGTAAACCCTATCATTTTTGCTTAATTTCACGGTAGCTCCATCCTGATAGGTCCGCGCCATAGCTCCCTCTAAGTGCTATCTCATTCTCTCTCCTTAGCTCTCTCCCTGTCTCTATACTAGGCGGCGCTGCTGTATTTGTCATACCTCTCGATGATGGGCCCGCCATACTGCGTTGAAGGAATCTGGAAACTTGCTCCAAACACTATAAAAGGTGAGCTCCCATGTCACTTAGTATTGGTATTGTTTGCTTAGTATTTGGGAGAAGTGTCTATACTTTAGGACTATGAGGACTTTACCTACAAAGGGGTAGTGTTAAGTGTCGGATCTATGGCAAACGGCATAGATAAGCAGGGTTGACTACTCCAACTCAATCTCAGGTGACCTTTTTGCATGGAAATGGACTGCTATCCAATGGTTTGATGGTTGTGTGCATTCCTCATGCAAATTCCGATAGTGGCACTTGACTAGCTTCTTCTGCTGAACTTTATCTCATGAGATCTTGTAAAGCACAAGGGGCTTGATGATTTCAACTTTGAATATATGATTAGTTTGACCTTTCTTATTATTTATCTTTGAAAGCAATCTAGTTGGGTGACATGTATGACATGTGGGATACCCATGCATCACCTACATACGGTACCAATGCTAACTAAATGTTGTGTTGTTTCCATGGGTGCAGGTGAGGGTTACCTTCTCAAGTATGGTTTTCAAAGTTCTTGGCTTGAAGATGGCGGACTATTACATCTTTTGGCTCTTGATTTTAGCACTTGTGTATAAGATTGTTCTGTACTATGAATGGGAATTATACCACCTTTTCATTGACATAGAGTCTAGGGTCTTTTGTAATATGAAAGGATTCTTTGGTGTATATGTTATATTGTTATTGAAACACACACACACATCTCTCCAAGAGAAACCATGGCCAAAACCCTAATCAAGTTTGTCAAAACTTGATCTTTTTTTCCACACTTACCTCTCCTTCTCCTTTCTCCTAATCCTCAAGATTTCCATAGCTTGAATTGTCTTTTACCTCTTGACATTCTCTCATTCCAAGTGGCCTAATAAGTGGTCTTCAAGAAAAGTGAAGAGGGAAAGAGCCAACTACGTCAGCTCACTTTTTCAATACTCTTCCAAAGCAAAGAGAAGGCTCTACCACACACGCACACTAAGGTAATGTTTTCTTGTTCTCTTTATGCTATTACAATTTCTTGAAAGTGATTTACTTTTATTCATACTAAGAATTCATGCTTAAGCTCTCACTTTTTCATAAGCAAGTCCTTTTGCTTGGGAAGAAGAAACGACTTCGTAATTATTTTGTTTTCCTCTAATTATGGTTCATTACTAATCATAACTAACCATGTTGCTAACAACTAACCACAATGTTATTTCAAGTTTCTTAGACTACCAGACTAATATGGCATAGAGAGAGTAGAAAGTACTCTCTTTAACCATAGGTGACTGGAGGTTACAATTATCTAAATATTTCAAGTTTCCTAGATTACCAGGCTAATATGGCATATAGAGAGAGTAGAAAGCACTCTTTATAACCAAGGTGAGTGGCAATCATAATTACCTAAAATAGTATGCATGATGAAACGGTGACTAATATCTTTGATTATCCCTTAATTTCTTGCATAAACCTTTTTATTAATGTTTAAGTTACTTTTACTCTCTTATCTACACTACTCTTATAAAGGTGAATGTCATAAATCAAAGGCAGCTAGGTAATGGAGTTATTTTTGGAACTAAACTTAATTTTCAAGAAGAGAAATTATAATTTTTCCAAAAGAGATGCTCTTGATTTTGCATAAATTATGTGTGTAAAAGTTTTAGTGACATACTTAGTTAATATCTAATTTTCAAAAGGAAGTTGAGTTTTGAAGGGTATGTTTATTATAACCACAGAATTTTTGAGAAGAAGATTCCCATTCTAAATAAGTTCATTCCTTCCCTTCACTCTTGCCAATTGGAAAAGTCTTATTTGTACTTCATTGCATGTGCGTTTTTCACTACACTAACATGTCCACTCTTAGTAATGTTGCATTTTCACTCTTACACTACCATTCTTTGAAGGGTTCTACTCCTCACAATCAAGCATTGACTCTTGCATAATCACACAAAAGAAGGTTACGATTGTAGGTTTGTGCACTTTAAAGTTCTATGTTAGCAATTCATGACCCACCCTAAAGCAAGGATCATCCTAAAGAGCCCATGCATTGTTCTTTTCAAGTTCGTATTCTTTTTTTTGCAATTGCGATATGGGGGAGAGTAAGGGGATATCTTCATGGATGTCGTAACCATGTTGCTTGAACACAAAACTTCCATCGAAGGGAGCACGTGTACAATGCCGCTACTCATGTGTAATTGATGTGGCATAGATCATTTGATTGCCCAATGTCCAAATAATCCAAATGCACCAAAGATCACGCCATTAAACTTGATTTAGTTTATCGAGGAGCCATCACAAAGTACACCAGGATCCAAGAAGAAGATAGGAACTTATCCAAACCCTACAAAGGAGATCGAGCGAGTAAAGCAATTAAGGAGTTTGGTAGAAGATACCCAAAGGGATCTAGAACCAGCACCTAGGCAGATCGAGATTACACACACCGTGTGCCCTATGCAACAACAACCTTACCAAGTCCATAGACCCTTAGCCATACCTACTATCATCCAAGAAGAAAGTGAGCTAAAGTCATGGGAAAGTGGACGTACTCACTTCTTGATGGAAAGAATGTTTACAGAGCGACTACTTGATCCTATTGAAGAAATGGAGATCCCATCTTCCCCACGTCAAGGGGCTGAAGCCCAAAAGGTGCCGTTAAACATTGCCAAATTGATGGATTTCATGTCTTCAAAAGTTAGAACCACCATCATGTCCAAACTATGTAAAGACCCTGAGCTAGTCTCAGTTCTTCGAGCCTTCCTCAATGGAGAACTGAAGTTTGGGCTACCACAATTTGCACAGATGGATGGAGCTGGGAAGATGCCAATAGAGGAGAAACACTTAGATCCACAACCCAACCTAGATGAGAACCTTGTTATAGAAATACTTGTTAATAAGTTGGGACAATACTTTGAGGGAGATGAATCCAATGCGACCATACCAATCACTACTAAGGGATTAACTATGAAGGGAATCCTTGATGGTGGTGCTGGGGTTAGTATTGTGACTAAAAATTGATGGGAAACTATGGGAAGAACTCACCTTGGGACCACAACCATAGTAGTAAAGATGTCCAATGGGTCTATTGTTAAACCTATTGGGATGTTAGAAGATCTCAAGGTCAAGGTCTTTAGACATAAAATAAGAATTACCTTCATTGTTATGGATTTCTCCAAACACAATATGACATCGGAGATGATCTTAGGACATCCTTTCATGAGGGAAGCAAAAATGGTGCATGACTGGTCTAAAAACCATGTCTACTTGCAGTTCCAAGATTCTGTCATTTGAGTGGATCTTGTAACTGGTCGAGCACATCCCCTAGGAAACAGGTTTATAATTGATCATAGATCTGGCACCACAGTTCACTCGGCCCCATTGCAGTATTGTTACATGTGTAAAGAGGACACTGATGTTGGGGAAGATTCTCCTTATATGGATGTACTACCTGGGATAAGTGAGTCGAACAATGTGGATTGGGTCCACCTAGTAGCAACCATAGACACTTGGGGAAATAGGGGGACGACCTGGGTAACACCTGAGGGGGATGAAATGCCACCACTCGTACCCTTAAATATGCTAGAAGCAATGCATATAGCTTTTCATGACCTACAAGATGAAGGTTTGACTGGCATTGGAACCAGTAGCATCTCACAAGACTATAGCCCACACGATTTGGGGTCAGAATCATCAATTGAAATTGACTCTGAGGACGAAGAATCTGAGTTAAATCTTAGTGCAAATGTGGGGACAAACCCTTCAGGGCCTAGTGGTACCCTAGATGACAATCTATCTAAGGGAGCAGAAGACACAAGTAGCAATTCCTCTAGTAACTCTTCACTAGAGATCGACTGTAATAAAAAATTAGACAAGAGGAGTAAGAGATATAAGAGGCGACGGTATCGAGCAAATGTACGTGCTAGAATAAATGAAAAGAAATCTATCGTAGAATGGATTAATTATATAGGGGCATGTGATGCTCATCGGAAGTTGGTAGATAACTGGGGTGAATACCTTCAAAGCGTTATGTGGTGTAGTCCACAACCCATTGACATCGCACAACTAGAGGCTACAGAGAAGCCAAAGTTGAGCCGTATCGTAAGGAGACGACAAAATTGAGAGTTAGCTTAACAACAAAAGGAATTGGAAGTGAAATCACAGTCCACAGAACAACAGGACCCCACAAACTTACACCCTGTACACCTGAACATGTCAAATCCTACACCACAGAGGAATGTAAGGTTGTGTATACAAAGGCTCAAAGAAAACCTATCGATGGAAGCAATGGAGTCTATGATGATCCAGCGATAGTTAAGGAAATAGAGATAGCAAACCCAGGAGAAGAGTCCAAAGCTGTTTTCATTGCCCAAGATCTGAGAGAGATTGAGAAGTGTGTACTTAAAACTTCTCAAGGAATTCAGGGATATATTTGCTTAGACATATCATGATATGAAAGTGTTCCACCTTCTGTGGTGCAACACACAATCCCCATGAATAGCATGGCTTAACCAGTTCAGTGAACGACGACTGAAATTGAAAAGAAGAGATTGAAAAGCTTGTGAAATGCGGATTCATATACCCTATTCAGCACTCAGAATGGGTGTCTCCAATAGTGATTGTGCCAAAAAAGAATGGGAAACTCAGAGTGTGCGTGGATCTCAAGAAGGTCAATGCCGCCACTAGGAGGGACCATTACCCCTTGCCATATTCAGAACATGTGCTTGAATGAGTTGCAGGGAAGGAAGCTTATAGATTTTTAGATGGGTACTCTGGCTACAATCAAATCACAATTGCGTTGGAGGACCAAGATAAAAAAACCTTTATAACCGAATTTTGAGTGGAGAGGGAGTGGAGAGTTTCTCGACTAATCGAAACCATCCATCCTTGACTGGCAAACTGAGCCAGTCCCCACTTTCCACCCCACACTCACACTTTTTACCACACTGTTTGACATATACAAACAGTGTTCCTTAATTAATTCCAAACACATGTTCTTTATACAGCCCTTCAATCAATACCAAAACAATTCAAACAAGGCCTAATGAAGACAATGCTATTATTCAACAAAATAACTTTTTCGATTTCTCATGAGTTACTGCTACCCGCGGACTTTCTCTGTCTAACCAATAGACCCTTTGCAAAGGATTTATTCGCTAACCGCGAGTTGCGCAACCTTCCTATCTCGCTAACTACGAGGCATCGCGCTACCCGGGAGGCATCTTGCTAACCACCATGCATCCCGCTACCCGCGAGGCATCCTACTAACCGCGAGGAACAAAAGAGAGCCGATAACCTCAGCTTAATCTCCACTAACACGAAATCATCTCGCTACCCGCGAGGAACAAAAGATATTCTTTCAACAATTCTTCTATTTAAACGATTCTTCAAACATGGTCAACCAATTCTTCATATCAATCAGAATCCACTTATCAAACAATAAAAATTTATTAAGCAATAACAATTTATTAAACAATAACAATTCAACAAACAGTGACAATTTATCAAACATTTCTTTCACTAATCTATAAAAACATATGCTTGTTTCTTGTGATAGAATCACGTTTCTCGGACAAGTTAAGGGGTTCCCTATGCTTAGCTTCCCAAGTCATCATGAATAGCAATGCAAAATTATAAATTGGTCTTACCGAATTAGCGACATGCTCGATTACCTTCCGTGTTTGAGGTTGGACGGCTTCGACTTCTTCCGCGAAAAATATATTCGCTTCAGCAACGTCTGGAGTAGATGATATCTTCTTTTGCACCTTCCTTGGAGGTGGAGCGACATGAGCGTCCTTCGAGCTTCGAGTAACTCGCTTCGGGGCCATCGTATCGATGTAGAGAAGAGGGAAAGAGAGAAGAGAACTCCAGAATTCCAAGGGCAACACGACGATGGTAGAGAAAGACTTGGAGATGGAGATGGCTTGAAGGTAAGAGCTCGAGGGAGAGAGGTTGAGGGAGAGAAGATAACTCTGACGTCAAGGCAAGAGAGGTTCCGCTTCTGAGAGTGTGTGTCTGTGTTTTCAAAGTGAGGGGAAAGGGGTCTTTATATAGGCTCTCAAGGCCAGCTAAGAATAGAGAGATAAGTTCGCGTACATTCGCGGCTCTTCTTTTTTGGCGAACACGGATTCCGATGCACGATTTCGGTTCTCCAATTTTAGAAGAATCTTGGGCCCTAAGACAAGAACTCTAAACTTAACTCCCTCCTCTTTCTTTCCTAAAAATACTCCTCCTTTCCTAAAATTGCTCTCCCTTTCCTAAAATTACTCTCTGTTTTCAAAAGAGTCAACTCTTATCTCTAGATACAATCTTGAGGCTTAACTTTCCCATCAACCTTATTGTTTTCAAGTGAATAAAGACCATAAGTAATAATTCTAAAGTCCAATTTTCAATCCGAACGTTTCGTTTGAACGCATTATGACTTAACAAAATGCGAACCTTAAATATTTGCAATGTGCATAAAATACTTTTATTGAAAAATATTGGGTACATTACAATCTCCCCAACTTAGGGATTTGAGATGTTCTCATCTCGAGAAAAAGTGAGGATACTCCTACTCTAATTACTAGCGACCATCATTATGTCAAAAAGGGTGATGTCTTTAGTCTACTTCACTTGCTACTACTGCTCCATTAGTCAGTCGTGGACAAGTGTTCAGATAATATCCCAACTCTCCACATTCAAAGCATCGAACATTCAAGCGTTGAGAATCTTGCGTAGTAGCGGCATAAACCCTTTGTGGTTGTCTATCGTTGAATCTTTGATTCTGTTCGATTCTTCTTGTAATTCCTTGTTCTTTCATCAAAGGTTTAGCTCGTAGTAAAGCATCTTGTACAGTGGTAGGCTTCAGGGCTTCCAATCGCGAGCTAATTGGTTCTCTTATACCTTGGCAAAAGCGAGCTACCTGCTGCTCTATGGTCATTGATGGTGCGTAACGTCTAAGCCTTGCAAACTTTGAGTAGTACTCTTCCAAGGATAAATTGTATTGTTTCAAGCTGAAGAACTCATTCATCTTTATCGCTTCATGGATAGGGGTAAGCATCTTTCCTTCACCGCTTGTTTGATTTCCCACCAACTCTGAGAGTTCTCCAACACTCCCTTGTCACGACAATGTTGTTTCCACCATAACTTCGCTTCCTTGAGAGGAGAAACATGCCTAGCATCGCTTGATTTGTAGGTGTGGTCCTTGCAGCACAGAAGTAATCATCCATAGCTTCAATCAATACTTTTGCATCTTTCTCAATATCATCACCCTCTCCTTTAAAAGAAGGTGGTTGCATTTGTTTCAACAACAACTTCTTCTCTTGAATCTCTGTATAGATAGCATCGTTCTGAGGGTTTTCCAATGTATAAGTGATTTGAAGATTCCCATGAATGTACGTCAATGTTTATAATAACTCAAATCAATAGGATCCTTTCTAAACTTAGACTTATCCAATCCACTAAAAGCTCAATCGTATGACTTAATCCATCCTTACTTATCCGATTCATTAAAACGCAATCACATGACCTAACCAATCTTGACGTAAGCAATCCATCAAAACTTAGTCATATGACTTAACTAGTCATGAATTATCCAATCCATCAAAACTCAATCATATGGCTTAACTAGTCATGATTATCTCAATCACATAACTTAACCAGTCATGGCTCATTCAATTTACACAAAAAACTCACTTACATGACTTAATCAGTCAAACAATTTCTTTGTAGAAAAACAACTCAATCTTCTAATCATAAAGTCATCAAAATGTCATATAGGGGTCTACAAAAGATCTCTCCATGAAAAAAATATAATAGAGGTTTGAACCATAACTATGGTACACGTCAATCGACATAGCGTAATATCTCTACGAGTCGGATAATGGGTATAGTAACCATAAACATGAGGAAGCTTGAAGTAGCCAACTAAATATTTTTAACCTAGGCTCTGATACCAATTGTGAGGTTCCCAACCCCAAGAAGATTGGGGTGACTTGATAGATGGCCTTCCTTTATTCTCCTTTTCCGTTGACGACACCCTACTCCGTTTGCACTAAGTAGAGATATGAGCAATAGAAGAGAGAAAGTCCTCTATCCATCGTTTACGTGGTTATAAGGGTCATACTCCACAAGCCAGGTCGATAAATCTAGGATTCTAATGAAGCTGTTTCCTAACATAAAGATGAAATCCCATTGACATATTTAGAATCCATAAACGTCTTTTTCCCACGTTTAAAAGGCACGGCCACCATTCATAAACCATAAATATGATATGAGATTTAGTCTAAACTAAATAGTAATTTTATGTTACGTAGATTTGAGACATCTCGACTTTTGGCACAATGAGTCTCTAATTTCACTTCTTTTAATAAGAGGGAGTGGAGAGTTTCTCGACTAATCAAAACTACCCATCCTTGACTGGAAACCTGAGCCAACCCCCACTTTCCACCCCACACTCACACTTTTTACCACATTGTTTGACATATACAAACAATGTTCCTCAATTAATTCCAAACACAGGTTCTTTATACAGCCCTTCACACAATACCAAAACAATTCAAACAACGCCTAATGAAGATAACCCTATTATTCAATAAAATAACTTTTTCAATTTCTCATGAGTTGCCGCTACCCACGGACTTTCTCTGTCTAACCAACAGAGCCTTTGCAAAGGATTTATTTGCTAACCGTGAATTGGGAAACCTTCTCATCTTGCTAACCGCGAGGATCCCGCTACTCGCGAGGCAGCTTGCTAAGTGCCAGGCATCCCGCTAACCGCGAGGAACAAAAGAGAGCCGATAACCTCAGCTTAATCTCCGTTAACGCGGAATCATCTCGCTACCCACGAGGAACAAAAGATATTCTTTCAATAATTCTTCTCTTTAAATGATTCTTTAGACATGGTCAACCAATTCTTCATATCAATCAGAATCCACTTATCAAACAATAACAATTTATTAAGCAATAATAATTCAACAAACAATGATAATTTATCAAACATTTTCTTTCACTAATCTATAAAAACATATGCTTGTTTGTTGTGATAGAATCACGTTTTTCGGACAGTTTAAGGGGTTCTCTATGCTTAGCTTCCCAAGTCATCATGAATAGCAATGTAGAATTATAAATTCGTCTTACCGGATTAGCGCATGTTCGATTACCTCCCATGTTTGAGATTGGACGGCTTCAACTTCTTCCGCGACCAATACATCCGCTTCAGCAACGTTTGGAGTAGATGATATCTTTTTTTGCACCTTCCTTGGAGGTGGAGCGACATGAGCGTCCTTCGAGCTTTGATAACTCGCTTCGGGGCCATCATATCGATGTAGAGAAGAGGGAAAGAGAGAAGAGAACTCCAAAATTCCAAGGGCAACACGACGATGGTGGAGAAAGACTTGGAGATGGAGATGGCTTGAAGGTAAGAGCTCGAGGGAGAGAGGTTGAGGAAGAGAAGATAGCTCCGACGTCAAAGCAAGAGAGCTTCCGCTTCTGAGAGTGTGTGTCTGTGTCTTCAAAGTGAGGGGAGATGGGTCTTTATATAGACTCTCAAGGCCAGCTAAGGATAGAAGTATAAGTTCGCGTACGTTTGCGGCTCCCTTTTTTTTGCGGACATGGATTTTGATGCACGATTTCAATTCTTCAATTTTAGAAGAAGCTTGGGCTCCAAGACAAGAACTCTAAACTTAACTCCCTCCTCTTTCTTTCCTAAAAATACTCCTCCTTTCCTAAAATTGCTCTCCCTTTTCTAAAATTACTCTCTCTTTTCAAAAGAGTGAACTCTTATCTTTAGACACAATCTTGAGGCTTAACTTTCCCATCAACCTTATTGTTTTCAAGTGAATAAAGACCATAAGTAATAGTTCTAAAGTTCGATTTTCACTCCGATCGTTCTGTTTGAACGCATTATGACTTAACAAAATGCGAATCTTAAATATTTACAAAGTGCATAAAATACTTTTATTGAAAAATGTTGGGTACATTACAAAGTATGAGCCAAAATGATCAATGATAACTTGAAAAATTGTTAAAAAACGCAAAGAAGTCCTTTCAAACCAATTTTTGAGTTATGAGTCACATTTTTTGATTCAAATCTCCTTATATCACATACACAGGGTCTACACCATGCATAGAACCAAGTTGCACCAAAAAATGTTCATTTTGATGGAAAAGTTAAGAATTGCGATTATTTACTTTTTGGCCAAGATGGGGGGAAATTGCAACTTTGACTTCATGGGACCAAAGCACATGATGCCCTAAGCCCACTAACCAAGTTTAGACAAATTTGGAGCTCAAAATCTCAAAATTCCTTTATACTACTGTTTCAGAGACCAACAGCTATCTGGCACCATTCTCACCAAGTGTACTCAAATGAGCCCACACTTCACTTAGAGTATCTAATTGATGTCTATTTCAAGCCCATGATGCCAAAATTGCAAAAAGTTGAAAAAATTTATTAGCTGTAAATAATTGCGATTATTTACTTTTGTTGCAAACTTTTGCTTGGACTTCATGATTTTGATCTTTACATGTTTTCATGCATCTATGCATGTGCAAAAATTGATTTGATGCAAATTGGACCCGATTTGTCAACAGTTCAGACTGAAGGACATTTCAGAGCGGAATCTGTCAAATTTTCTAACTTTGGCACTCTATTCACTTAATAAGAGCCATGCAAGCTGCAAAAAAGGCCAAGAAGAGGGTCTTTCAAAAGGAGAAGCTGCAAGAGCTGCCACCCTACCAACTGGACATTAGTTTAGTAAAGACGGCCAAAGCAACGTACCTGTCCAAAGAACAGCTTGAGGAAAACTATACAACAGTTTTCACAAGTAGATTTAAAAGTGAAGAAGGACATCAGGTAGAACGACAGCTTCTACCAAAAGAGGTCTATGATGCACTGCAAAGCCTGAAACTAAAGAAGCTAAAAGAAGACTTGGACTCAGAGAATTCTACGACTAAGACCCATGTGGTGTAGATTTTCAGAAAGCCTATGAGCTCATGTTCAAAATCAAGGAAGATGGAACAACCCAGATTACTGACCAGCAAGGGCACAAGGTAGAAGTGGTAATTACAAAAGAAATAGTGGCCAAAGCTCTCAAATTGCCGACAGAAGGGATGACCATGAGGGCTAGAGACTAAAAAACATGAGGCACTTTCACCAAAGAGACTACTGCGGCAACATTTGCTGGTCTCATCGAGAAACAAGTGGAAGAACCAACACGATTATATCACCAACACTTCCACTTTCTAGCAAAGAGACCACCAAGGTATACGTCACCCAATCATGTAGTTGCTACTACGTTTACACGTGTGAAAGTCGACAACCAAGCAACCCATCGATCACGCATAGTATGTGTTATCCACGCTGAAGGATACCAAGAAAGAGGGCAAGATAACCTATCTGGGAGCACCTGAGGTACTCAAAGAATAGCATACCATGATATCGGCATGGCAGACAACTTGCCACTTGCCCCATATCAAAACACATGGATAGTGTCAGCATAGCCGTCTCCAAGAACCACAAGGTCGATAAAAAGAATTTACAGATCTGATGAGGAGTCTGAACGAAGCTCGCATGAAGCACATAAGAGTGAAAGCTCAGACAACAAAGAGAAGAGAGCCAGAAGGGAGGATATGAAGAAGAAGACAATGGCCGCACATGAAGAAGAGCCTCAACAGAAAAAGGAGAGGTTTGAAAGGGAAAAAGAAACCTACAAAAGAAGCCGCCAAGCTGCGGGTGAGGACCCTAAAAAGTGGGTACCAAAAGAGCTAAAGGTTCCAAGAACAAAGAACCTTGTAGGAAAGAAGCAGAAGACCGAAAGAATTTTTTGGAAAGAATGTACGCAAAAGCGGAATTAAAGCTAAAAGAAGCCCAAGAAGTTGAGAGAAAAGCTAGAGACAAGCGAAACAGGCAATAGCACAAGGAGAGACATAGTTAGAGATGTCTCCTAAACCAACCTCACCTGCTACGGAACAACAAGACCACCCCATGCCAAGCCCTCCACCTTCACCAACACTTAGACCAACTGAGGGAGAACAAACCAAGGAAAAGGAGCCTGAACCACAAGAGGCAGAAGGATATGAACAACAGGCAGCAACTACTTTTGAGCAAGGCAAAGCAAAAGAGCCAAAACTAGAAAGAGCAGTAAGTCCTGAACCAAAGGAGGCAACAAGTTTTGAGCAACCAAAGGCACAAGAAACAGAGGCCACACCGTCTACCACCACTCAACAGGAAATCATCAAAGCAACCACACAACCACAAAGAGAGGTAGAAGCTCCATCGCAACCAGTAACTGTCACAATCCTACCCAAGGAGCCACACAAAGAGACTGCTGAATCATCTAGGCAACTCACAGAAATTGAAGACTGGCAGACAAATGATGAGGTAATTCTCCAAGTAAATGAATATGCAAAGCAGATGCAGAAGATGACAGAAAAATGTGATCAACAATACTTAGCCGGGGTGCTAAGGCTAGAGAGTTGGAAATGGTGAGAGACACTCTTCAAGGAGAGCTAGATGACAGATTAAATGTCATCACTGATGTGTAGAAACAAGTCCAAGAGTTGAAAGCTGAAGCTGAACAACACCACCTAGCCAGAGAAAAGCAACAAAAGGAAATGGAGGAGGTAGGTGAACTTCTCATGAAGCTGTGAGACGCCCGCAAGACCAAGGACGAACAGCTCTGATAGAAGTTACCAACGAACTCTTAACTACAACTCTGTCAGTTCAAAAGATCCAAGTATAGCTAGATGTAGCAAACACTTCATTACAAAATATCTTTTGCCGTGATCACATGAAATTGAGCTATGATGATCTGTGAACTTACTTCAATGGTAGTGAAGATGATTCCCCCAGCATTCTGCTCATTTGATTCTAGATATGCTCACAAATTGAGGAGCATCTTCCAACTGTGGTTGGCCACATCTTTTCCAAGTGTGAAAAGACATGAGGTTCTTATCTAGCTGAAAATCTAGCTTTACTTCACTTGACAACATTTCTTTGTTTTCACCAACAATGTTGCACTTGATTGTCTCAAGATTTCTTTCTGTATTGACTGCTTTTGCTATGGTAGTGTCCTTTGGTTGATCTTTATCTACGTTTTCTTTGCTTTGACCACTTGCTTCAATTGATGTTGACTCCATTGCGTGTAATATTTCACTTTTTGTCTAGAATTGATGAGCATTGTCCACCTGCATCTGAGTAACCCTTGATCTTAGAAGATCCACTGTACTTTCGGGTAGAATCTGTCTCTTTGGAGGAGATTTTGATGGTGACTTTTGTGTAGCTTTTTGGACTTTAGCTCCCATTGACTTTGACTTTTCTATCACCTGTTCTGGCAGCTTGAGGCTTTGCATCATCTTTAGATAGTCTTTGACTTCAGTTGTATCATCCATAGGGGTTTGTACAAGGGCATGAACTTGATGATATTCATTACCCTGTGCATCTAGATATGCATATGTGAGCTTGATCACATGTAACTATTTGAACACTGTTGGATTTATCGGCTTTTGACTCTATTTTGTTGGATAAGATAAAACTTCTATCCTTGATGATCTTCATAGAAGCATTTGTTTGCAGACTCTGATGGAATCTGGGTCAATTGGAAACTTCCAACAACCATATGATCTTTCAATGGTTTCTGCTTTGAAGGGGTCTGTTGACTAGAGGCTCTAGGGCTTCTAACTGGTGTAGCATTTCCTCGTACATAAGCTGAGCTTGATGGATTTACAGCTCCCCCGCTCCTAGGGAGATCAATATACCCTGCTTCATTGTAAGAGTTCAAAACTGTTTGGCTTTGATTTAGTCTCACCTTTTGGGATCGTGAAGTCACACTTTGGGTAGCACTTTTAGTGTTTGGCATCTTTAAATCTTCTGCTTAGTTTCCTATGTATCTCCATTAAACATGACATATTATTCCCCAAGTCAAGCTGTAGGTAGCATTATCTTTGCCCTGATATTTTCTATCCCATGGGTCTTGTATAATATGAGCTTCTGTGGTTTCAGGACCCAAGGCATCATAAATGCTAGACTCTTGTCTATATCTACGATTGTTTTGGTCAAAGTAGGTGCTTGTTTGATCACAACATTAAAGCTTGATTTTCAATGGAGGAGAGTTTGGCTCTGAACAAATTTCTTGCTTCACTCGGGTAATATCCTTCAGCTCTAGAGAGGATGGGCTATAATAGATTCTTTCCTCTGAAATGAACCATCCTTTCTAATCTATAACTGGACGCTCTTCTATGAGCTGGTATGTGGGCCATTCAAACACTAGTCGATCCTTTTTGTACAGTTTCCCTTTTTGGTCTACATAGTGTGCATATGAATTATGTGTACCATACAATGCTAACAGCATTCTGTTTGATGTGTCCCTTAGAATCGTGAATGATTGCACACTTGTGGCAGTGGATGCAAAATCATTTGCAAACCTAACATTCTTTTTAACCTTTGGTGATATCTGGGCACCTTGACCAAATTCATGCAAGAATTTCTTGTCCAAAGAATCAATTTTAAGCTTTTCAGGTGCCTGTGTATCCTTATGCTGATTTTGAATTTGCAGTGCTTTTATCGGTGCTTCTAATGGTAATGTAGAATCATCTGATTGCATTAAAAGTGGCGAGTTAAGTGCACTTACATCGAGATTTGCATTTGCAATTTTCCCTGTACCTTGCTTGGCAGTTGATGTGTCCTTGGTGTCTGGATCTCTTTGACAATTTTCAAAAAAGTGTCCACCTTTTCGTCCACAATCTGTGCAATACGCCATGACTGGTGGCATTTCATTTGGTTCTGCCATGTCAAGCTCTTGTTGAGAAGTTTCTGCTTCTATGCTTGCCAAGTTGTTGGCATCTTCTTTCAGAACAGTGAGCATCAAGCTATAGACTTCTCCATCTTGACCTTTTGCCTGTCTTTGGCTTGGTTCTCCAATTAGATTGGCTTCTATTGGTTGGTGTTGGATCTTGCAATTCTGGCTCTCGATTATAGATCTGACCACTGTAATCTATGTACAATGATCCTCATTGCATATGCACCAATTGTATGTTTGCTGGCTTGTGCTGATTTCTAGATAAACATTTGGTTTGACTTTTTGAACTTTCTATGTGCACTTCGTCTTTGACCTTGTAATACCTGGCTCCACTGAAAGAGTTCTCTGAATCTGACTTTACTATGATCCATAGGATCTTGGCTCCCGTGTTGCTTTTGCTGCTCATAAGATACCTATGACCTTCCGTATCTGTGTACAAAATTGTTAACCCTCGTGGCTCACAGACACCCTATCGTCTATGACGGACGCCGTATTATTTATTTAGTAGAGTTAGGCACCGGGCTTGTCGGTCCAATAGGAAAAGGGTAGAGTGATCGCCGATGAGAGGCGCACTCTAACTGGAACACGCAAGGGTTAGTTGGCTAAGCATGGGCGCCCAAATGTGAATGGGGCGAGCTCATATAAAAGTCACCTAAACCTAAAATTGACCTATTCTCTCAGTGTTCAATAGAAGAAGTGCTCTTGCCTTATCTCCATCCCCATCTCCATTGTGTGCTGACAGGTGTGTGTGTGTGTGTGTGTGTGTGCTTGAGGGAGAGAGGGAGTGTGTGTGTGTGTGATCAAGCATTGCGATGGCACCTGCGGCGGCGAGGTGGTTGAGCGCAATATGGCGGCGGCTCCCTCTTCTTTGCGGCGAGGAATCCTTCACGGCGACAAGCGCAGGGAGGTGAGTGACACACCCCTGCTCTCTGTGAGCTTGCTAGGCCTGCTAGTTGTGTGCTTGTAGCCTTCGTGGCTTGCACACGGTGCTCGGCAAGTCCCTAGCTCCGACACGTGCGACAGACGCGCACATTCTCGGATTTAGGGACTTGCCGAGCACCGTGTGTGAGCCACGAAGGCTGGAAGCACACAACTAGTAGGCCTATCAAGCTCACAGAGAGCAGGGGTGTGTCACTCACCTCCCTGCGCTTGTCGCCGTGAAGGATTCCTCGCCGCGAAGAAGAGGGAGCCGCCGCCGTATTGTGCTCAACCGCCTCGCCACCGCAGGTGCCGTCGCAATGCTGGATCACACACACACTCTCTCCCTCTCTCCCTCAAGCACACACACACACACACACACACACACACACACACACACACACACACACACACACACACACCTGTGAGCACACAATGGAGATGGGGATGGAGATAAGGCAAGAGCACTTCTTCTATTGCACACTGAGAGAATAGGTCAATTTTAGGTTTAGGTGACTTTTATATGAGCTCGCCCCATTCACATTTGGGCGTCCATGCTTAGCCAACTAACCCTTGCGTGTTCCAGTTAGAGTGCACCTCTCATCGGCGATCACTCTACCCTTTTCCTATTGGACCGACAAGCCCGGTGCCTGACTCTACTAAATAAATAATACGGCGTCCGTCATAGGCGATAGGGTGTTCGTGAGCCACGAGGGTTAACATGCCCCCCTTCCTGATGTAGATTCTGTCCTCAGAAGCTATTGAGTTGAAGCTTGTTTTGTCCATGTTGTAGAGCATCTGGATTTGAATCTGCAAGGCAAAGCCACTGTTTCAGCAAGCGGAATTATATGGCCATAAATCATGAGGGGAATGTAAAGTACATGTGGAAATGAGTAAATGCAAGATTTATGAAATGTTAGACTGCCAGTAAGGACAAATAAATCGCACTTTGAGTAAATTAATTAATCAAGATTTTTGGGATTATGGGTGAGTCTATCAATTAGTTAGCTATGACTAAGGTTAAAACAACTACTCTAGTACTAGCTAAGCTAAGAAGATTATCTAAATGCAAGATTCCCTAATTGTGCTTTTTAGCTTTGATTAGCCAACTAGCTCTCACAACTGCAAACAAAATCTTGAAATGTTAACTATAAGCTCGATGGAAGTCTTTTAAATGTCATTCATTTTTTTCTTTTTTTCTTTTTTACTTTGGTTCACAATCATTTGACGTGTGTGCTTATTTTGTATGTCTGGGGCTTTTTGCTTCCCAAAGAAAAGCCCCCACATTGGGAACCTCTAGGGCTCTAGTACCATAGACAATACATGTGAGTGAAGTACCAAATCAAGCCAGGATTTCTCTTTCAGCATTAGATTTTTCATTTGTGGCACTTATGTTTTTTGCTTCCATTTCCTTTGTATTCTCACTAGTGTTTTTGTTGTTTAAGTGAGCAAGCTTCTCTATGCCTTAAACATTCCTAAGGTCTCAAATACTCAGATAATTTTATCAGCTAGGCCTAGTGGTCAAGTAAATGAGTTAACCTAAAGTCACGGTCTCCTAATCTCAAGGCTCATCCATAAGATTAAACTCTAGTTCCACCAACTTAAGCAAAGACAAATTTATACATATATAATGGCAGATAACAAACATAACTATTGCACTCAAACAAACCATGAAAAATCATTATTAGCAATTATACATATCCACCAACATGAATCATGGAAAGTAGTACACCTGGAGGTATGGAGTTGCTCATTTCGTCGAAGCAGATGTCCTCAACCATGTGGATGGAAATCCATACAAGTCCTACCTAACACATCCAAAAAACAAGCACTATACCGCTAGGAGGCATGTCAGTGTGAAAAAATTAAAACTCCTAGAAAAAAAACTCAAAACACAATCCAGACCCCTAACCTACCTATCTGTCATCCCTTTTAGAATCAAGGAAAGAGGATATTATATAAACCGGATGGCCACCCTAAGGCTAGGCCTTTATCCTCATCATCTAGATAAACGAAATCATTTTCTGTGAGGCCATAGTCTTCCTCGCTCTCTATTATTTCTTCTTCATCATCCTCTTGTGCAAGCGTGTTAATCAAGAACCTCGCGATGCGTGGATACTCATCTTGTGCAAAAGAATAAGCATGTGCCACCGGAGAAACATTCGCTACTAGGTAGGGATCACTAGTTATCCATAGACGTATCAGCCATTTTAACTCCTCAAAATTTCGCTCACGCGCAAGTCTCTCTACCAAATCCCATTCACAAGAAAGTATAGGGTAGCAGCTGTGAAACACTTGAGAAAAAGAAAAAGGGTACCTTTCATAAAAAATAGAAGCACATGCATCTGGTGAACTAGCCATCTCTGAGAATACAAATAGATTTGGTTAGGTCTTTAAAACATGAGTTGTTTTTGTGTGCTGTTTGATGTGACATGGTGAATTTAGACTTATGTGTAGGATCTGATAGGGTGCTCTCTCGTTGCTAGTCACTCTTGCTCTTGTACTTTTAAAAAAAATAAATAAAAAAATAATCTTTTTTTGTTTGTTTGCTAGAACTAGTATAAGGCTATATATATACATTCCCTAGGGTTGGAGATTGAGAGGTCAGGGAGGAAGGTTGAGAGGGAAGCAAGTGAATGATGGATGTTAGCAAACACTCCCCCCTTCCTTGGGTAGATCATACCTTTTGGAATGATGCCGTCACCTTTTGAAACCAATTGTTCCAAGTTGTTATGGGTGAAGGCTTTAATCAATAGTTTTCGATCGCCCTATGTGTTTCATCTAGTTGCAAGGGTGGTAAGGTACTCTCCCATGATTTTATTTGCAACCTTGTTGTAGGTGGTGAACCTACAACGGGAGGTGCAAACTCTTTCTTGCTTGTATGGATATGTACAATGGTAGGTGGAGGTTGTGTCGAAGCTTCTATTTGCGTATAGGAACTATATGAAGAGCAAGAAGCTTCATTTGATTTCCCTGTTCCTGAGCTAGGTGGAACAAATCGTTCTTTCTTTGGTACCCAAACTAGCTCTAGAGCGGGTGTGTAACATTCCGTGATTTTTTCCTTTCCATGATTTTCAATTTGTTTTGGAGCCACAGGATTGGGTTTACATGGGCCAGATGACAGGTAAGAGTACAATTTACGTTTGGGCACCCAGATTTGATCATTTCCTTCATAATATCCTTGGGCTTCCAATAGTCGTTTAGGAATCCAACGCAATGTTTCTTTACATTTCTTGGAATGAGTGGGACGTTTCTTACGAGGCTTCCATTTTTTAGCATCAGCCATGGTCACTAAAGAAGCTTTAGGGACCCACTTGTATGTTTTCTTTGTTATATTAGGATGGTTCTTGTGTGTCTCAAGCTTTCTTTCAGCTACATCAGTTGAAGCTCTAGAGAGTTGGGCTATGGGGACGTATGGTTCAACCTCCTGGACATGCAATGTCTTGGGTTTTATTTCCCTAGTCAATATCTCAGGGACTATGGCTTGAGTAGTAGGGATAAGAGTTGGTTTTTGCATTGTGACACCCCTAGTCCCCCAACAATAGTGCTTTTGGTGGCTATCATCCACGTGCGTCCTAGGTTTATATTACCCTCCATAGTTCGAGTAGGCATGACCAAAAAGTCTTGAGCTACAACCCCATTGTTATAACTGACAGAAGTGTGATAGATTCCAAAAACCGTAGTTTTTTCCTTGTTGACACCCTTGACTTGGATAATACTCTCAGATAGAGGTGGCTTCCCTAACTGACACCACACCCCATATGATAGCAGATTATATTTAGCACCCGTGTCCAATAAGGCGTTATATAGCACTTTTCCATAGGCACTATTTAACTCAATAGGGTATCATAGAGGCGTGTCAGAGTCCAACCAATCATCCTCTGTTTCAACGTGGAATGCATGTGTAAATCCAAGGTTAGCCTCTCGCTGGTGTCTTATGCGTTGTTGGTGCTCTTTCGCCTCAGCTTGAGCTTGTATCTTTTTCAATTCTGTTTGAGCCTTGGCTGTCTTTTTTGTATGGATGACATGTAGCTCCTCTTGGCTTAAAGGATCATAGTATCTTTTAAATTTGCTCCCATTGAGGAATCCAATGGTTTCAACTCCATCAAGAGTCTCCACACGAATGGTTCCTTGTGGGGTGATCTCACATACTCTATATGGTCCTTTTCCCGCATATTTCAACTTTTTCTTTTCGTTACGCACTCCATACATAAGGACTTTATCACAAACATTGATATCTTTGTTCTTTAGATGATGGTCAAACCATTTCTTCCTCCTATCTTTCTCCACAAGTGCATTTTGCACAGCTAATTGCCTCTCTTCATCTAGCCTTTCAAGGATATATAATCGCTCAACTAAAGGGTTACCATCCCAACCTTCTTGAGTAGCTACTCGAAGACTAGGAACGACAAACTCCCATGGCATAACCGCTTCTTGGCCATACACCATCTTAAACGGTGTGCAATTAATGGCAACTTTGTACGCAGTACGATAAGCCCATAAAGCTGAAGTTAACTTTAAATCCCAATCTGTGCGATGAGCTTCCACCATTTTGGTCAAGATAGAGATTAAGGTTTTATTGGTTCTCTCAGCTTGGCCATTTTCTTGCGGATAATAAGGTGTGGACTTATGGTGAGCTATCATGAAGTTAGTAGTGAGTTCTTTGATTACTCCATTTATAAAACGAGTACCATTGTCACTCACAATCTCAAAGGGACAACCAAATCTTGTAATAATGTTCTCAAAGAGAAACTTGGCAGTTGACCTCGCATCAACCTTTCGTGTTGCCCTGGCTTCCGCCCACTTTGTTACATAGTCAGTGGCAACGATAATATATCGAGATTGAGTGCTATGAGCTGCCGGACTAATTGGGCCTACAAAGTCCAAACCCCATTTTTCAAATGGTTGAGTCACTTTAACAGGATGTAAGGGCATCCTATCCTTTTGTTGAGTGATCTTGTAATGTTGGCATTCATCGCATCCTTTTGCAAAAAGTGATACATCCTTAAATAAGGTTGGGCACCAATAGCCTGATTGCAACACCTTCCTAGCTGTTAGTCCCCCCGAGAAATGTTCTCCGGCTATACCCATGTGGGCTTCTTACAATATGTACAAATAATCATCCTCACAGGCACAACATCTCAGAATATCATCCTTCCCTAGCTTGTAGAGAGTCCCTGCAATGAGAGAGTAAGGTTCACATTCTTTTAACAGTTTTCGAGCTATGTCCTTACGAACCTCTTTGGGTGGAAAACCATTAATTAGAAAGTTCACAATCTTCTCACTCCATTCAGGTATGGTTTCGACTAGAAATAGAGAAGTATCGAGTAATTCATCATTGACTCCAGTAGGGGCTTCACCATTGGGTATGCGAGAAAAATGATCCGCCATGACATGTCTTTTACCAGGTCTCACCACAATGGTAAAATCAAACTCAAGGAGAATTAGCAACCATTGTGTAATTCTTCCTGTGGAACAAGATTTATTTACGAGATACAACAAGGTTTGATGATCAACATAGAAAACAAACTTGTTGGCCAGAAGGTAGTAGCGAAATTTCTTCACTGCATAAATCATACCTAAACCTTATCGCTCTATAGTGGTGTAGTTTCTCTCGGCATCATTCAATTGACGACTTGCAAAGCTGATGGGGTAGTCCAATTTATGTTCTCCTGGTTGAGCTAGAACACACCTAATAACAAAGTTTGATGCATCAATATGCACATGGAAAATTACATATCGGGCACTCGTAGAATAGGAGCGCTAGTCAAGGTCTTTTTCAATGACTCATAAGCATAGTCACACTCTGCAGTCCAGTGGAACTCAATAAGAAGCTTGTACAAAGGATGAGCTATCTCGGCAAAGTTTAAAATAAACCGTCGGTAATAACCAACATAGCCCATGAATCTTTGAACTCCCTTAAAGTTTGTAGGTGGTGGCAATTCAACAATGGCTTTAATTTTTCTCTCATCTGTGGAAATCCCATTTTTGGACACTATATGCCCTAAAGTGACTCCATGTTTAACCCAAAATTGGCATTTGAAAGGATTTAAGGAGATGTGATACAATCTGCACTTCTCAAACACTTTTTGTAAGCATGATAGATGTTCTTTCCAAGAGGAATAAACACAAAGGTCATCTAAGAAAGCTTCGCAAAACTCCCTCAAATATTCTCTAAAAGCAGTGTTTATTAATCTTTGAAAGGTAGCAGGGGCATTGGTTAGGCCAAAGGACATAACACGGAATGCAAACACTCCAAATTCGGTTATAAACGCTATTTTAGCTTGGTCCTCTAGCGCAATTGTGATTTGATTGTAGCCAGAGTACCCATCTAAAAAGCTATAAGCTTCCTTTCCGAATATGGCAAGGGGTAATTGTCCCTCCTAGTGGCGGCATTGACCTTCTTGAGATCTACACACACTCTGAGTTTCCCATTCTTTTTTGGCACAATCACTATTGGAGACACCCATTCTGAGTGCTCAATAGGGTATATGAATCCGCATTCCACAAGCTTTTCAATCTCTTCTTGAACGATCTTTGCATATTTAGGATTCATTGGGTAGGGTCGTTGCTGAATTGGTTTAGCCATGATATTCATGGGGATTGTGTGCTGCACCACGGAAGGTGGAACACCTTTCATATCATGATATGTCCAAGCAAATATATCCCTGAATTCCTTGAGAAGTTATTTAAGTACACACTCCTCAGTCGCTGTTAGATCTTGGGCAATGAAGACAGGTTTAGACTCTTCTCCTGGGTTTGCTAACTCTATTTCCTTAACTATCGCTGGGCCATCATAGACTCCATTGCTCCCATCGATAGGTTTTCTTTCGGCCTTTGTATACACAACCTTACGTTCCTCTGTGGTATAGGATTTGAAATATTCAGGTGCAGGGTGTAAGTCTGTGGGGTCCTGCTGTTCTGTGGACTTTGATTTAACTTTTGATTCCTTTTGTTGTTGAGCTAACTCTCGATTTTGTCGTCTCCTTATGATACGGCTCAACCTTGGCTTCTCTGTAGCCTCTAGTTGTGCGATGTCAATGGGTTGTGGACTACACCACATAACTCTTTGAAGGTATTCACCCCAGTTATCTACCAACTTTCGATGAGCATCACATGCCCCTATATAATTAAGCCATTCTGCGGTAGATTTCTTTTTATTTATTCTAGCACGCACATTTGCTCGATATCGTCGCCTCTTATATCTCTTACTCTTCTTGTTTAATTCTCGATTACGGTCGATTTTTAGTGAAGACTCACTAGATGAATCACTACTTGTGTCTTCTCTCCCTTGGATAGATTATTATCTAGGTTACCACTTGGCCCTGAATGGTTTGTCCCCACATTTGCACTAAGATTTAACTCAGATTCTTCATCCTCAAATTCAATTTCAACTGATGATTCTGACTCCAAATCGTGTGGGCTATAGTCTTGTGAGGCGCTACTGGTTTCAATGCCAATCAAACTTTCATCTTCTAGATCATCAGAAGCTATATTCCTTGCTTCTAGCATGTTTAAGGGTACAAGTGGTGGTATTTCATCCCCCTCAAGTGTTACCCAGGTCGTCCCCCTATTTCCCCAAGTGTCTATGGTTGCTACTAGGTGGACCCAATCCACATTGTCCGACTCAGTCATCCCAAGTAGTACATCCATATAAGGAGAATATTCCCCAACATTAGTGTCCGCTTTACACGTGTAACAATACTGCAATGGGGCCGAGTGAACTGTGGTGTTAGATCTATGATCAATTATAAACCTGTTTCCTAGAGGATGTGCTCGACCCGTCACAAGATCCACTCGAATGACAGAATCTTGGAACTGCAAGTAAACATGGTTTTTATACCAGTCATGCACCATTTTTGCTTCCCTCATGAAAGGACGTCCTAAGATCATCTCCGATTCCATAACAATAAAGGTAATCCTTATTTTATGTCCAAAGACCTTGATCTTGAGATCTTCTAGCATCCCAATAGGTTTAACAATAGACCCATTGGCCATCTTCACTACTATGGTTGTGGTCGCAAGGTGAGGTCTTCCCATAGTTTCCCATCAATTTTTAGTCACAATGCTAACCCCAACGCCACCATCAAGGATTCCCTTCACAGTTAATCCCTTAGTAGTGATTGCTATGGTCGCATTGGATTCATCACCCTCAAAGTATTGTCCCAACTTGTTAACAGGTATTTCTATAACAAGGTTCTCATCTAGGTTGGGTTGTGGATCTAATTGTTCCTTCTCTATTTGCATCTCCCCAGCTCCATCCATCTGTGCAAATTGTGGTAGCCCAAACTTCAGTTCTCCATTGAGGAAGGCTCAAAGAGCTGAGACTAGCTCGGGGTCTTTATATAGTTTGGACATGATGGTGGTTCTAACTTCTGAAGACATGAAATCCATCAATTTGGCAATGTTTAACGGCACCTTTTGGCCTTGAGTCCCTTGATGTGGGGAAGATGGGATCTCCATTTCTTCGATAGGATCAGGTAGTCCCTCTGTAAACATTCTTTCCATCAAGAAGTGAGTACGCCCGCTCTCCCATGACTTTAAGTCACTTTCCTTGGATGACACTAGGTATGTCCAAGGGTCTATGGACTTGGTGAGGTTGTTGTTGCGTAGGGAACACGGTGTCTGTAATCTGGATCTTCCTAGGTGTTGGTTCTAGATCCCTTTGGGTATCTTCTACCAAACTGCTTAATTGCTTGACTCGGAGTATCGGCATTGTAGACGTGCTCGCTTGATTGGTTTGCATTAGTGTGGCGTTCTTTTGTAGCCTAATACGACACTCGGCTACACAATGTGGACCTCCACACTCATAGCATTGAAGAGGTGGTCTCTTAGCAGTGTAGTTGATATTTTGGCCTCTTGCCACAAGAGCAGCTACTTGATAGATAGGTTTTACTTGTCCCCAATAGTCCTCCATGTAGTATTGTGGTCTTTCTTCAAGCACATCAATCCCATAGGTGATATTAGGATCTATAACTTCCTCATAGCCTTCCAACAAGAAATAGATGACTCACAACCCACTTGATTCACATAAGTGATTCTCGGATGTGGTGGTTGTGGTCCTAGCACTGGAGGTGGTAAGGGTGTTGTCTGAACAACATTTTGGGCCCTAGGGACCATATGTTGTGATGTTTGTTCAAGAGGTGGGGCCGGCATCAATGCATGCACTCGAGGTGTGTCTGTCCATGCTAAGGTTGGTCTATTGGCCATTGCACGCTTAAATACTATGCAATCCTTAGCTTGATGACCATACCTCCCACATGCATTGCAGTTCCCATTGAATTTTACTCTAAAAGTAGGGCATTCACTGGTACTATGCGGTCCATAGCATACTGAGCACCATTGTTGCTCCCTTCTTGGATACATATGAGTGTTTTGCGGAGCAAGATTGTCTCTAAGACTCTCTTGAATAGCCTTGGTGAGATCTGCTAAAGTCATCTCAGATATCTTTGGCTCCTTAGCAATAGGCTTTAGGGTCATTGGCTGATGCCCTGATGCTTGTGAGCTAATAGATTTAGTCTCAACAGACACTCTTTCTCCTTGAATCATTAAATTATCCTTCAATTGGATCGCATTGGTGGTGACTGCTTCCCAAGTGGTGATACCTCTAATGACTAGACCATTGTAGATATCCTCATGTCGTAATCCCCTAATGAATCTATCAAGCAATTGGTTATTGTTGAAGCGCTCATTCAGATTACAACGAGAATTCAAATGCTTCAAGCGACTTATAAAGTCTCTCACCGACTCTCCTTCCTCTCGTTGGGCTTTATGGAGCTGAGAGGCTACACCCCAAAGCACTCCCTCTCATATGTATTATTTTAAGAACAGTCTCCTAAGAGTAGGGTAAATCGTTTTTTCTTCCACCCTTAGGGTTCTATACCAATCCCCAACCTTTCCACTTAAGCTTAGGCTTAAAGCATTACTCTTATGTAGGTCATTGTGTTCTCCTAGAGAATCGCATATTTGTTCAAACACTTTGATATGCTTTCTCAAATCCCCGTCTCCACTAAATTTTTGTGTGAGCTTGGCTATTTGTACTGCCTTACTTCTAGGCTCTCTATCAGGCGTGTTACGCATATTCTCAACAATAGATCGACCAATAGCTTGAGCAAATGTTGCCAAGTCACCTAAGTGAGTAGGAACCGTGGGTGAAGGCGCGCCAGAGACTACATGTGGAGTAGATATTGGCATTGGGTTTGGCGCATAGGAAGCCCTTGGGTTCCACGTTGGGTACGATGTTGTGCCATGTGGTGGTCCATAGTTCATATGAGTGGCCCTAGGCATAGCAGACGTCGGATGTGACATGCTAATGCTAGCCGGTATAGTCCCATGGAAATAAGAACTTGTGTATTGTGGTTGTGGAGCATAGGTAGTTGAAACAATGGGAGGGGTAGGGACTACATGAGTACGTGGACCCATAGGTGCATACGATTGGTACGCACTTGTAGGTACTATTGCAAGCATTGAGCTTCCATGTAGCGGTGCTTTACTAACAAACGAGGTCCATGGTGTGTTTCTTGGCATGCCCATCATTGGGGAAGGCATGGTATCCGTGGTGTCATCCAGGGAAAGATGAGCTAGAATTGGAAAAGTAAAGCTATCACTTGTGGGCTCAGATTGCATTGAGACCCCTGGCGAAACAACATATGGGGGATCGATGGGACTCACTGGGGGAGTCTCCATTTGTGATAGAGTGGGTTGTTTCCCTTTGCCCGTGTCTAAAAATTGCATAGGACCCGTTGAAGGTATGTTCATTCCTCGATTTTGCCTCTCGAACTGGATAATCCTATGGATGACATTGCAGATCATGTGTTGTTGTTCCTCTATACTAGTGGCACTAGATGTGGATTGTACAACTTCTAACCAACCCACATGGTATGTGTAGCCTATGTATAGGTCGGTCAAAGTCTCCGTGCGTAGGTCGTATTCCCAATTTTCATTGAGAAATACCCCGTCCAAACTTGGTGTACTAGAGGGTTTCCATGAGGTGGATGCAATGTTGCTTCCCGTGTTTTGACTTTTAGTCACCGCCGCTACCTTAGAGGCGACTTTGGAAGGTGGTAGCTCGGTAGGGCCCTCATTAAATGAGGTAGGTAGAATGTCCACGTGGACACTCTGAGGGAGTGTGGGGTCTACAGGAGATGTGAATGGTGATTCTACTTCCCCACCCCCTTCGTTTACTGCACTAGCCGTAGGTTCAGAGCGTGTATCTCTACTAAAAGTTTCCATCAAACGGCTAAAAACACTAGTTCCAGGTTGTTGGGCCCAGCTAGGTACATTTTCATTTGTTCCCCCTGGGGCTTTGTGTAAGATGCTCTTCCATAATATCGGAGTCAGAGGAAGAGTCGCTAGCCGCTATATTTGGGTCTTGGGTTGCACTACCTTGGGTCCCTACCGAGGGTGTAGACCCTAGCGTGGAAGGATAGTGAGTACCCCCGTAAATCAAAGCACTAGCTAGTTGTTCGGACTCTAGCACACGACCAGAGCGTAAATACATGTGCTTTGGGCGCCCTACAAGTGTCGGCAAGTACCCTCAAAGGTTACTTGCTTTGTTTTGTGGGTGTTTTGCACCCCGTTTTCTACTTGATTTTTTCTTGTTTTTGATGTTTTTTGAGGTTCGAAAAATGGATTGGGATGTGTGATAGCTCGAAACGAGCGTATCGCTTAGGAGATCTAAGCGCACTTTACAGAACACTGTTTGACTATCGGAAGCTCCCAAAGTCCCTAAAAGAGTCAATTTCTCCTAGTTTCTACTTGGGCACATGGCTTAAAATAGAAAGTTGAAGGGTGACTTGTAGAGGGAAAGGTGAAGGCTTTGCCCCACATGCTTTCTCCTTTCACTTGAGCACTAGCCTATATATAGTGAATAGCATTTACCTTATATCATAAGGCCAAGCCCAAGCCCAAGCCCAAGCCCAAGCCCAAGCTCATCAAATGATCCCAATCTACCTTTTTGGCCAAACTTAAAATATTCCCGCCCGCCAATAAATCAATTTTATTTTTTAGCCATTGCATTTTTTACGTTTTCTGTCATTTTTGTTTTTTATTTTCTGTTTTTTTGTGCAGAAAATGAATTATTCTCTGTTTTTTGCAGAAATTGAAATGGTCTAGCTGTGCAGAAAACGTTAAAACGAAATATTCTCTGTTTTTGTGCAGAAAACGAAATAAACTAGTTGTGCAGAGAACGAAATGAACTAGCTATGCAGAAAACGAAATGAACCAATATTCTTTGTTTTTGTGCAGAAACCGAAATGAGCTAACTGTGCAGAAAACGAAATGAGCTAACCCACGACACAACACAACCTTCCTACTTAAGCTTGGTGTCTCCACAGGGCAGCACATAGTGCTTCCCGGAGCTTGGTGCAGGGCAACTCCCCGGCAACGACGCCAAAAATGTGCGCGTCTGTCGTACGTGTCGGAGCTAGGGACTTGCTGAGCACCGTGTGCGAGCCACGAAGGCTGCAAGCACACAACTAGCAGGCCTAGCAAGCTCACAAAGAGCAGGGGTGTGTCACTCACCTCCCTGCGCTTGTCGCCGTGAAGGATTCCTCGCCGCGAAGAAGAGGGAGCTGCCACTGTACTGCGCTCAACCGCCTCGCCGCCGCAAATGCCGTCGCAATGCTCGATCACACACACTCTCTCCCTCTCTTCCTCAAGCGCGCGCACACACACACACACACACACACACACACACACACACACACACACACACACACACACACACACACACACACACACACACACACACACACACACACACACGTGTGAGCACACAATGGAGATGGGGATGGAGATAAGGCAAGAGCACTTCTTCTATTGCACACTGAGAGAATAGGTCAATTTTAGGTTTAGGTGACTTTTATATGAGCTCGCCCCATTCACATTTGGGCGCCCATGCTTAGCCAACTAACCCTTGCGTGTTCCAGTTAGAGTGCGCCTCTCATCGGCGATCACTCTACCCTTTTCCTATTGGACCGACAAGCCTGGTGCGTGACTCTACTAAATAAATAATACGACGTCCGTCATAGGCGATAGGGTGTCCGTGAGCCACGAGGCTGCTACTAGCTTGCTTTGCTGTACTTGAACTCTCGGTTCGACTTGAGTCCATGTTGACTGGTTCTATAAAAACTGTCTCCTAGCAGATTTTGGTATCGATCAACATAATTTCTGCTGCTTGTACTAGCCTAATGTGCAATCACATGTGAGTTGTGCCCCTGTTCGTGCAGCTGGAAGCTAATTTGTAATGCAATTACTTGCACTAGCCAATTTATAGCATGCACGTCCACTTCTAGCTTCTTGACTGAACTGTGGCTCACTTCAAAATTGAGCACGGAATTTTTTTCCGCTGCTCACAGCTTTGAATTGGCCTTTTTGCTCGCTTTTTTTTTTGCTGATCAGGTTCGCTCTAGCACAGTTTGCTCGATTTGCTGCTCTTTTGGCTTTTTCGCGGTTTGTCCGATTTTTTCTTAGCTGTTGTTCTTGATTTTTGCTCGCATTGCGGTGCACTTTTCGGCTTTGCTTTTTTGCTATTTCTACCTTTTTTCGTGCTCTTTCTGACTTTTTTTCTGGCGCTGTCAACGAATTCCTTCTTATTATTATTTATTTTTTGTGAAATTTTGAATTTTCTGAAATTTTTAGTATTTTAAAGATTTTTTATAATTTTTTTAATGAATTTTCTAGATTTTTTTGAAGGTTTTATGAAAATTTTGTGATTTATTGTGGTTTTTTGGACAATTTTGGATTTTTAACGTAATTGTTTTGAATTTTTTTATTTTTTTTCAAAAATTTAAATTTATTTGTGTCATTTTTGAATTTCTTTGAGTTTTTGAAATTTTTGTGAATTTTTATGTGTGTTTTTTTTTAATTTTATTTTATTTTAATGTGAGTTTTCAAAACCTTTTTATGTTATTAAAAAATTTAAGGCAAAATGAGTAAAAAACAATATTTACCTGCTTACCTGGCGGCGAGATAACAGCGTTGACCGGCGGTGATTGCGGCAATGATCAAAGCAGCTAGCTAGGCGTCGCTCACGTGAGTTAGAGGGAGAGAGCCTGGCGCCTGGCGGGCAGTACATCAGAGGGAGAGAGTGATAGCATGTGCTCCCTCTTGCGTTGGAGAGATAGAGTGAGTCTGGGGGTAGGACCTTGGTACACGCAGTGCTAACGTGGCGTTCGCACGGGTGGCGAGACAACGAGAGGACTGCACACGCCTGCCTGGGTTTTGGCGCCCAGTGAAAACGACAAGAGAGAGAGAGAGAGGTGTACGAGATTGGCAGGCGGGAGTGTGTGTGTGGAAAACGACAAGAAGGGAAGTGAGTGTCTGTGCGTGGGCAGACAACGAGAGAGAGAGAGAGAGAGAGAGAGAGAGAGAGAGAGAGAGAGAGAGAGAGAGAGAGAGAGAGAGAGAGAGAGAGAGAGAGAGAGAGAGAGAGAGAGAGAGAGAGAGAGAGAGTGGGTGAGTGGGAAAAGAGAGGGAGTTAGTGAGAGAGTGAGGGAAAGAGAAAGAGGGTTGATTATCGGAGTTTTGGGAGGGGGTGGGGAAAAGAGAAAAAGTTAGAGAGAGAGTGAGGGTGTGGGGTGGGTTCACGCAGAGAGGGGGGAAGAAGAAGAAGAAGAGTATTTTTTATGTCGACGGAAACTATCCCAACAAATCGTAAAGATATCCATCGGCAAAGAATTTTTATGCGCCGCAAGGCAAAGTGTCGAGGTCGAAAATAGTATTCTTATTAAACTTTTCTATTTCCAAACATCCAAAAATGCTAAAAATAGGTTGAAAATTAGCCAAAAACGCTAAAATTCACCCGAAAATACAAAATCGCCAAAAAAATCCAAAAAATTCATGGAAAATTTTAGAAATCTTAGAAAATCATTTGCAATCAGAATCGAACACTTTCGACACGCAAAAGCACACCTAAAATAGCTGTTTTTATCAAAAATGTCAAATTTGACAAAATCATCAATCCGATCCCGAAAATAGTAAAACGCTCAAATTTGACGAATGAAAGCCCAAATGCACTCGAAATCAAGCTGTAAACATACATTCAAAATAGCTCGTAAAGATCACAATATATCAAAATTGTATGGAATCAACCAAAAATTAATGCAAAAATTAGCAAAAAATGGCAAAAAATTTACAAAAATTATCCAAAAATATCCATTTCTTTTGAAAATTCTCCACACATAGGGGATTAGTGCAGCCAAATAAAATCACAAAAATCACATCAATTCAATTGCCAAATAATTTCGTCAATAAAATCAACACTAGGCAATTCAACAGGCAAAATTAGCGACAAAATTAGGACAAAATTTGACATAATTGAAGTGTGTAAATCCCTGTTTTGAGCTAAAAAATGCAGCAATTAACCATTACACACATCAAATATGCAATAAAACATTGAATTAATCATGGACATTAAACACTTATTAGGCACACACACACACACACACACACACACACACACACACACACACACACACACACACACACACACACACACACACACACACACACACACACACACGTGTACACACACACACACACACTAATAATTGGCAGTTTTTACCAATTTTTATGTGCGCACACAAAAGGGTTAACCTTGTTGAAATTGCAATGTGATTTCACAAATCATTAGTTGAGCATGACCACAACACAAATCAATCATCACAATTGAAAAACCATTAAGTACACATTGATTTTTAGGTGCACAAACAAGGGCAAAATATAGCACACACACCTAAATATATGCATACACACACTCAATTAGAATGCACACACACTTGATTTTAGTACACACACACACACACTTGCAATTGACTATTCAAACATGCAATTAACTCAATTAGGCACTCAATTAGCAATGTACAATCACCAATTAGCAATTGAACTTGTCAAATTCATACGCCACCAAATCTGGAAAATTTCGGTATTACGACGACATGAAAACGAACAATCCAAAAATTTTCAAAGCAACATAGCATCAACATTGAATTGCAATAACATAGCATCAACAACATTGCATCATGGTGGAGTCTCTACACAATTCTACATATCTTTAGATTCTAGGGAGGTTGAGAATACCACCTTGATTACCTTTCCATTGAAGATCGATTTAACGGTTGAAAGCTCCAATCGTACATAACAAATTAGTGTAAATTAGCGAGGGGTTAGTGTGAAATTAGAGTGTGTAAACACACAATTGGTAAGATAAGGTGACAAATTAGGGAATTATGAACACATTGCTTCATGCACACACATCCAAAATCCACAAAAACACAAAGACACAAATGAAATTAGTGAGGAACACGTTCGATTATGCCACAATTACACTAGTGTAGGCCATCGTCCTTGACAACGGCACCAAATGTTGGGGGTCGCATCGTTGCATAGATCCAATGACCAACAAATTATCAATCCGGAGGGATAAGCTACCCGGATAGGGCATGGAATCACTCACACGATTAGTGAGCTAATCATGGCAGCACGAATGGTTAACTCTGAGCTTCTCGGCCTATGGAAGAGCTAAGCCACAATGAAGGGAAATCTCCACATCCACTTCTCTTTACCTCTAATCGACCCAATCACACACACTAATGATTGCAAGACGCACACAACACTAAACCTATCATGCAACACACTAATCGCAAGCACATACACATAGATCTATCGAGCACCACACTCCAATCAAACCTACATGCACACACAAGCAAGAGAGGGCAATCACACAAGATTAGAGAGGGATTAACCATTAATTAGTTATGATATAGCTAATTAAAGCATCATTAGCAATCACAAGAAGCATGAGAGAGGCATAGTGAAAGAGAATTAAGCATTGATTAGTGTTAACCAAGTCACATGAGCAAGGAGAAGCTCAAGGACTCCATAGCCAGACACCTCAAGAGATCTCACCAAAGAGTGATCTTAACAAATGAGCTTGAGAACCCTAATTTCTTTTACACACTGCCTTATATACCTAGGGTAAAAATATGCAATGTCCGGGCGGCCAAGGTGCGGCCAAGGTCTTTAGGACTCCACCACTTACTGAATTTGCTACCTAGGCACACTAACTGACTTGTTCTTTACAGCTTGGAACTCCCATTGAGCCTGTAACACATTAGAAATATTACAATGACTTGAAATAAATCGAGAATTTACAATACATGACCATTTGGGAAAATGTAGAAAATGTGTAACTCCAATCTTTACTGCTTTTTTCTGTTGATCTTCTATGTGCATCCGTACGTCTTCAATCTTTAGCAGATTCTATTAACTGATGTTGACTCAGTTAATACGCTCTAGCTATTGTTATCTCTGATGTGAATAGTACATGCTACAAATAAATAACCTTCTTTGCACCCTTCAAGCGTTCCAAAACGTCTAAATCTTGTGCAACTCCTTGCAATATCTCATGAGTAAGAAAATTATGCGTCCTTTCTACAAAGCCTGTATGCTTCCTATCCCACATTATAACTACAAAGGTAGGACCAAAAATCTTGGGTTGCTTGTAGGAATGCCAAGCTAGTGGTTGTGGCTACAAGTTTGGAGTTTTATTGCCTGCATCACAGTCACCGGGGCTTGTCTTGTCTCTGAAGTCAAAATTGAGCGAGGCTACGGAGCGTAGCTTACTTTTAAAAGGCAAGGATACCCCACATGATTTTGAAAGGCGAAGATATCCCGCATGCAGAATGTTGTTGATGACGTGGGCAAGTAGATTGATGCTAAGATGAGACTATTCTACATTGAAGCTATGGGAACACTAAAACACGCAACTCCTTAGCAAAGATTTTCTTGACATGTATGCATATGCCAAGTATGGTGTACCTTTGAAAGCACAACAACTTCTTGATGGGTGGTGTCTCTACTCTAAGATGTAGTCTCTTGGAATGCTTGCCTATATTATTATATACTCAACAAGGACATGTAGGTAAAGCTTGGTGTATTTTTGAAATCCAAAAGTGTTAGAGAGAGAGAGAGAGAGAGAGAGAGAGAGAGAGAGAGAGAGAGAGAGAGAGAGAGAGAGAGAGAGAGAGAGAGAGAGAGAGAGAGAGAGAGAGAGAGAGAGAACCGATCTTGTCATGACATAGTAGGCATCAATAATTTATGATGACGACACTCGTTTATTGTATCTAAGTCACACATAAATAGGTTCTTGTCCCCCAACCATGGGTGAGCTCATCCAAGGTGACATCAACTCTCAGGTTCCCTTCCCTACCAATGAAGCCTTTGGTGTCTTGGGACCTAGGTGCCCCACATATGTTTGGAGGTAATTATTAAACTTGAGGGGAGTCTGATTGATTTGGATTACATAGTCACATACAAGGGATATCGGGATGGTGATGCAGCCTTTAACACCTTCTTGAGGGCCAAAAAACATGTTCCTTGAGCCGTGTTTGTCGATTTGGAGCCCATCATGATTAATGAAATCCAGACAGGTACTTATTTTAGATAGCTCTTTCATCCCGAGTAGCTCATCTGTTGCAAAGAGGATGTTGCCAACAAATTTTCCCAAGGAGATTTGTGATCTTTGCCTTGACTACATAAGGAAGCTAGTGATTTCAACAACCAAGGACTTACATGGTGATGCTTGCGTCCTATAGGCATGTGGAATTATACAAAATGATGATTCTTCTTTGTGCTTCTTGCTCAAGTCTCCTTGACTTACTACTCTCGACAAAATTTTTTATGCAAGCAGTATTTTATATATTTATTATTCTTATGCTAGTGTAGATTTGCCTCTAAAATGCCATCTCTTTACACACAGTGATTGTGGGATATGCCCACCAAGGGTATGGCTAGGAAGCTATGGGCTGCTTTCAATGATTAAGGCTCGTTGGAGCAGTGCCCTTAACTTTGCGTAATGCTCTTGTGGATGTACACACCATTGACAAGAGAGTGCATATCAATTATGAGATTTCTAGGTGGATATTGCCTATTTTGTGTAATGATTGACAGTGAAGGGTGAGTTCCATGGATGGATCTCAATCCAAGAGTTGCTGATGCATCAAAATGTGCTAAGTAAATACTCTCATGGACATGCATGATGGCTGTTATGCCCTTTGTTGGGCAGGATTGTATTTGAAGCCAGTTGAGGCCAATAGGTTTGCTATGTGGTATGATATGCATATCATATTGCTTCTTGGAATCTAGTTTGGTTTTGAGGTTTCTTGAGTTGATTTGGTAGGTTACTTTGAGACTATGGAAGAGATGTTGTTTGCTATTATACACTTCAAAATGGCGTTGAATCAAAACTAGTTAGAAATGGTGCTTTATTTAATGTTCTATCTCAAGATAATAAGAGATGTCATTCCCACAACAAAGACATGCATACATGTTACCTTTGATTATTTGGTGATTGAAGGATTGCACGAGCTAATGTAGACTTTTCTTATGCCACACTAATATCTGAAGATATCTTTAGTGTAATACGAGCATTTAAAAGCTCAAAAATAACGTTTCAGTTTCAAAAGCTCAAAAACAAAACCTCGTAAAAAAAATTCCCGTGTAGGGGCATCATTGCTAAGCTCTAGAATGCATTCGAGGCTGAAAATGATTAGGTCAAATCTACCTTGTGAATAATAGCACAATTTTGGCAAGTGTTCAAAAGGGGAATTTGAAGGCATATGCATGTGTCTTCAGATGTTGTCTACCCATCCTATAAGTTTTGTATTGTTCAAACTTCATTTTCTTGGTAACGCATTGAGATTTTCTTGCTGTGTTGTAGATATTGATTGTTGCCTGCTGACATGTAGTTGAGTGTGGCTTTGAGTAGATAGAGATGGAATGTGTTTTTTGAGAGACTGACAATCTTTGATAGCCTCCATGCACTAGTCTAGTTGACTACATCACACACTATAACATTTATGTTTGTAGTTGTCACTGTCACTTTAATAAGATAGCGAGGCTTCGCAATCGGAAAGCCCCATAGGGTGTTTTCATAACCTTTGTAGCCTACAAGTTGAGTTTATAGATGCTTTGTCATCTAAGTTTGGACTTGATCTTTTCCTTCAATTTGATGTGTATTGGTATTGCCCTGAGCTATGCTTACTAGTCTAGTCTCTATTTGACCATTGGTTGTGTCTTTTGTTTCTATAAGTGTATTTACCATATCACAATGGAGTATTAAACTAACTATTATCTGTAGTTTTTTGCACTCATGCTTGTGGTCTTATTTTTCTTACCATATGGGCTTGCCTCAATCTCAGCTACTGGTCTTTTGACTCCAATTGTTACCACCACTTTGCCTTTACTTTTTGATTGTTTGCTCAATCTTAGTTTCTTCTAAAGTTGATGATAGAATGATCCTCTTCTTCTCGATGCATTCTTATTCTCCTTTGTCTAGAACTTTTGAGCATTGGGATGTGCTAGAATGTAGTTGGCCTAGTAAAGGAACTGCCACACATACTAGGCCGAGTTTGACAAGTTTGTGTCTTAACCTTGGCTATTTGTTGCATAACACTGATGTAAAGGAAGTGATTCATATTAATATTATCCTTGGGATTTAGAAATATTTCCAATACCATAGCAATCAACTTCTCAAAACACAATTAGGGTTGATTTTAAGACTTGCGATGAAATTATACACTGGCTTGCATTCTAGTGCAGTCACTAGAATGCCTTGCCCACTTGTCTTACGCTTGTTTTTGGTTGACTCATCCTCTTTTAAGAATCAATTGACCTCCTCAAGACAACCTTAGCATATGAGCTAAATCTCTTATGGTCACTTCCATAAGTGTCCCATCAACTCTTGAGAGGTTCATCGTTCAGTATTCCCCTATATAACGTGCATTCGCAGGGTATTAAAAAAATCCCTCTTTTAACATATTTGTGAGCTAGTTGAACAAGAATCCGAGGTATTTGATTCTGTTCACAAGAACACCTGCACTTTTTGTCCTGTACCAAGAGTAAGGACTGCCCCCATTATGAGGAGAAGCCATTGTGCGTGAACGAAAATCACTCGCCAAAAACCAAAATTTTCACGACGGCCAAAAATCAGGGGCAACTTTAGGGGAAAAATTCCCTCGCCAGAATATTCCTTTTCGCCGGAATATTATGGCCGGACGGCGGCCGGAAAGTGGTCGGAAAACAACTTGTCGGTTGGTCGGTGGCCGGTGGACCGGTGGCCGAATTCAAAAGCGGACTTGTCTCTCAAGGGCGGCCACACATGGGCGGATTGAAGGGTCTGATTTGGACTTATCTATACAAGGGCGGCTACACATGGCTGCCTCTCATGAGAGAGGGCAGCCCTTTTGGCCTATAAAAGGAGGCCATTTCTACACACATTTCATAGAGTGTGAAGTTGATGCAACAAGGTGAGTGTGAGGTGGTGAGAGTGAAGCAAGGCGGGAGCTCCATTAAGGGTATAATCCCTTTGTAAACTACTTCTTGTTTTGAAGTACTAAAGCCATTGAGTGGCTGCTTTTCCGTGGACGTAGCCCACATTGGGTGAACCACGTATATCGTGTGTACACTCTCTCTCTCTCTCTCTCTCTCTCTGTCTACTCTATAATCTCGTGTATGTAAATGTGTCTCTCTCTCCATTAAGTAATCTACTCAATTATCTATTTAGCTATGTCTTATTTACTAACAACTGGTATCAGAGCAAGGTTTGCCCGTACAAGGAAAGGATTCCTTGAATTGAGTGGGAGTTATGGCGGAGGAAGGGAAGCTCAATATTGAGAAGTTCAACGGCAAAAGCTACCAGCATTGGAAGATGCAGATTGAAGACTATCTCTACCACTAGGAGGTCTTGCGAAGAAGCCCGCAACAATGGCAGATGAAGCATGGATTGTCCTTGATTGAAAGGCACTGGGAACAATCCGGTTAAGCTTGGCGTCAACGGTGGCCTTCAATGTTTCGGAGATGAAGACCACGGAGGACTTGATGGAGTCACTTGACGACTTCTACGAGAAACCATCGGCATCCAATAAGGTATTTCTTATGAAGCGCTTGTTCAATCTAAAGATGGCAGAGAATGGTTCAGTTGCAGAACACCTAAATGACTTTAACACAAACATAAGTCAACTTCGATCGGTGAAAATCAATTTCGATATAACGAAGTGCGAGCTCTCCTTATACTATCATCTCTACCAGATAGTTGGGATAGCCTTGTGATGGATGTAAGTAATTCTATTTTTGGCACAAATACTCTTAAGTTTGATGATGTTGTGGGTGTTCTCCTAAGCGACGAAATACGAAGGAGAAGCACAGGAGAATCATCAAGTGCTGCATTGTTAGTGGAAACAAGAGGAAGGCCTAAGGAAATGTTCAAAAACCAAAAGGGTCGTGATCGCTCAAGGCGGAGCAAGTCACGCACAAAGTCAGTTCTTGAATGTTGGAACTGCGGCAAGAAGGGCCATGTAAGGAAGGATTGCTGGTCCAAGAAGAAGAAGGATACCGAGTCTCAAGACAACAAGCCAACATCGGAGGCCAATGCGGCAGGTAAAGTAGAGCAAGATGCTCTAATTCTCTCATTAGACAATGTGTCTAATTCCTGGATAGTAGATTCCGGGGCTTCATTCCATGCGACACCACACAAGCAACATTTCCAAGACTACACCAAAGGTAATTTTGGGTATGTATACTTGGAAGATGATGAAACTTGTGAGATTGTCGGCAAAGGTACAGTTTCTGTCAAAACTACTAACAGAAATGAATGGAAGCTTAAAGATGTTAGGCATGTTCCTTCTGTTCGCAAAAAATTGATCTCTATAGGACAATTGGATGATGAAGGTCACAACATTGCATTCGGAAACAAAAGGTGGAAGATCTCAAAGGGATCTTTGGTGGTTGCCAAGGGAGAAAAAGTCGGTACACTTTACTTGTGTACTATTAGAATGCAATCTTCAGCTTGTGCAACAACTACAGAAGTTGACAGTGCGGTGTGGCACTACCGACTTGTGCATATGAGTGCCAAAGGAATGCAAATCCTTCAAAGAAAGAAGCTTCTACCAGGTTTGAAAGAAGTGGACTTAGAGTTCTGTGAAGATTGTGTTTATGGTAAACAAAAGAGGGTAAAATTTCCAAAATCAAGAAATGAAAGAAAAAATAAAAAACTTGAGTTGGTTCATTCTGATGTTTGGGGTCCTGCAAGTACACCATCACTTGGTGGCTCATTGTACTATGTAACATTCATAGACGATGCGACTAGAAAAACATGGGTTTATGTCATGAAGAATAATCCGATGTATTTTCCCTATTTCAAAGGTGGAAAGCCTTTGTGGAGAATGAAACAGGTACCAAGGTTAAATGCCTCAGATCCGACAATGGAGGTGAATATTGCAGCCAAGCTTTTGAAAGCTTTTGTGCTAGCAATGGCATTCGGAGGCAAAGGACAACCCCAAGGACACCTCAACAAAATGGGATTTTGGAAAGGATGAACAGGACAATCATGGAGCGACCACGAAGCATGCGGCTACATGCAGACCTACCGCTTGAGCTTTGGGCGGAAGCTATAAGTACATTAGTGTACTTAATCAATCGGTCACCCTCAACGGCATTGGATGGGGGAGTTCCAGAAGAGGCATGGACAGGTAAACCGGTGAATTATGCATTTCTCAAAGTGTTTGGGTGTGAGGCTTTCATGCACATAGATAGAAGCCTAAGATCAAAGTTAGATGCAAAGTCCAAAAAGTGTTTCTTCATTGGCTATGGAGAAGGAGACTTTGGGTATCGCCTATGGAATCCTGAAGACGGTAAAATCCTAAGGGGTAGGGATGTAATTTTTAATGAACAAAATATGTACAAAGATTACTTGGAAAGAAAACAAACAAAAGAAACAGGTGATGAGTACATGGAGCTTGAGGACGGTGAAGACTCAAGGATTGCAAACGGTGACAACGTGCAACAACGTCAACCAAATGAGGAGCCTCAACCTATTCCCCGAAGATCTAAAAGAGCAAGTAGACCTCCAGAAAGGTTTTTTCCTTCCTTCAACCATCTCTTGATCTCAGATTCTGGAGAGCCGGAATCATACGAAGAAGCTATGCAACATGAATCCAAAGAAGAATGGACGAAGAGCATGCAAGTGGAGATGGACTCACTACATTGCAACCAAACATGGGAATTGGTTGAGTTGCCTAAAGGTAAGCGGGCACTTCAAAACAAATGGGTGTACAAGGTGAAGGAAGAAGAAGGTGGGAAGAAAAGGTACAAGTCTAGGCTTGTGGTAAAATGGTTTTCTCAAAAGAAAGGTATTGACTTCAATGAAATATTTTCTCCTGTTGTAAAAATGAACTCAATCAGGCTTGTCTTAAGCCTTGTGGCTGCTCATGATCTAAATCTCGAGCAAATGGATGTAAATACGACATTCCCTCATGGTGACTTAGAGGAGGAAATCTACATGCTTCAACCAAAGGGGTATGAAGTAAAAGGTAAGGAGAAAATGGTTTGCAGATTAAAGAAGAGCTTGTATGGTTTAAAACAAGCATCAAGACAATGGTACTTCAAGTTTGATCGATGGATGTTGGATCATGGATTCACAAGATGCAACTCGGATCACTTCGTCTACACGAAGAATTTGGGAGATGGGAAATTCATCATCCTAATGTTATATGTTGATGACATGTTGATTGCAAGTGCTAACATGCAGGACATCAAAGACCTAAAAGAGGAGCTGTCTAAATCTTTTTCAATGAAATATTTAGGTGCTGCAAAGAGGATACTTGGTATGAAAATATCAAGGGATAGGACGAAGAAGACAATAAAGCTATCTCAAGAAGATTACATCAAGAAGGTACTAGAAAGGTTTGCAATGCAAAATGCAAAACCAGTTTCTACACCTTTGGCTGGTCATTTTAAACTAACGAAGGATATGTGTCCAAAGAAACAAGAGGAGATAGCCTATATGTCTAAAGTTCCATATGCTGCAGCGGTAGGTTCTCTAATGTATGCTATGGTCTGGACAAGGCCAGACATTGCACATGCAGTGGGAGTTGTGAGTAGGCTTATGGACAACCCAGGTAAAGAGCATTGGCAAGCTGTGAAGTGGATACTCAGGTATCTAAAAGGGACAACAACAAATGCTTTGTATTTTGGAGGAACTGATATTTTTCTAGAAGGGTATGCTGATGCAGATATGGCAGGTGACAAAGATACTCGAAGGAGCACTATTGGCTATGTGTTCACGGCTGGAGACACAACAATAAGCTGGGCTTCAAAGCTATAGAAAGTGGTTTCACTTTCTACCACGGAAGCGGAGTATGTAGCAATGACGAAGGCAAGCAGAGAAATTCTATGGCTTCACATATTCTTAGAAGAGCTTGGATTCAAACAAGACAATTGTGTCTTGTACAATGATAGCCAAAGCGCTATCCATCTTGCAAAGAACTCAGCCTTTCATTCAAGGACAAAGCACATTGAGGTGAGATATCACTTCATACGTACTCTTTTGGAAGAGGGACAACTAAAGCTAGGAAAGGTGCATACAAGTGAAAATCCTGCAGACATGTTTACAAAGGTGGTCAACAAGGAGAAGTTGAGCTTTTTCTCATCCTCAATCGGCATTCAAGGATAAGAAGCCAGGATGTAAAGCAGTCACAGGTTTGTTTTTGAGATCAGTCTCCAAGTGGGAGATTGTTAAGTATGGAGCTTGATTTACCTTGTAATATTCTGTGGTAAAAGCGCACATTTGTAAGGCCCCCATTATGAGGACTTGCATGAAGGAAAATCACTCGCCGGAAACCAAAACTTTCACGGAAAAAAATCAGGGGCCTTACAAATATTCTGGAATATTCCTTTTCGTCGGAATATTACCCTCGTCGGAATATTCCTTTTTGCCGGAATATTATGGTCGGATGGCGGCTGGAAAGTGGTCCGAAAACAACCTGTCGGTTGGCCGGTGGCCGAATTCAAAAGCGGACTTGTCTTCTCAAGGGCGGCCACACATGGGCGGATTGAAGGGTCCGATTTGGACTTATCTACACAAGGGAATCTACACATGGCTGCCTCTCATGAGAGAAGGCAGCCCTTTTGGCCTATAAAAGGAGGCCATTTCTACACACATTTCATAGAGTGTGAAGTTGATGCAACAAGGTGAGTGTGAGGTGGTGAGAGTGAAGCAAGGCGGGAGCTCCATTAAGGGTATAATTCCTTTGTAAACTACTTCTTATTTTGAAGTACTAAAGCCATTGAGTGGCTGCTTTTCCGTGGACATAGCCCACATTGGGTGAACCACGCATATCGTGTGTACTCTCTCTCTCTCTCTCTCTCTCTCTGTACTCTATAATCTCGTGTGTATATAAATCTGTCTCTCTTCATTAAGTAATCTACTCAATTATCTATTTAGCTACGTCTTATTTCCTAACACTCGCCCAAAGACTATTTCAGCCCATAAACCAGTGTCAAGAGACAACACAGGCAAGGAGGGGGGGAATGGTAGCAGCAAGCTAACACGGATACCAGTTTTCGGAGTTCTCTTTGTAAAACACTTATTATTTTGATAAATCGGGAATATTGTAACTCCTATTTTCTCGGTTAAACTCTGTAATTAATGAGCCGGGGCTACAAGCTTCCAGATTGTATCAGCTTGTCATTACCCATCTTTGGTCGAACTCGAGATTATTAGTTTTGGCCACCCAAAAACCTTGGCTAAGGTATAAAAGCCAATTTTTGTAAGTTTTTTATAAGTTTTGGATAATGAAATACACAGCCTGAGCTAACGGTGCTCTCTCCTCTCCTTCTCGTGCTTCCTACTCCCTCCCTGATTGTCACATTGCATTCGCGTTTGTTGCATTGCAATTGTAGGTAAGAGCTCTACGCATTGACATAAGCAGTTCATAGATAATTCGTAGCTTTTGGTGTCGCCGACCCACGGTCTAATTTCATCATAACTAGGAATTTACACTTTCAAATAAAAAACTAAGCATAGGCGGGGTATTGGGGCATCATTGCTAAGCATTTAGATGCATTCTGGGTTGAAAACAACTAGGTCAAAAATCCACTGCTGTTAATAATCGCGATTTTGGAACTTGACCTAATGTGGGGTTTGAGACCATAAGAATGTGTGCTTAGGTCTTATAAACATGTCTTAGAAGTTTTGTTACGTTTGGAGGTCATTTGATGCTGTAATGGATGTGATTTGTTTGCCGATGAGTGATTGGCTTTTGGTGATTTCAGTCACTTGAGTGTAGTTTGAGTTAGATGCGAGTTGTTAGTTGCTTTCCGAGAGATTGACAACCTCTTGTAGCCTCTATGCACTAGTCAAATCAGCTTCATCCCATGGATTGACAATTTAATCGTGGTTCTCGCTAATACTGCAATAAGATAGGATGGTGATGTTAGAGATGCGTCCCACATTGGCATGTTTGACTTCACTTTGATCTTTTGGATACCATTATCTCATTCATTCTTTTTGGCTTTCTTTGTGGGCTTTGTTGTGGTGAAAATTTTGATTGTTGAGCTTTCTTCTTTGGTTTCGATTGCATTGTGGATGGTTTGGCTTTTAATGTAGATGCTTTGTATGAGATTTGATAGAGACTTGTTGAAGGTAAAGGTAACTTTGCAATGTTGATTTGCCTTAGTGTTGTCTTTAGCTTTACCTTTCTTAGTCATGGATGGTTGTGTTTTTGTCGCATGAGCTTGAGATGGTTCCAAGATTTCTAATGTTGCTATTGTTAATGGTATTAGTTGTTGTCCAAAGAAGATTTTCATCTAGATTTTTGTTAGGATTAGTCTCTCTTTGATGTGATGGAAGTCTATGATGTAGAATGTGTCTGTAAATGCCCCAACTCACTCAACCCGACTCATGGATTTTGCCATGCCAAAGCTAACAATTAATGTTTTAGAATGTGTATACTATTTCTTTGTGCTCTTTGATTGGTGGTTTTCCCATCATTGTCAATTTGCTATAAGACATTTAAATATTTGTACAAAAAGGATTTGTTATAGTTGAACATGTAATTTTGAGCTCTAACTTCCCATATAAGTGGAATTTGGTCAATGTAGGAGATAATTGATATTTTCCACATTTCTTTTCACTCCTAACCTTGACTTTGTTGAACATCTTGTGTCAAACTTGGCAACATTGCTTCTTCATGTGCTTTCAATTCTGCAGTATTTGGAGTCAATCCCTATAAAACATTATTTTTTGATTCGTCAAGTATGTTGATGTGACAACTTCATGTTGTTGGTCTACTCCCATGGTTTGCGCTTTTGAATCATGACCCATGATGTAGCTGTTTTTTCCAATTTCCATGCTGTGAAACTCACATTTCTCATTAGATTCTTTCAAAACACTTAGCATAAAACAAGGCACTATGTTGTAGTCTTATTTGTCCAAAAAACTTTTCCTGGGAGAGATCTCTGATGGAAATTTTGTTTATGATGCGTATGCATAATGTTTTGTTTCCCATACGTTTGTCTTTGTTGTCACTCTGGATATTTTGAACTATTTGCACCATTCATAGGGAAAGGGTATATCACATACATCTTCATCGCAAACCTTGGTTGGAGTTACCTTCTTGTTTACACACACATCTAATGTTGTGAGTATCTAATCCCATGAAAAAGGTTCAAAGGGTTTGGGATATATGATTTGTCATCTACAATCCTCTCCAATGTACAATATTCCCTTTATAAGTCCACACTCAAATGCATCACACATCCAAATGGATTTTGGAAACTTTTGGAATCTTGAAATCTAATATTGAAAATGTATGGTTATTTTCTATTCAACAAGAGGTGAGTACCATGTCATTCAATATCCCCATGGGACTTTCTGTTAACTGAGTTAACGTCAGTTAACAGGAGCTGCTAAAGACTGAAGACGTACGAATGCACATCAAAGATCAACAAAAAGAAGCAGTAAAGATTGGAGTTACACATTTTTCATGTTTTCCCACAATGGTCATTATGATGCTTAGATTAGCTAGATCTTAACTAATTAGTGATTAATCCCTCTCTAATCTTGTGTGATTACCCTCTTTTTCTTGTGTGTGCATGTAGGTTTGATTGGAGTGTGGTGCTCGATAAATCTATGTGTGTGTGCTTACGATTAGTGTGTTGCATGATAGAATTAGTGTTGTGTGCATCTTGCAATCGTAGTGTGTGTGATTGGGTTGATTGGAGGTGAAGGGAAGTGGATGTGGAGATTGCCCTTCATTGTCGCTTAGCTCCTCCATAGGCTGAGAAGCTCAGCTCATAGAGTTAACCATTGTGTTGCCATAATTAGCTCACTAACCATGTGAGTGTTTCCATACCTTAGTCAGGTAGCTCATCCCTCCGGATTGATAATTTTGTTGGTCATTAGAGCTATTGCAATGATGGGACCCCCAACACTTTCCACATAGCCATTTGCCAATTGTAGCTTCATGCAAATCTACCTGAGCGCCATAGTTTTCCAATTTTTCCAAAATTCTCTTGTGGTTATGGTTGTACCTGCTCCACTATCTAGAATAGTTGTTGTTTTGAGTTTCATACATTTTACAAAAAAAATTGTGTTTCCATCTTTTCCTTTGTAGTATTCTCACAGGTATATTTATAGAACTTGCTCAACACTCTTTGGCTTTGCACCATTTGTTCCTTTGTCTCTACATCCATGGTTTTGAAAGGAAAATTTATGCCTATTTCATCCAATTTCTTGCACACTTTGTCCCACAAATGTGGTCTAATTAACCTTGAGTAGTTTTACTAAGAGTTCTATAAGCATTATTGTACATTAAATTGGTGTAGAGGTCAATTTTTGTAATCTCTTAGAATCTATCATTTTAGGGGACACCTCCCATCGTGAGAGCATAAATTTGAAGTTTGATTTGCGCTCTCTCGTATAAGATGGTAGAGTCTTCAATGAGTGTAGCTTACTTTCTTTGTATGCTTCAGATCTAGCCTCACCGTAAAGTGACCAGATCAGATACTCATGCTCAGACTCCATGTTTATTTTATGGATTGGGATGGATTGATAGGTTCCACTTCTCTCCTTAGCAATTCTAATGTTTTACCATAACTTGTTTTTTCATTGTTCCTTGACCTCTAGAATAGGTGCCAGCAGATATGACCTATTGTCATTTGTGGTATTTGCAACCACATGTTTGTCAATTTGAGTTTTTGGTTCACCTATGGTTTGTGGTGTGTTTGGCTCATTAATTATTTATGGCTAAGTCTCTATCTTCCTCTTTGTTTGTGGTTCTTATTCCAATTTTTTTTAGGGCCTTTGTCATCAATTTTCTCCTTAGGTATCTCAAGCTTGATTCTTTCCCATTATATGTCATTCTATTGTGAGGCATGGATAGATTCCATCAAGGCTTGTGCATATGGCACTTATTTAGAATGAAGCACCATAAACTCTTATATATTGACTAAAACATTTTTGAGCACAACATTTCTTTGCCTTGTTCCCGTTGCACATATCTCGTGGTCAATGTACCCCAAGAGATAACATTTCAGACAAAAAATGCCTCAAGCATTTGTTTAACCTTTTGAAGTGCATTGAATTAGGCATGCATAATTTGGCATACTTCACATATTTAATACCTTCCTAGATAGCTATCACAACCCCTAGGGTTATTCTTCCTTTTATAAATACTTTCTATTCATCTCTCGCTCCCTCTCTGTCCCCTTCTCTTCTCCTCCTCCCCTCTCCCGCCCCTTTCCTCTCCCTCCCTCCCTCTTTTCATCATTTGTTTTCTCACACATTAGCTGCAATGGTGCTCAATGACATCACAAACCATGTTCTACCACCACCACGTACTCCGCACACCACAGGTGTACATATTCACGTGTCCACGGAGTTTGCACCAAAGGCCGCATATATGGGTGAGCAAAGATCATCAAGAACGTCACGCCGCCAGTGAGACTAATGTTGACCTTTGGGTGGATGTCCATCTGTACTCGTACAATCCTATAAGCCACTTCGATCCATCATTTAATAGTCTTTCAATGTTTGTTCAATATCTTAGGAGGGGAGAAGCAGAGAGGAAGGAGGGTTGTTAGGTTATTGCAAGTGGTTGTCTATGGGTGCAAGTGCTTCTTTGCATGACTGAAACCATGAAGGAAAGAGTTCAAGATAAGGACAAGTTGGGAAACATGGCAAATGAAAAAGCAGCATCACTTGAACCTTTATGCTTAGTGGATTAGAAGCATATATAATCTAAAATTGGTAAGGCTTTGAGTCTAGCACTTTCTCTACAAGACTCTAAGGCTAGAGTAGCCAATGAAAGTGTTAAGGCTACGGTTCTTTGTGTTGGTGAGGTGGGTGGAGCGCCTGCAATAGATATTATTGCTTCTATCAAGACTTTATTACTCCATATCTTTTAATGGTTTGGAAAGAAGCCCTAGCTAAAGGATCTCTTTTCCCCTTTATCAATGTTGGTGTAGTTAAACTCATTCACAAGAAAGGCTCAAGAGATGACTTGTCAAATTGGAGACCAATCACATGTCTCACTTTTGCCTATAAGATATTTTCCCTGTCCTTAGCTAGAAAACTTAGCCCTTTGATGGATCACTTTATTCTTAAAGAACAGAAGGGTTTTATCAAAGGCAGATTCATTCTTGATGGTATAATTTCCTTGTGGAAAGGAATTGAGCATGTTGAAGAGACAGAAAAGAATTTTATTTATTTTTAAATTGACTTTGACAAAGCCTATGATAGAATTGAATGGGAATTCATCTTACAAAGTTTGTTTGACAAGGGTATGGGAAAATGTTTTATAAGATTTGTTCACATTTTTTTCGGCAATGCCTCTGCCAGAATCTGTATCAATGGCTCACTGTCTGACACCATTCCTCTCCACAAATCAATAAGACAGGGGTGCCCTTTGTCTCCACTCTTGTATGCAAAAGCTTTTGATGCTTTAGGTTGGCTCATCAAGGATGCAATTAGGAAAGGAAATATAGAAGCAACCACAATTGCAGGTGCAGAGGATCAATTGTACCTTCAACAATTTTTTGATGACACTAATGCACTGGTGAAAAACACCCAATAGTCAGTAGGAAATTTTTTGTCACGTCTTAACATTTTTTTTCTTGCCAATGGATCAATAATCAACCATGAAAAAACAGGCTACAAAGATTCCAAGGGGCCATGTCCAAACCTCATAAGTCAAAAAGGATGTAAACCACTTAAAGATGGGCTCATTTTTAGATTGGAATTCCTATGGGCTCTAAGGTATCTCTCAACCAGAGATGGAACTCAGTGCTGGAGAAATTCAGGAAAAAGCTTTACTTTTGGTAGAATCTTTAGCCAAGTTTATCTTCAAGGGTTTTTGTACTTAACCACTATTTGTTGTCTTCTCTAGTATTTTTTTGATCTTGCTCAATACCAAATTAATAAGGTGTTCTCCCTTTTAAGGAGATTCCTCTGGGGAGGATCATAAGAAGTCAAAAAAATCCCAAAAGTTTCTTGGCAGTCTGCCATTGCAATCCTAAAGATCAAGGTGGTCTAGGAATTTTAGATGTTCAGAAGCTCTCCAATAAGCTAGCAAGCAAGAGGGCAACACATTCTAAATCTTTATGGGCAATTATTCTCAAAATAAAGGCTCAGTCTTTTTACATTCAAGGATATAAAGCATGGACTGGTTTATCTTTACAAGAATTGCTAACTTCTAATGTGGATTTTGTCCCTAGAGGTTCTGTTATTTCTTGCTAGCTGGCTCTGCTCACTTCAATTTTACTTGCAGGAGTCAATTTGGTTTGGCAAAGCTTATGTCAAAGGAAATCTTTTTTTAACCAAAAAAGCTCGTAGGTGCTTTAAAGTTGGGATCAAATGTTGGAAAGATGTATATAAAGATGGGCATTTTCTCTTTGCTGATGTTCTTAAAGCTACTTTTCACATTTCTCAAGGTTGTACTAAGCTTTTTATTTCAAGGTGTTTTTGTCTCCAATCAAGGCTAAAAGGTTTCTTTAAGGGCCACTTAGTTTCCTTAGCTCAGATGTGTGTACACATTTACCAGAATTTTGATCCTCAGCAGCAGCAGGCAATGAACCCCTGTCTAGTTAAAAAGCTTAACCTCTGATGGGCTTTCTCATGGTATGCAAAGGAGTGAAATTATAGGTTCAAATGCATTTGGGCCTACCCCCTCAACATAAAGCACAGTTGTTTGATGTGGTTGATACTTCATCAAGGCCTTTGGACAGGTTCTAAAGCAAAAATGTTGGGGATAGCTGATGGTATTTATCCCAGATACAAGGAAGTTGAAGAATCTTTGACTCCCGTGTTCATTCATTGTAAATACAACACACACTTTATTTTTCAGCTGCAAAGTGTTTTTAGGGCTGATTGGTCCACCCAATGATGCTCACATACATTGCATAGACGCTTTATTGACTTTTGTAAATGAGCAAAACTCCAAAGTTATGATTACTGGGAAACGGGGGAGCCTAGACTTCAACTAGTGAAATTTACCAAGCTAATGAAGGGCTACATAAAGAATGAAATAATTTATGAAATAAATCTTAATCCTATAGAAAAGAAGCCAGACACACTTGGACTTGAGTGGATAACAAAATTTGATGATGTATTTTTTGGAGAACTTTCATAGTTACCACCTAAGCGTGAAGTTGATCATGCAATAGAGCATATTCCAAGAGCTCAACCAGTTGCTCATAGACCATACAAGATATCAGTGCCTCAGTCTCTATGGAACTCAAAGAGAAACTTACTCAACTTCTTGAACAAGGCTTCATTCGACCCAGTGTTTCTCCACGGAGTACTCCTGTTCTTTTTAATAAAAAAAAGATGGTACTCGACATCTTTGTATTGATTATCGTGGATTGAATAAGGTAACCGTCAAGGATAAGTATGCAATACCAAGGATTGATGAGTTACCCGATTGATTACATGGACTTATATCTTTACAAAAATTGATCTTTAGTCAAGGGATTATCAAATTCAGAGCAAGAAGGAAGATATACCAAAGATAGGTTTTAACACTCAATTTGGACATTATGAGTTTATAGTCATGCCTTTTGGACATACGAATGCTCCTACAAATTTTAAGCGTCTTATAACCAAAGTTTTTAGAAGACATCTTGATGATTTTTTTCTTCTCTTCTTTTACGATATTTTGGTTTACTCAAAGAATAGAGAAGAACATGAACAACATGTACAAGGAGTAATTAAACTTCTATGTCAGAATTAGCTTTATGCTAAGCGTAGAGAGAATGCACCTTCTTCACTGACAAAGTGAACTACTTGGGATTTATTTTTTCCAAAGATGGTGTTTCTACTGATCCAAGTAAGATTGAGGCTGTTGTACCATGTCCTACACGTAAATATATCAAAAGAGTATGTGGATTTCATAGCTTAATAGGATGGTATTGTACTTTCATTCAAGTTTATGGAAAAATTACATCTCCATTGACTAATATTCTTAAGAATACTAAAGTGTTTACTTAGAATGAATGTGTTCACACTAGCTTTTAAGAACTCAAAGAAGCTTTGGTGAATGCTCCAATATTACAGCTTCTAGACTTCTCAAAATGTAATGTACCCAACATTTTTCAATAAAATTATTTCATTTACTTTGCAAAAGTGTTTAAGGTTCAAGTTTTTTAATTCATAAAGAGTTCCAACGAAATGATCGGTTTGGAAATCGGACTCCGGGACTATTAAATATGGCCTTTATTCACTTAGAAACAATAGGTTGATATGGGAAACTTAAGCTTCAACCTATACCTAAAGATAAGAGTTGACCCTCAAGAAAGAAGGGGTAATTTTAGGAAAGAGAGAGTAATTTCAGGACAGGAAGAGTATTTTTGGAAGAGAAGGAGTAGAAAGAGTATTTTTTAGAAAAGAGGAGTATTTTTAGAGAAGAAAGCGAAGTGAGTCAAGATTAGAGCTCTTTTTCTTGGAAGCCAATCCTCTCATAAAATTAGACACTCAAAATTGCGCATCAAAATGTGTGTCCGCCCAAAATAATAATAATTATATATATATATATATATATTTAGCAGTCACAAACGTGTGCAAAATTATCTCTCTGCTTTTTGCTATTCTTAGTGTGTGCTTTTGGCTCTTGAGAGACTATATAAAGGCCTCTCTTTTCTCACATTCAAGACACACACACAGAAGTTTTCAGAAGCGGAAGCTCTCTTGCTTTGATATCAAAGTTACCTTCTCTCCTTCAACCTCTCACCCTCAACCCATCTCCATATCTACCACCATCGTGTTGTTGCTTTGACTATTGAATTATATTCCTCTCTCTCTCTCTCTCTCTCTCTCCCTCTCTCTCTCTCTCTCTCTCTCTCTCTCTCTCTCTCTCTCTCTCTCTCTCTCTTAACATCTTCTCGAAAAGCAAGAAAGCCATAACTCTACTTTTCACGGTGAAGTTTTTCCCTCTTTTTTTTTGTGATACGATGGCCCCAAAGAAAGTGACTCGAAGCTCCAAGGACGCTCTTGTCGATCCACCTCCAAGGAAGGTGCAAAGGAAAGCATCATCCACTCCAATCGTAGCTCAAGTGAATGTATCGGCTGCAAAAGAAGTTGAAGCCGTCCAACCTCCAACATGGGAGATAATCAAACATGTCGCTAATCCGGTAAAAGAAATTTATAATGCTACATAGCTATTCATGTTGACCTGGGAAGCCAAGCATATGGATTCCCTTGAAGCATCCAAGAAACGTGATTCTATCACAAGAAACAAGCATATGTTTTCATAGAATAGTGAAACAATTGTTTGATAAATTGTCACTTTGTTAAATTGTTATTGCTTGATAAATTGTTATTGTTTTTGATAAGTTGTTACTGTTTGATATGAAGAGTTGGTTGATCATGTTTTAAGAATCAATTAAGAAAAATAATTATTGAAAGAGTATCTTTTTTTCCTCACGGGTAGCGAGATGCCTTTTGGGTAGGAAGATGCCTTGCGGTAAGTGAGATGCCTTGCTGTTAATGAAGATTAAGCTGAGGTTATAGACTCTCTTTTTATCCCTCGCAATTAGCAAGATGCTTGGCGATTAGCAAGATGACTTGCAGTTAGTGAGATGCATCTTGGTTAGCATTTACATAATTTGTGGTGGTTAGCGAATAAATAAATCCTTTGCAAAGGCTCCGTTGGTTAGACAAAAAAGTCTGCGTGTATCGGCAAACTCACAAAAAATTGAAACAATTCTTTTTTGTTGAAATATATCAACAATAAAAAAACAAGAAGAACGAGTGAGTGTGGTACAAAAAGTAGGAGACTAGTATCCTAACGGATCTAGGTCTATGGATGGGTGGACCTGATTAGTCGAGTACTTTTCACAAGATTATTAGCTAGTTAAGTATACGTCTCATATCATATTTAGTGCTTATGAATGGCGGTCATGCCTCTTAAACGTGGGAAAAAAGGTGTTGTTTATAGATCCTAAGTATGTCAATGATAATTGTTTTTTGTGATATTAGCTTCCATTAGAATCCCTTGATTTATTGATCTGGCTTGTGGTGTATGACCCTTGTATCCACGATTACGATGGATAGAGGACTTCCTCTCTTCTATTGCTCACATCTCTACTTTGGGGAGACAGAGTAGTGTTTCTATTGGAATTAGGGTTGCAGAGAAACGCACATAGCTTGGAGAAGACGAAGGAAGCTCAAGGCACACAATAGAGAGTGTGTTATTTAGTATGCAATGGAAAGATAGATAGCCCTAGAGGGATGGGCGTATATACAATGCTCAAGGCACACAGCTTGGAGAAGAGCATAAATCTGCTGACCTGTGAGACTGCAAACTGAATATCTAGCCACGTGCTGCATACATAAATGAGGTAGCCAACATCAGTTTGGTAAAGAGTCACATCAGCAGGATCGCTAGAATTATGTAGACTCAACTTCAAACCTGTTTCCATGGGAGTGGCAATAGGTTTGCAATCCTCAAGTCCAAACTTACATAGCAATGTCTCTATGTAACTTTTCTGACACAAGGCAATACCACCATCACACTGCTTAAATTGTATACCCCCAAGTAATGATGCAACATCCCCAATACCACCATCACACTGCCTAAACTGTATACCCCCAAGTAATGATGCAACAGCCCCAAATCTTTCATCTTGAAAGTAGCATTCAAATCAGCCTTAAATTTAGCAATATGTCTCTCATTTGGTCTAGTGATCAACAAAGCATCGACATAAAGAACCACATCACCCTTACGCTTTACATACAATGTGCTTTCTGTTGGACTATTACGAAAGCCTCGTTTAACCAAATGAGTGTCATCTTTCTCATACCAAGCACGAGGAGATTGCTTCAACCCACACAAAGCCTTCTTACATCTGCACACTTTGTCCTCTTGTCCTTTTATGACAAAACCGTGAGGCTGTGTTACATAAACTTCCTCAAATATGTCACCATTCAAGAAAGCAGTAACAACGTCTGATTGATGTACATCCCAACCAAAATGAGATACCAATGCACATAGAAAACGCACAGTAGTCATACGACAAGTGGGAGAAAAAGTCTCTTCATAATCTATGCCTTTTTGTTGTGCATAATCCTTTGCAACAAGTTGAGCCTTGTGGCGATTGATCTCACCATCTGGCTTGCGTTTTAACTTGTAAACCCACTTTGTACCAATGGCCTTTTTTCCAGGAGGCAAATCACATAAAGTCCATGTGTCATTTTCTATATGTGCATCATATTCTGATTGCATGGCAGCCATCCAATTTTCTGAATTATGTGCTTCATCAAAAGATAGAGGCTCCTCAACATCATATAAGCTAGACACAGTCAAAGCATAACAATTTGATGCATAAGATGCATGGCGAGAGCCTGAACGAGTACGACTAGACAAAGGTGCATCCAATTTACTGTCACGCAAAGTGTGCACCAGCCATTTTGGCATACCTCTAGCGTGCTCATTTTTAGCCCTTTTCTCATCAAGTACATCATGTACATCTGCATCAGTAATAGGATGATCTGTAACATTTTCATAAACCTCCATAGGCTGTACATTTGCCTCATTGGAACTTACATTCGTATTTCCACCACTGAAAAGAGGCAACAAAGTGTCATAAATGTCCTGTGAGCTTACATTATTGTCTCTAGGACATGACAGCAAGGGCTAAACAGAATCTTCCACAAACACTACATCTCGTGAAACTAGAATACGCTTTCTTTGCAGATGATATAACCTGTAATCTTTTCTTTCAGCACTATAACCAACAAAAATACATTTGACAGCCTTATCATCCAATTTTCTGTGTTGTGTTTGTGGCACCAAAGCATATCCCAAACATCCAAACACACGCATGTGCTCAATAGAAGGCTTTCTATCATGCCATGCTTCATATGGAGTAATAGACTGCAAAGCTTTCGTAGGACATCTGTTTAGTACATAAGTGGAACACATGATGGCGTCAAGCCAAAAAGAATGCAGCAAAGCTTGACTTTTGAGCATACATCATGCCATTTCCGTCAGTGACCTATTTTTCCTCTCAGCAACACCATTTTGTTGAGGTGTATAAGGCACTGTACATTGGTGTTTTATCCCACGACTAGCCAGAATGCCTTAAATTCATGAGACATACACTCCCCCCCTCAATCGGAATGGAGGGTGCCCATAGTACATTTCGAGACATTTTCAGCCATAGCCAAAAATTGTTTGAAGCACATAAAAACTTCGGACTTCGCTTTAAGCGAAAATACCCATGCATTCCTGGAGTAATCATCAATGAAAGTCACGAAGTAAAGGTAATTGCCGAAGGACGGAGTTTGCATGGGACCACAAACATCACTATGCACAAGCTGCAACCTGCATGTGGCCCAAACTGAACCGTCCTTTGGAAACTTAGAACGCTGCATCTTAACCAAAATACAGCCTTTACAAACATGTTGGACGGGTGATTCAAGAGGCGGCAAAGAAGCAACCATATCAGATTTTTGCAAACGCAGCAAACTGGCAAAATTCACATGACCAAAACGTGCATCCCAAAGTTTTGCATCTGAAATAGCCCTTGAATCTGCAACAGCATTTGAAAAATTTTGTCCACACTTGTCATACTAAGTGAGCTTATACAATCCACTGCACAAAAGGCCAGATGTAACAATTTCATCACCAAAACTGAGATCATGAGCTGTACATCTGTCATCCACAAATTTGACTACAAGTCCAAGTCTAGCAAGTGCGGATATAGACAAGAGATTCTTCTTGATCCCAGGTACATAAAGTGCATCAACAAGTGTGAAGGAACTGCCATTTGCAGCAGTAAGCACAATCTTTCCAACTCCCTGAACCGGATAAGAGGCATTGTTGGCACAAGTGACTGAATTCCCATGAGGGACAGACTCGAGAGAGGTAAACAATTCACGATGTGAGGTAATGTGCTTTGTAGCACCATTGTCGAAATACCACACATGTGAATCTGCAGCAACTGACAAGCATGCATCATGGAGAGCAGGATTGTAAGTGCACTCTGTGCTAAAAGCCCATTCTGCATCAACATCAACATCAACAACACAGTCTCCTTTCACAGAAGACTCAACAATGGCTGCATTTGTAGTGGAACCAGTATTTGCAGTGGAACCACCCTCTTTCTTCTTAGCCTCTTTGGCCTTCAACTTAGGACATGACTTGATCAAGTGATCATTAGCTTTACAATAATGGCAGCGCATCTTCTTTTTTCCCGTATCACCAGAATTTCCAGACGAATTGCTGCCAGTAGAAGCATTAGGAACTGAAGTTTTGCCACTGCCAGCAGAACCATAAGAAGTGGCCGCATTGCTGTTACCACCCTTTCTTTGAGAAGTAATAAACGCGTGTTCAACTACACGCTGCCTAGTTCTGTTTTTTTTTTTTGGAAAGTGACTCTTGCAACAGCACTGTGCATAATGCATCAAACTTGACAACTTCAAGATTTCCTTGGGTCATCAGTCTCCAAGTACTAGCAAAAGTCTGGTAGGAATCTGGTAAGGCATCAAGAGCAATCTGCACAAGGGAACTGTCTGAAATGACTTCACCTGCAGAAATAAGTTGCTTATTGATATCCTTGACACCAGCAAGGAAAGTGTCCATATCATCTTCCTCATGCATAATCTTCAACTCCAGATCTTTACGCAGCAAAGCATTTTTAGCCTCATTGCAGCTTGCATAAAGACCTGCTAGAATATCCAAAGCCTGTTTTGTAGATTTTGCTGAACGAATGTGAGGAACAATGGTGCGCTTCACAGACAACGCAATCAATGCATGAGCCTGCGCATCCTTTACATCCCAACGAGCTTGTTCTTCCGTAGGCAAAACAACTCAAATAGCAGCAATCCTTGTAGCAAGACCTGGAACATCCTCAACATCGCCTACATCCTCAGAACTAGGACGTACATCAATGCCCTGCACAATGTTCTAGACGCCCTTTGACACAAGAACATGTTGCATCATATAAGCCCACATAGGGTAGTTTTCCCCATCCAACCTGTCCTCGGCAACAAACATCTTGAACACATCTGTGTTGTTGTCAGCCATGGTAAATGCTGCACCTGATGTGAAAACTGCCCGAAAATAGGAGAAATGGAGCGGGAACAACACGTGCTATATAGCACAAACCGTAAAAGACTATGAAGCACCTGTTATGTAGAAAACGGCATTGACAAAAATTCTACACAAAATGACAAAATAGCCTGTGCAGTACTGCCTGTAGTGGACACGGAGGCCGAAATGAGCCCGAATCAAAAATCTGAGCAGACAGAGCTCTATCAACTTACCCAAAAATTTTATCAACCTGCGAACGCTTACCAAAGCTCACTGGAATCGGAGAAAGTGAGCAGGCGTGTGCTGGAGCAGCTGGCGACTAAGCCCGGGAGGACGCAACCTGCTTTGATACCAATTGTTGGAATTAGGGTTGCAGAGAAACACACACAGCTTGGAGAAGATGAAGGATGCTCAAGGCACACAATAGAGAGTGTGTTACTTAGTATGCAATGGAAAGATAGATAGCCCTAGAGTAATGGGTGTATATACAATGCTCGAGGGAAAAAACCTTTTGAAGAGGGAAAACAATGTCCCGGAGGTCCTAGTGTGTTCACACACATCACTACCACATGTATATGGTAGCAGTTTCGTCATTGGAACTTGAGAATAAAGAAATGCCATCTATCAAGTTTCCCCAATCTTTCGGAGTTTAAGACCTCACAATTGGTATCAGAGCTTTAGATTAAAAATTTTCATTGGTTATCTTGAGCTTTATTGTCTGTACCATTTTCTATACTTATTACCCGGCTCATGGAGATATTACGGCATGTCATTTAATATGTATCACAATTGTGGTTGAAACTTCTATTGGTTTTTCTCACTCTGAGAGATTTTTCTAGATATCTTTATGACATTTTGATGTCTTTATGAATAAAAAAATTGAGTTGTTCTTCTTCAAAAATATTGTATGACTGGTTAGGTCATCTAAGTGAATTTTTGGTGGATTGGATAAGCCATGATTGGTTAAGTCATGTGATTGAGTTTTGATGGACTGGATAAGTCATGATTAGTTAGGTCATGTGATTGAGTTTTGATGGATTGGATAAGTAAAGTTTGATTAAGTCATGTGAAGTTTTAATGGATCGAATAAGTAATGATTGGTTAAGTCATACGATTGAGCTTTTAGTGGACTAGATAAGTCTATGTTTAGAAAATACCATATTGATTTGAGTTATTGTAAACATTGATCTACACTAAGAGGAATCCTCAAATCACTTCTACATTGAAAAACCCTCAAAACGATGTTATTTACACGAAAATTCAAGAAATTGTTGCTCAAACAAATGTAACCACCTCCTTTTAAAGGAAAGGGTGATGATATTGAGAAAGATGTGAAAGTATGGATTGAAGCTATGGATGATTACTTCTCTGCTGCAAGGAACACACCTAGAAATCAAGTGATACTAGGGATGTTTTGCCTCTCATGAGAAGCGAAATTATGGTGGAAACAACATTGTCGTGACATGGGAGTATTAGAGAACTCTCAAAGTTGGTGGAAAATCAAACCAGCAACAAATGAAGGAAAGATACTTACCCCCTACCCACGGAGCAATAAAGATGAATGAGTTCTTTAGCTTGCAACAATACAGCTTATCCTTAGAAGAGCTACTCAAAATTTGTAAGGCTTAGACATTACGCATCGCCAATGACAATAGAGCAGCAAGTAGCTCGCTTTTATCAAGGTTTAAGAGAACCAATTAGCTCGCGATTGGAAGCCTTGAAACCTACCACTTTACAAGATGCTTTACTACAAGCTAAATATTTGTTAGTGGGTCGCCGCGACGGACGTCTGCAACAGCATAGCTCTTTTGTACTAACATAATGTCAATATGCAAGGAACCGACTCGGGATGGGGCACGAAAACTTAATGAGAGTGTCGATATCTCCAAGGTGAACTTAGAGGGCTACTCATTCTACGACAAAATCAAATCAACCACTTCCTAGTTAGGAAATTGTTGCGCTCATAGAAATTCATAATAGCAAACATGTGTTCATATGCAATTCCGCAAGAGGCTACCACAATCTGCTCCAAGATGCCAATTGGTCTTTCTAGATACCCATCTGCCAATTGAAGTTTCATTCTAGTCTTTTGGAGAGCACGTTTTCTCCATTTTTCCCACATTTCTTTGGTAGCTATGGCTATTTCAGCCCCACTATCCAATATTGCTATCGACTTAATCTCGTTGTACTCCACCGGCAGGGTAGTATTTCCTTCTTCACCTTCACAATAATCCCCTACCTTGTTGACTGGTACTGGATCATGTTTAGTTTGTTTTGAGGGTTGTGTCTTGAGTGTGTTTGAAGAAGCATTGGGTGGCGGAATTATCAGCCCTATTTTTTCCAAATTTTTTGCGACCTCATCCCAAAGATGAGGTCTGATTTGCAGTAACTCTGACAGAGTTAGTGTACAACAAATAGGGGATGACATCAGCTTGTGAAGAGTTCTAGTATCCATCATCTTAGGATTGGCTTTCCATTGAGATGGTACTTTCGTCACCTCCGATCAAGTTTCATGGTTACCAATAAATGAAGGTAAAGTCTTCAACGACTGTGGTTTACTGTCTTCCGAGATCGCTTTTCCTGCATCACTATACAATGATCTGATGTCATTTGGGTAGAGCTCATGATCCAAATGGATCTCTGGGATGGGAGCTGACAGAAGTGTAGCACTTCTATCTTTTCTATTCCTGATCTGTTCCCATAGCTCCTGCAGCCATTGTTCTTCTACTTCCGAAATTGGCAGTGGTGCTTGAGAATACATCCATCTGTCATATTGGTTGCCACTCTCGTATCCAATGGTGTTTCGTTTACAGAATCTGGTTGGTATTCCTTTTCAATTCCCCGCCCCTCTAACTCTTGAATTTTTTCTCGGATTAATTCCTCAATTTTTGGAGTAGTAGGAAATGATGGTTCCATAAGCACTTGAGCGGCTTGGATGAGATCCTTACACATCTTTAGCCTCTCTTTTTCATAGCCTGGATGTGGGTACATTAACCACCTATTCTCTTGGGTTTGGTTAGGCTTTAGCCTTGCCTCGTAAGCTTTTAAAATTGTGTCCAAAGGCTCGAAAACCTTGTCTACCAAGACAAATCCTCCCGATGGTATAACGATGGTTTTTTAATCTCAATGTTTCCCTTAAGGTCTCTTTCCCTTTGCAACTGTTCCTTTGTTTGTAGTAATTTGGTTTCCAATGCCGTTTTTTCTTTTTCTCTTTTGGCATTCATCTTGTCTCGTTTTGCCTTCCAGGATTTCCTAGGGGTTCGGACAGACAAATTTTCTATCTTTGTTTGGCTGGCTAGGACGTTCCTTGCTGCCTGTTGTGCTTGAGATCTAGTTATCGCTTTTATTGGAATGTTTGGCTTTGTTTCTAATCCACTTGAGCTTGGAACAATCCCATCTTGTTCATGGTTGCTTTCCATTTCTTGTTAGGGTTTTTTGGACAGTGTGGAATGAGATCGTCAGTGGTACATCCATCATAGAATCCAAAAAGTTTTACCCGTTCTCCTTTGTTTGGACAAACTCTTGCCCAATGATACTGCCACATTCAAAGCATGGTCCTACAGGTGGTGGAGAAGCTTGTAAAGCTCCCATCGGTTGTCCTGCTCTAAGAGGATACCCTCTAGGTTTGTAGCCCTGATTTGCCATGAACATAAGCATATTTTCATCGACCAACTTAGTTGGTTGTGCTATGTATGAGGGCTTGGGCATCTCTTCAGGAATTATCCATGGATTGTGTCCCTCTGGAGCATATGCATTCCCATAAAATCCTCTCTCGTAGGTATTGTCTGAATCTTCCCGATATGAGACTACTTGGACCATACTTTGATCAGAAGGTTGTTCTATGGGTTGTGAAATCCTTACCATAGCCCTATTTTCCTAGGCTAAGGGAGGTTGATGTCCCAATACAGGTTGAGTTTTTTCCTACCCTAGGATTGCATTATTTGGCCCTACTTCGTACCTTGGAGGGGGTGGAAATTTTTGCCCTCCATGTGGTTTGTACTGTCTCTCTCTAACATAGTTCTGATTATAGAAACATTGTGGGTTTCATGGTTTAACCATTTTTGTTCGATAGCACACCACTTCAGTACTCGCTGTGTGTTTATTCCTGGCCTTTGTTGAAGGTTGCATGACTTGGTTGGATGATCTCCTCCACAAGTGTCACATTTTTGGGTGGGCAGTTGTCATGTGTTTGGGTTCATCGTGTTTCCGTGGTTTATCCTTCCAATCACTTCCTCAATCATTTGATCAACGTCCGACACAATTGGGTTTTGCCCGCCCAATTTTGTCATGGAATCACTAGTGGTTGAAGAGGTGCTACTCGTTCCCTGATCTATGTCTTTAGAGTCACCTCCCCATATGCCTTGCAATTATCTACCAGATACAATGCCTCTTTCATGACTTGCTCAAAAGTTACACATGTCTTCAAGTGCAAGTCCTTTTTGAGCGTCTCATTTTGTAATCCTTCTATGAAAAGGACTGACAGTATTTCATCCTAAGGTAGTTCTTGAGCAGGATAATGCTTGAAACAAAGTGATTCTTCCTTCACTTTCTCTTTCTCCTTTTGCCTAAATGCATAGATCTGGGAGATAGTGCTATGCTTGATCCCCCTCTTTGAGAATTCCTCAGCGAACTCTTGGAGAAGTTGCTCAACACTTGGGAATTCCAAGTTGTTTAATGGTTGGAACCAAGTCAAAGCAGTCCCTTCTAATGTCAACCCAAAACCTTCATATTGAGTATGGAAATCAGTTACCTGTTCCGCTCTCAACATTGGTTGAAGATCGAAACATGGTCATACGGATCTCCTGCTCCATTATACTTTTTTGGGTATGCATTTTTCCACCTGAGATAGTCGTATACGTCTGGCCTCTGCAACCATTCTAACAACACCTGGTCCTCCTGGTGTGGTTTCTCTAGGTTCATAATCTCCTCTTGGTACTACCAGTGGTATCCTATCCGCTATGCGTTTGTCAAGTCGATCTCGCGCAATAGTCGGAGAGATTCTAGTGGTGTAAGTGACATCAGGAACATTACTGCGCCTATGTGTATTCATGGAAGCCCTAGACACCATTGATCCTAAAGGCCCAGTGTTTGGGGCTCGTTCATGTCCAAAAGACTCCTCCATCCTGGTTCTCACTGGGGTGGAGTGGTCCCCCAAAATATGTATATCTATCTAATTCTTTACGATCCATTGGAGAGTACTTTCGGCCATACTTGTCTATTATGACCACCTAAATACTTCTCCCCTTTGTGTATGTGTAAACATAGAGGTTTTTACGGTCAGCCAGTTCCTTGATGCGGGATTTTTCACATCTGTAATAGAGTGTTTGTTCTCCATTATTGAACTTATATAGCCCCACATACGTGTTGTTAGTATTAAGGCACTCTGTCTCATTGGTGCGTTTGAGTACCACGTTTTGTTTCTGCATTTTGGGTGGCTCATCGACTAGCTCGTTATCTACCTCATCCTTGGTGCCAGTCATCCTCCATTTATCCACAATAAAAGGGTTACGAACCACTAGGTACATCATTCCCTCTCGCTCAAAATATATACCCCGTCATAATCAACATATATAATGTCTCCAAACTCACTCGGCTTATTTTCCAACTTAACACATTAGCGGTCCATTTTATCCTTATAGATTTTGGCCTTAAGCACATTTTCAAATTGAAACTTCAAATACAACAATTTTATATCAGATGCAGGCTGAGAAGGACCTGCCCCCATCGAAGATGTTCCCTTAGGGTTTGACTTGTTAGAATCCTCAATCATGAGGCTGATGATCTCTCTCACGAAGTGTCAAAGAAGCTCTCCTCTAAAATGGGTTCTGAAGGCAGCAGTGGTCTCTGATTCACGCTTTCTTCTATTGAGTGATTGCTCCCTTGGTCAAAGATGCTGGGATTCCTATTCAGGTACAATATTCCTAATCACAAATTCATGAAGAATTGGTAATGCAAAATCCAAACCGGGTTACCTCATTAGATAGTTTGAATCCCCCCATTTGATCTTGCTTGCTAGGTAGTATCCTCTAGTACCTGTAACCTGTCAAAAATTTGCTTGATAGGTGTGAGCTTACAACAGCCGTTCTTGTTAGTTCTTGCTTTTAACTGTGACAAAATGTAGCTAGGTTTTAAGTAGCATACAATTCCTCACACAAAATCAACAATTAAAGTCCAATTTCAATTTTGAAAGACATCCACTAGGGTACTGTGGACTAGCTCTTTGTGTGGTGAAATTCTGCTTCTATTATGACTTAGAGGTACATGGATCGCGATCCATGTTGGGAAGCCAAATGAAAGTTTGTTGATACCATCAGGTTCAGCATGATTAGGAAGTCTTATGGTATCATTTTTTTAAGAAATGAACCTTTGGATAGGAAGCTAGGTTAATTGTGTCACTTTGCCAGAGCTCCTGCCAGTTTTGGGCTTTTGGGATGGTTTTTTGCATCCAAATTCAATTTTTGGAAGGCCCACTAGACTCTCTGTGATGCTCTCTAGCTATAGTGCCAGTTTGGTATCAAAATGTGTCAGGGGAACATGGATCACAATCCATGTTCCTTAGTGTCAGTCTGCACTGAAACTTGACCCACAACTAGTCCTTGGCCTATTGATGCTGGCTATATGGTTTTTGAATGTTTGAGAGTTTTTTAGGTCAGCCAAAAGTCAGTTTTAGGGTTTGTTCCAGTGGTTTCCCCCTTGATCTGATTTTTGCCCCCTTTTGCCCTCTTTTTGAACTTTTTTGATAAGGGTCCCTTGGGAGAAAGTGCTTCAATTATCATCACTTTTCTACTTGCCCATTATCACCTCAAAATTCCAAAAAGTACATGGATCGCGATCAATGTTTGGAAAGATTTTGGACTGATACTTTGTGAGTTGGTGACACAAGGTCTAGTGATACAATTCCCCAAATCTTTTTGGAATTGATCAGTTTTTTCCAAGTCAAAAGCAAGATTTTGTGTCTGTTTTGCGGTTTTTTGCAAACAACTCCTTTTTTGGTATTGTGATCAGGTTTTTTTACTTTTTGTCTATGGCTCCTTTTGGAAAAGTTGTCCCCCTACTAATCAAAAGTACACTGGTCAAATCTTATTGTCAGATGTCCACCTAAAACATGGACCGGGATCCATGTTGGGAAGCATCTGGTCATGATTTTTGGTTCTATTGATTCCCTGCTTCTAGTTCATCCCACTTCTCTTCCCTTTCTAAATTTGGACAAGTAAAAGTTCAGTTTTTTTCTATTTTTCTCAAGTCCCAAGTTTTTGCGATGCTCACCCCAATTTCTTGATTTTAGTGATCTTTTAGCACTCTCTTTCTGACCAAACTCAAGGTTATGATGCCTGAGAGCCTGTTCTAAGCAAGGGAAACAATTTTAGCACATTTTGGCAAAAAGGTACATGGATCACGATCCATGTTGACAAATTGGAAATTTTCTACATAGTATTTTTTTAGCAAGTGTTTCTATCCCCTTTTTGAAGGTTTTCCTGGTTTTGGTTCAGTTATGAAGCTCTGACCATCAATTCTTCAACTTTTTAGAATTATGGTCTTCAACACCAAAATAAGGTTTTTGATAGTTTTTTTGTTTCCTAACCTACTCCTATAAACTGAAATAAATCTGCAAACATAAATGAACTTAACAGTACAAAAATGACAACGAAGTGTGTGGTGGAATAGTCCTTTCCAAGCATGGGAAAATCAAAAGAACGAATTACTATATTGTACTTCACTCATAGATTTGTTTGCTCTTAAGGAGTAGCACTGGCTAGTCTCAAATTCCAGTCTCTACCAAGCACTAAACCTACGTCTAGCTACTTCACTGTCTATGTGTAAGCGGAACGGGTGTCAAAAGCTTTGAAAATAATTTTTTTTCGTACACTGAGTCACTCACCACCTAAGGATCAGTTTTCTCGACAGCGGTGCCAATGTTAGTGGGTCGCTACGACAGACCTCTGCAGCATAGCTCTTTTGTACGAACATAATGTCAATATGCAGGGAAGCAACTCGGGATGGGGCACGGAGACTTAATGAGAGCGTCAATCTCACCAAAGTGAACTTAGAGGGATACTCATTCTTCGACAACAGCAAATTAGCCACTTCCCAGTCAGAAAATCAGTATGCGTCCAATCTCACCGCTCGAGGTCATCACACCTTTTCGACATCCAATCGAATTTGGAATGCAACGAAACTTAAGGAGAGGTATCACAACACCTAGGGGCACAATTCTACCAATTTTTGTCACCATCTGGGAAGGTACACAAATCACGATCCATCACAAAAAATGTGCAAAAAACTAAAACAAAATTACTCGAAAAGGTCCCACTTAAGCATAGAAACAATTATCCATGGTCAAAACATAAAAAAACAACCATTTTAACCTTCAAATCAATGCATTTAGCTCACAAGAAAAGCGTCACGAACCACAACATAATTGAAAATGGTTTTACTTAGATTGTAGATCAAGAGACAAGGAACACAATGTGCTATTCAAAAATGAATTCTGATTACCCGTCCAGGAGAAAAGAGGATTACAATTTGTAGCAGCAAGAAGCTCTCACAATGAACGTTTTCAAAATCCTTCCAGCTAATGATGTCTCTTTAGTCCAAACTAAGGGTTTTGACTTAAAGGTTAAGAGAGCTTTCCCATGGCCATTCAGCCACTTACAAGGGTGTAGACCGAGAGAGACTGAGAGGGTATGTCAAATTACATTACAATTACAAATATCATAGGATGAAGTACACGGTTTCTTTCAAAAAATTGAGTGAGTGTTTACAGGGTTTGGTGTGCATCCACTTGTATCCACCTAACACATTACAATAAGAATTGAATGGAATCAGAGCTTCAAAGATAGACAACCAGAAAGGGTTTTTGCCGCTAATGTGCAAGATCCTCCAGACTTGAATGTTCAATGCTTTGAATGTGGAGAGTTGGGACATTATAGGAACACTTATCCATGTTTGACTAATGGAGTAGTAGTTGCAAGTGAAATAGACTAAGGACATCACCCTTTTTTGGACATAATGATAGTCTAGCTATTAATAAGTGTAGGAGTACTCTCACTTTTCTCAAGATGAGGACATCGTGAATCCCTAAGTTGGGGAGATTGTAATGTACCTACAAGGAGATATGGTATTTTTGAGATCAAACTTAAACGTAGCTCCTTATCAATTGGTAGTGTAAAAAGCTCAGTGTTAGATATTGTGGACCTTTTGTAATCACAGAGAGAATCAACGATCAAGCTTATAAACTCTTGTTACCACTGCACATAAAGGTACGTGATGTTTTTCACATTAGCTTACTCAAGAGGTATGTACCTGATCCAATTCACATTCTTGATGATTCTCTATTGTCTACTTACACCGATGGAACTTTTGAAGTATATCCTAAAGCAATTCTTCAAAGTATAGCTAAACCTCTTTGTAATTGGATCATTATTGTGAACACCTTGTTAAATGATCAACATATCCAGAGGAAGATGCTACTTGGGAATGTGATGATGTAATGATACTAAACCATCCAGATTTCATGTCAAGATGAGGACACCTCAAATTGGTCAAGTGTGGGAGGATGTAAGATCCCCGATTTTTGCGTCTCTTTTAAAGATTAAAAAATAGATTATTATGCTTGTTTCATGAAATTTTGGTTTAGAACGCTTGTTTGGTAGTGTCGTAAGGTTCTAAAGTGAAAAGCAAGGGTGGTTTCATGTTTTGGTAGGTTAAACGGATGTTTGGTTCAGTTTTGAAAGAATCCATTGTTTTAAGGTTTTTCATGTTTTTTTTTCTTTTCGATGCTTTTTTGCAAAAACCAGGACTAGGTTCTTAATTTATGAGTCCCGATGGAGCTATGATTAATTTTGTAACAAACTGCTTTTTGGACGCTTTTCACGGTAGAGAAAGTGGATGTGTGGACCGGTTGATCCTTACAAAGGGTCCGGTGCTCTGTTAGTCGTTTTATATTTTGATGTTATGGTATACTAGATTTTATTATTGCATTAATCCATGGTTTCCTATTTCATTTAGGTGGGGCATTTAAATATCCTCTCTCTCTCTCTCTCTCTCTCTCTCTCTCTCTCTCCCCCGTAATACACATATATTCATCCTCCACAATGTTATTTTTCTTGAGTATGATTTCATTCATATCACCTTCAGAGGTAGCACTAGTTTCTAGGTGCCTCTGTGAAGTCCGGCTCATGGCCTAAACTCCATGCTAGCTCGGGTGCTGAGAACTCCTCCCCTATGTTACCATATACATGTGGTAGTGATGTGTGTGAACACACTAGGACCGCCGGGGCATTTTTTCCCTCTTTAGGAGGTTTTTTTTCCCTGAGCATTGTATATACGCACATCACTTTAGGGCTACCTATCTTTCCATTGCACACTAAGTAACACACTCTCTATTGTGTGCCTTGAGCTTCCTTCGTCTTCTCCAAGCTGTGTGCGTTTCTTTGCAACCATAATTCCAACAATTGGTAAGAGCAGGTTGCGTCCTCCCGGGCTTAGTCACCTGCTGCTCCAGTACATGCCTACTCACTTTCTCCGATTTCAGTGAGCTTTAGCGAGCGTTCGCAGGTCCACAAATATTTCGGGAGATCTCGTAGAGCTTGGTCTGCTCAGATTTTTGATTTGGGCTCATTTCAGCCTCCGTTTCCACTACAAGCAATGCTGTACACGCTATTTTATCATTTTGTGCAGAGTTTCTATCAGTGCCGTTTTCTGCATAACAGGTGCCTTACAGTCTTCTACGGTTTGTGCTATATAGCACGTGTTGTTCTCGCTCCGTTTCTCCTATTTTCGGGCAGTTTTCACATCAGGTGCAGCATTTACCATGGCTGACAACAACAACACAGATGTGTTCAAGATGTTTGCTGCTGAGAACAGGTTGGATGGGGACAATTACCCTATGTGGGCTTATATGATGCAACACGTTCTTGTGTCAAAGGGCGTCTGGAATATTGTGCAGGGCATTGATGTACGTCCTGGTTCTGAGGATGTAGGTGATGTTGAGGATGTTGCAGGTCTTGCTGCAAGGATTGTTGCTATTAGAGTTGTTTTGCCTATGGGGCAGAACAAGCTCGTTGGGATGTTAAGGATGCGCAGGCTCATGCATTGATTGCGTTGTTTGTGAAGCGCACCATTGTTCCTCACATCTGTTCAGCAAAATCTGCAAACCAGGCTTGGGATATTTTGACTGGTATTTATGCAAGTCACAATGAGGCTAAAATTTCTTTGCTGCGTAAAGAGCTGGAGTTGAAGATTATGCATGAGGAAGATGATATGGACACTTTCCTTGCTAGTGTCAAGGATATCAATGAGCAACTTATTTCTGTAGGAGAAGTCATTTCAGACAGTTCCCTAGTGGAGACTGTTCTTGATGCCTTACCAGATTCTTACCAGACTTTTGCTAGTACTTGGAGACTTATGACCCAAGGAAATCCAAAAGTTGTAAGGTTTGATGCATTATGCACATTGCTATTGCAAGAGTCACTTTCCAAAAAAAACAGGACTAGAAAGCGTGCAGTTGAACAGGCTTTTATTGCTTCTCAAAGAACGGGTGGTAACAGCAATGCAGCCACTTCTTATGGTTCTGCTGCGAGTGGAAAAACTTCTATTCCTAATGCTTCTACTGGCAGTAATTCGTCGAGCAATTCTGGTGACAAGGGAAAAAAGAATATGCGTTGCCATTATTGTAAATCTAATGATCACTTGATCAAGTCGTGTCCTAAGTTGAAGGCCAAAGAGGCTAAGAAGAAAGAGGGTGGTTCCACTGCAAATGCTGGTTCCACTACAAATGTAGCCATTGTTGAGTCTTCTATGAAAGGAGACTGTGATGCTGATGTTGATGCAGAATGGGCTTTTAGCGCAGAGTGCACTTACAATCCTACTGTCCATGATGCAGGCTGTTCAGTTGCTACAGATTCACATGTGTGGTATTTCGACAGTGGTGCTACAAAGCACATTACCTCACATCGTGAATTGTTTACCTCTCTCGAGTCTGTCCCTCATGGGAATTCTGTCACTTGTGCCAACAATGCCTCTTATCCAGTTCAGGGAGTTGGAAAGATTGTGCTTACTGCTACAAATGGCAGTTCCTTCACACTTGTTGATGCACTTTATGTACCTGGGATCAAGAAGAATCTCTTGTCTATATCCGCACTTGCTAGACTTGGACTTGTAGTCAAATTTGTGGATGACAGATGTACAGTTCATGATCTCAGTTTTGGTGATGAAATTGTTACATCTGGCCTTTTGTGCAGTGGATTGTATAAGCTCACTTTGTATGACAAGTGTGGACAAAATTTTGCAAATGTTGTTGCAGATTCAAGGGCTATTTCAGATGCAAAACTTTGGCATGCACGTTTTGGTCATCTATATTTTGCCATTTTGTTGCGTTTGCATAAATTTGATATGGTTTCTTCTTTGCCGCCTCATGAAGCACCTGTCAAACATGTTTGTGAAGGCTATATTTTGGGTAAGATGCAGCGTTTTAAGTTTCCAAAGGATGGTTCAGTTCGGGCCACATGCAGGTTGCAGCTTGTGCATAGTGATGTTTGTGGGCCCATGCAAACTCCTTCCTTGGGCAATTACCTGTACTTCATGACTTTCATTGATGATTACTCCAGGCATGCATGGGTATTTCCGCTTAAAGCGAAGTCCAAAGTTTTTATGTGCTTCAAACAATTTCTGGCTATGGCTGAAAATGTCTCGAAATGTACTATGGGCACCCTCCGTTCCGATCGAGGGGGGGAGTATATGTCTAATGAATTTAATGCATTTTTGGCTAGTCGTGGGATAAAACACCAATGTACAGTGCCTTATACGCCTCAACAAAATGGTGTTGCTGAGAGGAAAAACAGGACACTAACGGAAATGGCACGATGTAAGGCATTCTTTTTGGCTTTAGGCCATCATGTGTGCCACTTATGAACTTAACAGGTGTCCTACGAATTCTTTGCAGTCTATTACTCCATATGAAGAATGGCATGATAGAAAGCCTTCTGTTGAGCACATGTGTGTTTTTGGCTGTTTGGCATATGCTTTGGTGCCACAAGTGCATCGCAGAAAATTGGATGATAAGGCTGTCAAATGTATTTTTGTTGGTTATAGTGCTGAAAGCAAAGGTTACAGGTACTAGAGATAGTAATGTAAGCTCACATGACATTTATGACACTTTGTTGCCTCTTTTCAATGGTGAAAATACGAATGTAAGTTTCAATGAGGCAAATGTACAACTTATGGGGGTTTCTGAAAATGTTGTAGATTAGCTTATTACCGATGCAGATGTACTTGATGTACTTGATGAGGGAAGGGATGAAAATGAGCATGCTAGATGTATACCAAAATGGCTGGTGCACACTTTGTGTGATAGTTAATTGGATGCACCTCTGTCTAGTCGTACTCGTTCAGGCTCTTGCCATGCATCTTATGCATCAGATTGTTATGCTTTGGCTGTGTCTAGCTTACATGATGTTGAGGAGCATCTGTCTTTTGATGAAGCACAGAATTCAGAAAATTGGATGGCTGCCATGCAATCAAAATATGATGCACATATGGAAAATGACACATGGACTTTATGTGATTTGCCTCCTGGTAAAAAGGCCATTGGTACGAAGTGGGTTTACAAGTTTAAACGCAAGCCAGATGGTGAGATCGATAGCCATAAGGCTCGACTTGTTGCAAAGGGTTATGCACAACAAAAAGGCATTGATTATGAAGAGAATTTCGCTCCCACTTGTCGTATGACTACTGTGCGTTTTCTATGTGCATTGGCAGCTCATTTTGGTTGGGATGTACATCAATTAGACATTGTTACTGCTTTCTTGAAGGTTGAAATATTTGAGGAAGTTTATGTAACGCAGCCTCGCGGTTTTGTCATAAAAGGACAAGAGGACAAAGTGTGCAGATGTAAGAAGGCTTTGTATGGGTTGAAGCAATCTCCTCGTTCTTGGTATGAGAAAGCTGACACTCATTTCGTTAAACGAGGCTTTCGTAACAGTCCAACAGAAAGCACATTGTATGTAAAGCGTGAGGGTGATGTACTTCTCATTCTGGTTCTTTATGTTGATGATTTGCTGATCACTGGACCAAATGAGAGACATATTGCTGAATTTAAGGCTGATATGAATCCTAATTTCAAGATGAAAGATTTGGGGTTGTTGCATCATTACTTGGGTATACAATTTAAGCAGTGTGATGGTGGTATTTCCTTGTGTCAGAAAAGTTACATAGAGACATTGCTATGTAAGTTTGGACTTGAGGATTGCAAACCTATTGTTGCCACTCCCATGGGAACAGGTTTGAAGTTGAGTCTACATGATGCTGGCGATCCTGCTGATGTCACTCTTTACCAAACTGCTGTTGGCTGCCTCATTTATGTATGCAACACGAGGCCAGATATTCAGTTTGCAGTCTCACAGGTCAGCATATTTATGCATAGCCCAGGGTCTAAGCATTGGAAGGCTGTCAAGAGGATTTTCCGCTACCTTAATGGCACTTTACATCTTGGCTTGTTTTATCCCAAGGGGGGATCATTGCCGCCAGACTTACATGCTTTTTCAGATTCGGATTGGGCTGGTTGTTTTGACACACAAGTGTCCACAAGTGGTTTTTGTTTCATGCTTGGCAGTTCATGTATATCATGGTTGAGCAAGAAGCAACCTACTGTGGCCACTTTGAGTTGTGAGGCTGAGTACAGGGCAGTCTTCACAGCTACGGTTGAGTGTGTATGGCTCTGTCATAATAATCAATATCTAATTCTCCTAAATGATTTTCTCATATTAAACTGATCATTTTATGTGGGGAAGTGCCAGGGGAGAAAAAGCTAGAATATTGGTTAAGCTAGCAGACCGGCCACAGTAGGGATCCAAAGGAGGGAAAATAGGGATCCAAAGGGGGGGCCATCTGCAAAAGAGCCATGTGCAACAATGGGCTAAAAAGACGCTAAGGTTCAGCCCATTAAGACTTCCAAAATGCTAAGGTTCCAAAATTCAAAGGTTGTGTCCAAAGGTCAACCCTAGGGGAAATTGGATGCTTTGTGTGTGACCAAAAAGTCTTTTCAAATCCCTACATAGGAGGGGGCGAGCCTTGGGAGTAGGGGATGAGAGGGAAAGTCACACACACACACACACACACACAGACTCCCTTTACACAAAGGGAATTAGGGACACATGTCAGCTCCCTAGCCCAGATGCCCACAAGGTGTGCCCAATTGCTATTGGATGGCCTTGGAGGTGGACCAATGAGAATTAGGCTAGAGTAAATCTAGTTTAACTAATTAAAAAAACACTTAATAAAAGAACCAATGAAAATTAAGTCTCCTAGATGACTATTAGATAGTCTCCCAAGGGGTCCAATGAGCATTCAACAGCCCAATGGCTTGCCTGATTCCTATTGGCCAGGAGGCAAAGGGGTCCAATGAGAGTTTAATTGAATTATTAATTAACCTAAAGCTCTCACAAAAGGGGAAAGGGGGACACATGTCAAAAGGCTATCACTTATGCTGCTTAATAGTCATTGGCTTGACTTGGGGAGGGCCAATGAGGGTTGAGCAAGAGCAAATAGCAAGAGGGCTCGCCCAAGAGAGAGAGGGGGCTGATTTTTGCAAGGCATTATCACACACACACTCACACAATCTCATGTGTGAATAAAGAGAATACTATCTCTTCCCAAGCTTTAATGGAGAGCTCATCACCTACTCCAAGCTTGTGAGATAGAAGCCTACATCGACACACTCTTGGCATGTGGATGCAAATCCAACCAAGAGCCAATCTTCAATGCATGCTCATCTCCTCTACCAAGCTAATTACTAAGCTAAGCTATGCTAATATGAGTGATTATGTGAGGAGATGTACATCTTTCTCGTAAGATACTCCTTCTTCCTCTCAATCTACTCTCATACCTTGCTAGCTCTCACCATCTTCGAAGGTGTGTGAGGTCTTGGGTCTGAGTCCGGGGATAATTTAAGTTGTGTTTGCTAAGTGTTTTACTTAGTGCATGAAGCTTTCATCTTCATTGCACTAGCTAGTCTTGAAGGAACACAAAGAATTGTATTGTACAATGTCTCTCTTGATGGGAGAAACCATAATACAAAGCCTTTTGGAGGGGGGACCGGCTCCATGCAAATCCGGTCCTCAACTGTTGTCAATAGCTTAATTTCTCTCTCTTTTGAAAGTATTGTTCATGCTATTTAACTAGGTGTTATGCTTTTTGTTGCTCTCTCCACCCAAGCACTCTTGTAATTCTCACTAGGAATCTATTCTAATGAAATGCCCACTATGTTCATGCTAATTTCCGCTACACACAAGTTTTTAGGCCATTAAAAGTTACATTGGTATCAGAGCACAAGGTTTCTCTTTTCTTGCTCAAGAAGGGAGGTCCTCAAGCTAGCTATAAATGGTTGGTATTATTAATTACCTGTGAGTAAGTAGAATAGGGATTTTTCAGCCTTGCAGTGCGCCTGCCTTCGTGCAGTTAACGGGGCATCACCGTCGAGAGCTATGGTCTTAATAGTGGAGTCCTACGGGGCTTGCCTACTGCTTAACCACTATTGAGCTATTAGAAAATTGACAGGAGCCGGTGCTGTTTTGGTGTAGAAAGATCCTCTCTTCTATTCCTTGCAATTAATGGTATTCGAGCCGCGGGTACAGTAGCTTGAGTGATTTTTCTAAAGAGGTAAAGAGGAGTAGCAACTAGGGCTTGAAGTGCCAAAGTACACCTAAAAAGTTTACACCTAAAAGTTGTTAGAATGGCTGACAATAGTAAAGAGAGTGAAACAAATGTTGATAACTTTGATTTTGCTAATGAGCAAGCTACTAATGATACTCCGATGCTTGTTAACTATCTTGTTTCTAGGCTTCAACAAGCCATGGGCAATCCATCTCTCCAAAGTGAAGTGCAACGGCAGCTCCGTGCTCACGGGATTCTCCAAGCTCATCACCATGACGAGAGAACACCTAGGAAGCCTCCTTGTGAGACTCCCAAAAGAGGTCTCTCTCCGATTCGGGAAGAAGAAGAGAATCCATATGAAGGGCTCAAGAATTTACTTCTTGATGATGCATCTCCTTCCCAAAGGAGAACTCAAGAGCCTCCACCGAAGGAACGAGAAAGAAGCCACCTCGGCCGAGATGGCTCCACGAAGACGGCGGGCTAAACGCTCTCCATCACCACCAAAGCGGAGAAGACCATCACACTCTTCTCCATGCCATAATTCAAAGAGGGATGATAAAAAGCAAGAGAAGAAAAAGGCGAGAAAGAGGACACCCTCTTCTCCATCTTCTTCATCCTCTTCCTCTTATGAAAGTGATGGTGAAGACAACGAAGATCAAGACAAGAAAAAGGCGAGAAAGAGGTCACCCTCTTCTCCACCTTCTACAAATTCTTGACCTTCTGAAGAAAGTGATGGTGCAACCTTTGAACCATCAAAAAGAAGAGGCCATAGGAAATCCTATGTCGCATGGAAGAGGTCTTCCAAGCTGAAGAAATTCAAAGAGGGAGGGAAGAGCATCTCTTTCCTTACCTATGATGGTACCTTTGGTGCTACGGACAAAGTCTTGGCCTTTATCCAACAGTTCGATGCGGCGTTATGAGATGAGGGCTTCACGGAGTCCTCTAAGCTACGCCATGTAGCTATGCACTTTCAAAAGTCCGCCAGGCAATGGTGGTCTAGCCTACGAGCCAACGGTGAAGCTCCACGAACATGGAAAGCTTTAAGAGCTTCCATTATGAAGCAGTTTTTGGCCACCGATGCCAAAGACAAAGTACTCACCGAATGGCAAAGCTTAAAGCTCTCTTCTATGAATCCATCCACAAATATGTAGACAAGTTTTGGGACCTACAACTCAAAGCCATTGTCTTCAAAAAGTTGGATTTTGGAGAGCAAAAGCAACAATTTTGTGCGGGCTTAACCGAAGAAATGGCGGAGTATGTCAACTCCCAAAGGCCACGTACCATATCGACGGTAATACACCATACTATGGTGGCCTCTCGAATCAATTTTCAAACGGGGGCTAAAAGAAATAATAAGCCCATGGAAAACAAGGGTTCCAATGAGCCTAAGGGGAAGGACAATGTCCAAAAGTCTCCTAAGGGAAACTCCAACAAAGCTAAAGAGAAGGGAGTTTACAAAGGTAAGAACAAACTCTCTCCTGAAGAGCTTGAGCGTTATCGCAAGGATAACCGGTGTTTCAAGTGCGGAGAACAAGGGCATGCATACCGTGCTTGTCCCCAAAAGAACAACCGCCAAGATCCTCCTAGAGCTTCCTTGGTTGAAATCCAAGAGGAGGAGACTCACCAAACTCACCACAAAGGATCTCCTCTATGCCATGCTTGGGGAAAGGTAAGAGAACATGATGATTTTATTCTCTTTGACCCTGGTTCTACTCACAATTTTATATCTATAGAGTTGGCCACCAAGCTAGGCATACAAGCTTACGAGATGGGAGATGTCCTACCCGCAGACAGTGCCTTCAAGGGGCAAGAAGCTTCAGTCACTCCCTTAATCGGGAAATTGAGGCTTCATGTCCAAGGCTATGTGGACAAAGAGGACTTCTTTATCTCTCCTCTCAAACATGAGGATGTAATCCTAGGGGCACCATGGTTTGACCGCTTGGCTGTCAATGTTAAATTTCTTGAAAGGAGAATCTCCTTTAAGGTCAGGGAAAAAGACATGTATATAGATGCTAAGTGTTGAGCCAGCAGAGGATCACACCCACATTTTTGTTCACACTCATCATTTTGTAACCATTGATTGTAATAAATGTCTTTCCGACATTAATTTTGATTTGAGCCATTCATTAAGTAACGAGACTCAATTGAGTTTCCAGCTTGTAATCCCGAAGTAATTTCACTTGCTGATGTAATTAGTTAGAGATGTTCTCACCTCCAAGGCTGAGGTATATAAGCCAAAGTTTTTGTAACCTAGGGATTCAGATTATTAATCAAAGTGAGTTTTTGAGCGCCGTGACTGTGTCTGAGAGAGAGAGAGAGAGAGAGAGAGAGAGAGAGAGAGAGAGAGAGAGAGAGAGAGAGAGAGAGAGAGTCTTATCTACTTGCTACGCGAGCTACGGAGCCGCCATTGGAGAAGCGACACCGCCATTGTGTTAGCAACGGCGAGAGCTACGCACAGATACCAAGAGTGCGCGCTATCGGCTTCTATGTGTGGTAAGTTCCTACGAGCTTCAGTGTGAGTTTTCTTCCAACTCGTGTGTCGGAATTGACCGTGCAGCATATCTATAGAACCACAACGAGTAGAGCTACACATTAGTACCATCGGGGTCAAGTTTGAGTCACCTGTATATTTCGGTCTGTTTTCATACGCGTTTACCGCACGGAGTGGTTATAGGTTGATTTTGCAGTTCAAGTCTTTAGGGTGTTGTTCTTACCTAGTGTATAGACTTCCCCTTGAGTTTGAGATCGATTCAATGATTCTAGATCCTGTTTCGTATAGCATTCGTTCGTAGTACGGATTTCAGTCACTTGCGTATTTTAGAACTTAGATTTGATTTCCTTAGTAGTGATTGTCATTAGAAGGTCGAGTAGGTGATTTGACACCCACCTAGTTGTTTCCATGCGCCTACGGGTCAAGCTCCGTCCTCGTCTGACAAATTCTATTGTTGGTTGAGTTCTCGCTATTTAGCTTCCGCTAGCGGCGTAACCGCCTTAACATTTGGCGCCGCTGCCGGGGACGAGAGCCTAAAGTAGGTGACCTTAGACTAATCCTACGAGGTGAGTCGTATAAACTACTTTGTATACTTTAGTTAGAAAAGATCTAGGAGTGGTGGACTCCGAAGATCTCGAGAGATACTAGGAAGTGGGGTATTCCTAGGTCTTCCGTGTTGACAGTATTTTTAGTTTAGCTTAGATTTGTTTGTTGTTTTGTTGGTGTTGAGTAGTTGTTGATAGAAGAAGAATTTGTTAGTCCGTGAGTGGCAGTGGATCTCTTTAAAATCACAATTACCAAACCCATTTTATGATTAGAAATAGCTTAGGTAGGACTTCATTTGATCCTGATCTAGAGCTAGCAATCATTGGAGTATTTGCTTGATATGGTTGATTGCATGTTAGATCACTAAACCGTCGAGTTAGTAGTGAAACTTGCAATAAACAAAAGTCAGAGAAATTTTCTGTGTATCTGGGAGTTGCTGAGCACTTGAGAAAGCTTTAGGAAGGATTCTGTGCCAAAAAACTGGAAATCTGCAACTTTAGACATCATACGCGTATGATGTCTAAATGACCAAACAGAGACCAAAACAGAAATTTTGACTTTACCAGTGTTCAAAAGGGGGGTTATACCCTAATTTCAACTTAAAACAAGAGCATTAACACTCAAAGAAACCCAAAAAGACAAGTCGGAGTCCAAGAAACGCAAAGAATAGGAAATTTTAGATTCAGATCTTGTTTTTACATTCAAACCTGACAAAAACACTTGAAACTCAATTATAAACATTGGAGAAGGCTTAAAACCAAGAATAGTCAAAATCTGGGAAAAAAGACATCATACGCGTATAATGTCTTTTAGCACATCCACTGCTTATTTTTTATATTTGACTTGACAAGATTGTTACAAACACTGTAGAAAGCATAAATATCAAGTCTTGACCCAAATTGATGAAAAAGACATCATACGCGTATAATGTCTTTTATCTAATTTTGGACATATTTTGATACTTTGCCAACACAGATCCATTGTAATAGCTGTCTAGAGGTTATATTTCAAGTTTCATCCCATTTGGATCACAATTGACCCAAAACAAGTCAAAAGCGGAAAATTGCCAAGAAAAGCCTAAATTAGCCATAACTTGCTCAAACAGAGTTCAAACTGAATTTTGTGAGTGGACAGAGCATAAGGGGGCTACTGAGAGTGAGCATAATCAAAATAGTCCAAATCTGTGAAAAAAGACATCATACGCGTATAATGTCTTTTTCAGCGTAACTGCAACAAAATTCTCACTTGATGAAACAGAAGTTGTCCAACTGACAAGATTAAACAATTGACCAAGTATCAATCAGTTTGGATCAATTCTGACCAAAAAAACTTGGGAAAACAAATTTCCGAGACGGAAAAGTTAAAGTCCTTTAGGGGAATTGATGAATTTGAGATCGGGCAGGAATCTCCAGAATAACCAACCAAAACAAGGGGAACAAGCAAGTGTCATATCAACCAAGGGAAGTGTAAACCAAAGTTGGGTGCAACCATTAGAGCCGATCTTTGAAGGAAGTGTTTCTGATACTTCTTCGGTGAGATCTTACGAGATTTTCACCTAACACTTGGAACACTTGAACAACCATTAGAGCCGATCTTTGAAGGAAGTGTTTCTGATACTTCTTCGATGAGATCTTACGAGATTTTCACCTAACACTTGAACCTGAACAACAGAGAAAATATGGCAGCAGGACCATCAAACCCTTCCGCCACAATGAAGCTATTGTTCATAAAATACCAGTACGACAATGAGCAAGGTGCCAAGATCTACAAAGATGGAATGGACCGCTATTGTGTAAAGATAGAAGATATACCTAGTGAGTTCAAGGACTTAGTGCCTGTGAGCTATAGCGGAGATAGATATCTAGATGACGAGGGTACCATGTATTTGGTAGTCCTAAACCCTAACATTGTGGACAAGTGGGGATTGATGGGCACCAAAGCCAAAGTAGATGAAGAACTTGAGGAGAAAGCACCAATAATGAACTTCCCTGATGCGAGGTTAAGAAGAGAGAATGAAACTACAAGGATCAGCACTGATAACATCTATGTGGGGCTATACAAATATAATAATGGGGAGCAAGATCTCTATTATAGATGTGAAGAACCCTACACTGGAGAGTTGACGGACCAAAAAAGACTTTATGTCTTTACCTACACAGAGGGATCGGAAGTGAAAATTGCCGCTTACGACAAGTATGGGAGGCAATACTCAACAATGGACAAGAAAGAATTAGAAGGATATACATACTTTGGGGGACCACTACATCAGTATTATGTTACTTCTAGCTCACAAAGACCAGCACCAACAAATGGAGTGCAAAACCCAATGACAACAGGAGGACAAAGAATTCAGGCTGCTGACTCTTTCAGTCAACCTCAGTACTCGAAGCTCGGACCAATGGGATCATTACATTCCAGAGAGTCAATGGATACGAATCGAGGTAGTGCAGTTCCAATCCCCACATATACCACTCCAGGTCCAAGGTTCGAAGCGGAACCATCACATTTACCTCCTAGTAGTAGACTCAGGGCAGGGGAACCGACAAGGGTAACCCATGAAGTCCATGATGCTAGAGAAAGCTTTAGCCGGGACACAGGAGCAATGAGATTGGTAGCAGACCATAGACGTATGAGACCATCTCAAGTAGCCAAGTGTATGCCAAAGAAGTATGGTGGTTCAGGAGATCCGTATGCACATGTGTCACTCTTTAAGCAAGTCTTAAGAGCTGAGCAGATAACAGATTTCCATACACAATATGAGGGATTTGGTCTTACTCTAGAAGGAACGGCATTGACATGGTTTCAACCACTGAACAGAGGGGGATTTCATGACATTGACCATTTGCTAAGAGAGTTTGCTGAGGAATTCTCAAAACGAGGGATTAAGCACAATACGATCTCACAAATATATGCTTTTAAACAGAGAGAACACGAAAAAGTGAAGGAATCTTCACTTCGCTTCAAACAATACATTGAGAGATGTCCAGTACGTGAACGGCCACAAGATGACAGACTATCTGTTCTCTTTATTGAAGGATTGAGAAATGACACTCTTAAGAAGGACTTGCACTTGAAAGCTTGTACAAGTTTCGAGCAAGTAACGAGAGAAGCATTGTACTTAGTGGATAACTGTACGGTTTATGGAGAGGTGTCAGCGGATACAGATTTTGCATCCAGTAGCTCTCCCTCCGTAGCGAGCGAGACTACCACCAAAAAAATTGTTCAAACAACAACCATGCCAAATGTAGAGCAAATGATAGAAGATGCTCTAAAAAGGATTGCACCATACCAAAAACCATTGCCAAAACCACTGAAATGGTGTGCTATTGAACAAAAATGGACAAACCATCCAACAGAGGAGTGCTATTACAACAAAGGGTATGTAAGGGAGCATCAGTATGCACCTCCTGCTCAATTAGCACCACCTCAGGTACATCCAGTACCTAACGGGAAATGTACCAGGACCTATGGGGATAGAAAGACCGCAACCGGTATTGGGACAACAACCACCTTTACCAGGAGCAAGACAAGTGGGCATTAGATATGCACCAACCTTAGAGAATCAGGAAGAACAAGCCTTAGTGCCTGTTCAAGCCTATTATGAAGAATCTGGTGCACACATGTCTCCAACTGTGTATTACCCACCAGAAGAACCCAAACAACCAGAACCATGGGGCATGATTGGGAATGTTGGAACACCAACAGTTACAAGTGCTTCTGATGAAGAGAGATACAATTTGGACGCAAGAACATTGATGTTCATAGCTCATGGAGGGTTAACAGGACAAAGACCATCCTATCCACAAAGGACGAATCAAGTGGGACCAAGACCAGCACTAGGACCCTGTTACAAGTGTGGAGGTGACCATCTGATGAATGTTTGTCCACATACGGAAATCATTAGAATTAACGCTTATTGCACTGAGTGTGGGGTTACTCACTTCATTGAGGATTGTTCAAAGAATCCAAACAAAGTGCAAAAGACGACATTGAATATGCTAGAAACTATTCCTACCAGCAGTGGGTCCGAAAATGAAACTCTGATACCAACGCAAGTTGTTACTAGAGCTCAAGCTAAGAAAACCACTAGAGAACCTGAGAATGGAAAGTTAGCGACTGAAGTGGTTAGTCAAGGACCGCGGAGTCAGAGAAACACATGGAAAGCTAGAAAAGCACGCATGAAGTTGAGAAAAGAACGTGAAGACGCTATTCTAGCTGAGGAACTAAAGCGAACTAAAGATAGATTAGAAAAACTTGAGAGTCAAAACGGGAAACGAAAGATGAGCCCGGAAAGAACGAAACAAAAGAGTATCAAAGAAACAACGAGCTTAAGCTCAGGGGGATCAGTGATAGTTGACAAAGTACACACTGATGAGAGCTTACGAAGCTAGGTTAAAGAACAACCAAACACAAGAACAGAGGTGGATGACATACCCAAACGCGGAATTGGAAAAGCAGAGACTTGAAATGTGCCAGAGAATGATCGAGACTGCACAAGCCTTATTAGAACCACCAAGAGAAACAATGAATTGTGGAACAGAAAACCCAATTTAGCAAGAGACTATAATTTCACAGGTAGTTGAAAAGACTCCCAGTGCACAAAAGCGTGAAAATACACACAAGGATGACCGCATAGTATTGAACACAACCGATCAGGAGATAGAGAGTTTTCATCCAGTCATACAGAGGATTTACGGAAGAGATGAGGATTACAATGAATTTTGGAAACAAGTGAGAGAGGCAAACTTTACAAACGAGCTAAGTTGCCAAGCTAATCAGAAAAATTGGGAAAAGGACATCAGGAATCCTCCCATAGTGGAATCTGAGGCAGGATCTCAAGTGGACTTGGATCTGCAATCTTACTGGGGAGATGGGGGCTCTGTTAGAACAATGGAGAGCAAACCTCATTCACTGAATACCTTACCTTCATACTTAGGAGAGTATGAAGCAAAATCCGAGATTAGAGTACTTCCCTCACGAAGAATCTCATCAGAAAAAGTCATGGACTCGCAAGGATTGATAGAGATCTTGTCAACACCAGTGACATGCACTATCACTCTGGCTGAGCTTTTGAGGCTAAGACCACATATGTGGACCACTGTAGGAAAATGCTTGGAGAAATTTGGGATAAAAGACCCAACATCGAGACTGCAAGAGGGTATACAAGAGCTGAGCAAACCACAAAAGAACGCTAAGCTTGTACCCTTAAACAAGGTCGGAGAGTATTGCGAAGGTGAAGAGGGGAATACAACCTTACCAGTTGAATTCCAAGGAGTGAACACAATGGCAATACTAGACAGCTGAGCTGGGGTAGCCATTGCTACAAAAGAAATCTGAAAAAAATGGGGGAAACCAGCAATAAGGAAGACTAAGTTGAAACTCCAATTAGCAGATGGACACATGGAGAAACCTATGGGGTTATTAGAGAAAGTCGTAGTAACTTCTTGCGGCATTGAATACGAACATACTTTTGCTATTGTCGATTTTGGCAAGGAAAATAACTATGATATCATACTGGGAAGACCATTCATGAGGCAGTTGAAAATGGTCCAGGATTGGGGCTACGATCACATATACCTGAGAAATATGGAAACCACTACACGTGTGAACCTGAGAGACCATAGCTACAAAGATGTGAACCGAACACCGGTAGAGGAGTTTGATTCAGCTACTTTGGCGGGATCCGAATTTCCAGCTTGGTTAGGTAAGCCCAAGGAGTTATGGATGTGTGGAGCCTTGAAATGTGGAAGTTTGAGGCAAGAAGAATATGTTTTAGAAAGGGCTATCGAAGACGAAACTTATATAGGAGAACCCTTTCCAGAGGACACGCTTGAACCATTAGAATGGACACACATTCTAGCAACCCTATATGTTTGTGCAATTCCGGATGGTCCCACAATGAAATTTTGCGACAAGGACGGGTACGACGTGGTTCCGTACTTCATGCTGAGAACTATACTCGAAAAAGAAACTGAAAAGAACGATACACTGGAAAAGGAAGATGAAGAAGAGGTGTTTCACGACATTCCCGATCATCGAGAGTGGGGAAATGAAGCAGACAACGAGTCAACGGACAATTCAAGCGGAAACGAAGAAACTATAACGAATGTCCGATTTTATGATTTTCCGAACCAAACTAAACAACGCCAGAAACGCTATAGAGCAAAGAGAAAAACAAAGGGGGTTAGAACCAATCAGATGCCTAGAATAAGAGGAAAAAATCAATTCCTAATGCTAGTAAAGGCGGAAGATTGTGTTAAGGACAAGATTTCTGGAAGAATGAGAGGCAATGAGCAAAAGAGCTTACGAAAAGACAAAAGAAGCTCAAGAAATCAAGTTCAAAGGAATGAAACGAAAACTGAAATAGAAAAATCAGAAAAGAGCAAGCACAACAGAGAACACACGGAGTCCAAGTTAGAACGTAGAAACAAGTACAGAGAGCTCAAGAAAACTCTGAAAGAAGTTTGGATGACATAAATTGAGAGTGGAGAGGACGAAAACGCCGAAATCAAGGAAAACATGGATGTTCCCTCTCACTACAGGAAATTCACAATAGAGGATAGGAAGGTGGTATTAACCCAACCTATTCGAGAGAGAAGGGAGAACGAATCTTATGACGGACCGAAGGATGCAAAAAAAGTTGATTTAGCAGCTCCAGGTGAGACACCTAGACCGGTGTACATAGCCACAGATTTGTCTCCAGGCGAGGAAGAGAGACTTTTGAGTCTTCTCAGAGAGTACAGGGATGTGTTTGCATGGTCTTATAAGGACTTACAGGGAGTTGACCCATCAATATGCCAACACAAAATCCCACTAAAACAAGACGCAAAGCCTAGCAGACAGAGACCATACACATATAATGATACATTTGCTAAGCGAATCAAAGAAGAGATAGATAAGCTAATGGAAGCTGAATTCATATACAAGATTGAACACACCGATTGGGTATCTCCGATTGTGGTGGTACCCAAGAAGAACGGAAAACTCCGAGTGTGTGTCAACTTAAAGAAAGTGAATGCTGCAACAATCAGGGACAATTATCCCCTGCCGATAACTGATCATGTTCTAGAGCGTGTATCAGGGAAAACAGCATACTCCTTTCTTGATGGTTTTTCAGGATATAACCAGCTAGCCATTGCACCGGAAGATCAACATAAAACAGCTTTTGCAATGGAGTGGGAAATTTATGCTTATCGGGTTATGCCTTTTGGTCTAACCAATGCTCCCGCAACCTTCCAGAGGCTGAGGACGCATGCTTTCAAAGAATACTTAAGGTTGTTTCTAGAAATATACATGGATGACTTATGTGTACATTCTCTTCTGAGAGATGAGCATCTAGAACACCTAAGAAAAGTATTTGAGAAATGTAGGACATATCGCATTTGTCTCAATCCTGAGAAATGTGTGTTTATGGTCCGACAGGGCAGAATTCTGGGACATATTGTCTCACAAAACGGAATATCCACGGATTTAGAGAAGATAAAAGTTATAGTGGATATGCCTAGACCAACCAATGCGAAACAAGTACAGAGCTTTATGGGACATTGCGGATATTATAGACGATTCATTTACATGTACGCTATAATAGGCCAACCACTTTACAGGCTAATAGTGAACTTTGAATGGACAGAGGAGTGTGAGGAATCATTCAAGAAATTGAAAGAGGCACTCATTACTGCTCCAGTCTTGAAATCACCAGATTGGGAGAAGATATTCCATGTGCATATAGATGCTTCGGCATATGCAATAGGATGCATTCTGGCTCAGCCAGAAGAAGGAAACATGGATTTTCCTATCTGTTACGCCAGTCGACAGCTCAACAATGCAGAGAAGAATTACACCACAACAGAGCGAGAGGGATTAGGAATGATATATGCTGTGAAGAAATTTCGGCATTATCTTCTAGCCAACAAGTTTGTGTTTTTTACGGATCACCAAGCCTTGCTCTACCTAGTGAATAAACCATGCAATACCGGGAGAATAGTGAGATGGTTCATTATCTTACTGGAATTCGACTTCACGGTAGTAGTAAAGAAAGGAAAAACACATCTTAGAGCTGATCATCTTTCGCGATTGACGAATGGAGAAGACCCTATAGGAGTAGATGACGACATGCCAGACGCGTACTTGTTCAACATAGAAATGATACCGAAGTGGTCTCAAAATGTCGTTAGCCTATTAACCTATGGAGGAGAGTTTGATAGAAGAGAATACAACCAGAAACATATTGCTATTCAGCAATCCAAGAATCTTCAATTGGTTGCAGGAAGGTTGTACCAATTGGGAAATGATCATGTTTTACGACTATGCATCAATCCTGAGGAATATAATATATATCTGCGTGAAGCACATATTCAGGAATGTGCATTTCATTGTTCAAGAAGGAACACATATAGGAATTTGTTACAATTGGGAGTCTATTGGCCAGGAATGAAAGAAAGCGTACATGAATATGTCACTGTATGTATTGTATGTTCATCAAAACCGCCAGCAGAGTATTCGACATTATATCATATAATGATCGCTCTGGAATGGAGTCAGTATATTGTTGAATATCTCACAAATAGAACTTTCCCAGAAGGAACGTCAAAATCTCGTCAAAAATCTGTAGAGACAGAAGCTAGAGATTACGCTTTAATAGGAGATCAACTCTATAAGAGAGGTAAAGACAACCAGCTTAGGATTTGCACATCAGAGTCTGAGTATGTGATAATCCTGGAGCAAGCTCATGGAGGAGTAGGTGGAGGCCATTTCTCAGGTGATAAGACAACAAAACTTGTCTTAGCCGCAGGAATATGGTGGCCAACATTACATATGGACGCTGAGGAATACGTTAAACGGTGTGATGACTGTCAGCGGACCAAAGTACCACTTAAAAGAGATGATATGCCGCTTAGACCAATGATGGGGGCAAGAGCTTTTGCAAAATGGGGGATTGATTATGTCGGACCCATTTCACCTCCTGCATATAAGACTCATGCACAATACATCGTTGTGGCTACAGACTATCTAACAAAGTGGGTCGAAGCAAAGGCAACTCAAAAAGCAGATGCCAGGACCACGGCACAATTTCTATATGAATACGTCTTTGTACGATATGGATTGCCAATAGAAATTGTGAGTGATCGAGGCACACATTTTATAAATGAAGTGATAGAGATCCTTCTAGATGAATTCATGGTAATCCATAGGAAATCAGCCCCGTATCATCCACAAGCAAACGGACAAGCTGAAGCAACAAAAAAAACCATATGCACGGTCCTTACGAAGATTGTATCTGAGTCGAGAACTGACTGGGACCAGAAGTTACGTTCAACAGTATGGGCATATAGGGTAGCATATAAAACATCAATAGGAACGACCCCATATAACATGGTTTTTGGGCTAAATGCTATCTTACCAATAGAATTCTTGATTTCAACCTTAAGGGTGGCTAAGGATCTAGAGTGGACAGAGCACGAGCTTTCTGATAGAATAAATGACCTGGAAAAGCTAGACGAGCTTCGCATAAAAGCAGTAGCTTCTATCTACGCTCAAAAAAGGCGACAAAAGGAATTTTTTGATAAGCATGTGCGGACTAAAGAGTTTAAGGTTGGGGACTATGTCCTAGTTTACACTCTGAAACAGCATGCTAAGAAGCTTAAAAAGCGAGGGATGGGACCTCTGGTGATTAAAGATCTATCACCAAGTGGAGCCGTCAAGCTTGCTACATTAGACGGAGAAGAAATGCCCAATTGGATTAGTGGATGCAGAGTGAAAAAGTATCTTTTGCCGCTAACCCAAGACATGCTTCTCAAAATACATCAAGAAAAGCTGTGTGTCCAGGAAAAGAAAAAGATGGTGGAGGAAGCGCAAGCCGAGGCGAAGGAAAGAATGGAGAAAAGAATACTACTGCGTCAGAAACAGCGCAATGAAGGAGCAATACTAATAAACGCAGTCAGTATAACAGAAATGGATAATGACAAAGAAGAACCCATAATTGAATGCAAAGTAGGAACCAACCAAATCAAAGCCAGAGCACTATTGGATTCAGGAGCTCAAACTAACCTACTTTCACTCAGTTTGTATAGACAATTGACAAATGACACTAAATTACAAACTGCCAAGCAAGAGTTAAAGAGTTACTCTGAGAATTCAATCAAAACTGTCGGATGCACAGTTTTACATATACAGATTAACCAGTATGTGTATCCTCATATGTTTTACGTGGTTGAAGACCAAGCTACACAACATCCATTATTGCTAGGACAACCATGGCAGAAGCAATACAATGCAATGATTGACTGGAGTTCTAAATCAGTGCTTATCAAATACGAAGGTGAAAGTCAATCAGTTAAGTTCACCAAAGGAGCAGAGCCAACTCCAAAGGAAGAATCCAAGAACAAAGGTAAACAACAACCAGAGAAAAAGAAGAAGCAATGGCAACCAAAAGTTTCTATACAACGGATTACTCTTCGACGAGGAATTCTCAACATTGGATAAGGAAGACAAGCAATAATATAACAGCTCAACCTTGGGAAAAAACGGAGTCAAAGTTGGTATGGAGACCAAAAAAGGTTGTGCCAGAGAACACAAAGGTGGAAAACAGAGTCTTCAATACCAGACAACAGAGTGATTCCAGACAATCAAGGACAGTGAAACAGATCTGGATTCCAAAGAAGTTCATGACGGCACAAAGCTATAGCAAGCAAATTTGGATCCCAAGGATTTGTAAACAGGAACTCCCTTCAGTACAATCCAAGGAAACTCCTAGGTATTTCAAGGCGAGGAAATCAACACAAAGAACAAAGCAGGTTTGGGTCGCAAAGAGTTTGTGGCAAGCACAAGCGAAGCGGAAGCAGATTTGGATTGTGAAAAAGAACAACAAGGTAAAAGAAGAATCCATCTACTGATTCTACTACCGAAGTGCCAAAACCAACCAAAACCGACCACCAATCCTTCAATCAAACAAAGAGCAGCTTTATTGGAAAGACTGTTGTATCATCGCTCTACAATTGCATTGGGAACTTATGACCAAAACAACTACAATGCTTCGCCCACAGACACTTCATAGTCGTCCGGGAGGACTCAGACTAGGAGGGGGGGAGATATACAGGTATACAGGAGCTACAAAGCAACTACAACCGACAAAAACAAAGAAAAACAAAAATTATATTACAAGGGCAGTGTCTTACATGATTTTGCAATTTTTATGTTTGATTGCGGATATTGATAATATTTATGCCCTTGTATACCTTGTTTTGCAACAAGAAGAGATCAAATGATGAATTTGGGTCTCTAAACGTGTAAATATCACTAAATAAGAGTGTTTTTGGAGCTAAAAAGTGGAAAAAAGTGGTAATCCAAGTCCAGAAATCACAAATAAGTGTATATTCATATACACAGGGTTACCAGCTATTTATTGTGTATGTTTGGAAATTTTTGGCTTCAATTTGCTATTTTTCTTTATTTTTTATGATTTTCTTAATAAAAGTAAAAGAAAAATAAAAAAAAGCAGGTGAAAAGAGATCGGAAAAAAGAAAAGAATAGACGGTGATGGTCCTAATGACAAGGGCAACCCATGGTAAAAATTGGGTACAATTCTGAAAAAGTTGCGGAAAGTCCGAAACGGCAGAATTTTGGCAAGTGGACGGAATTCTAAGAAAACAGGTCAAACGGAGTCCAATTTGGAAATTTCAAATCCTAAAGTGCATCTCACAACGAGATAGGAGCACATGACAAATTTGGTGGCAAGTGAACCGGGAAGTCCGAAGTTAAGTATTTTTCACATCACTTTCAAGCTCATTCACACTATTACCTTCTTGGAGAAGAGCAAAGAGCCACAGGAGCACAGATCTTCTACGACCTTCTACGACTTCCACGAGAGCTCAGAGGACACCAGACATGAGAGGTAGACTCGTTGCCATAAGCTTTTGATGCTTATCATTAACTTTTGTCGCGAAAACTGACCAAAACCAAGAAACAAGAGCAGACGGGGAATGGGTAGAATGCTAGGTAGTGGCACAACCGCCTAACCAAACCTTGCAAGAACTTATAGGTGGGTTACCCTAGTATAGAAGATGGGTTTCTAACACTCAAAGCTCGAGAAAGAACGACTGGAAAAACCCTAGGTCAACAGAGCCTGCAAGAGGCAAACAGGAAAAAGTTGTCGAAACGACACGAAACTTCACAGGAAGTTCAACAACATCAAGGACAATGCAACCATGGAGTATCTCCAAGTTTGAATCACAAAAGTAGGTCGGAACAACCGATTTGGCTGCGGACACACAAAGCGTCATTTTGGCATAACGGCTGAAATTGACGACCGAATGAAATGAAACTTCACAAGCAGCTTCAAGTAACTATCGATGACTTATGTTTGCAAGCAAAACCCAAAAGAAAGCTGATTCACTTACCGATGGTGAAAAAGACGCTTTCGGGCAACCAAAGGGAGAAAGATGGAGAACGGGGAGCCAAAGTCAAGTTCAACCAAATAGATGGCTTCACAACATATCCAATGAGCTGGAAATGCAACTCTCGAGAAGAAAAGTTGAAGAAATTCAACTCCAAGGCAAAAAGACGACTTCGGAGACTGAAATGCCTATAAGGGGGCTTTTTAGCTAAACTGATGACTTTTTAAGTTGAAAACTAGTTAGCAGGGCTTAGGGCACTAGCACAAAGCATTCTTTGCACAAAAAGACCAACATTTCAAGAAAAGACATCATACGCGTATGATGTCTCACAGCATGAATTTCACATCCATTTCAACATTTGAGTGCATAGCCTCATTCCACATGTTAATCACATCCTATGAACCAAGTATCATGAGAATTGGAGTTAGAAAACCCAAGGAAAACCAAAAAGACGCAAAGTAGGCCATAAAATTGATTTTTGGTCCTAATTTTGTCAAAATAACTCCAAACTCATTGAAACTTTGTAGGATTGTTGATTAAACACATCTACAAGCTATCTGGAACCAAAAAGCACCATTTTGACACAAAAGACATCATATACGTATGATGTCTATTTGCACTTACAGAGCCAAAACTGCTCATTTGTCATCATACATCCATTATATATATCTAATACATGCTACATATGAAATTTGGAACCATTTGGTCAAGAGGATCACCCCATTAGCCCAATTGAGGGAAAATCCTTCACCTAAAGCCTATTTTTGGCCCAAATCCAACATACTCAAGTCCAAACCAAGATTTGAGTAGGAACAGTCCTTCACTAGTACATGGGGAGTCCACAGAACCAATCCCATGCAAAATTGATGAAAAAGACATCATACGCGTATGATGTCTCCAGAGCCATTTTTAGCCCAAAATCTATCCAAACTTCATAAATCCACTGAATAAGCCTATCTAAAGCCAAATCCAAGCTTATAGAGAAATTTGGTCCAAAAATACACTAAAAGACATCATACGCGTATGATGTCTCACTATGTGATTTTGGCACCTCAGGGCTTCAACCACCAAACAGAAGTGATCTACATGCCATTTGAAAGTGAACCACCAAGTTTTATCCAATTTGGATCATAAAATCCAATTCCCTTTCAAAATTTTGCCAAGAGCCGGAACTGGACTAAACTGGCCAAAACTTGACCAAATGGGATCCAAACTCAAATCCAAGCATATGATAATCATGTATACACTATCAGCTACAAGCACAACCAATATGAAGTCATTTTGACACAAAAGACATCATACGCGTATGATGTCTCCAGCATGATTTTGAGCCCATTTTGCATATTTTTTCACCTACCTTGCATCCTTAGGCCCTGAATAGCTCATGTTTCAATTTTCAAGTCATTTGGATAGTTAAAAGCTTCATTTCGGCTTTCAGTACTAAAAAGACGCTAACTTCTGAAATTGGAGTTACAGGATCCATGGATTCCACCAAGTCATCGGCAATGAAGAGAAAAAGACCGACAATCAAAGATGCTATTGCAGAAGCGGAACCTTTGACATTCCAGCAGAAACCCTCAAGCCAACCAAAACTTGGGTGGAGGAAGCAGTATTGGAGAAAGAGGGAATAAAGATCTACCAGGGGACTTTCAGAGATCCTCAAGGGCAAGCGGTGGATGTACCGATGATCCGACAGGAATTGGTAGATTATAGCAGGTCAGAAGACATGAGCAGGTACCTGGAAAGGGCAGACTTGCATAGTTTCTTCACCTCGAGACCATCAGGTGTGGATACAAGAAGAGTGTACGAGTTGGCAACATCCATTCAGAAGGATGGAAAAGCCACATTGACAGCCATGGATGGAGAGAAGGTAGAAGTACAGATCACTCCACAGCTAATTGCAGACGCATTGAAGCTGCACAACAAAGGGAGCTCGGTCAGGGAAAGAAGGGAGGCCATAGAGGTCTATGGGCCCAAGAAACAGAATGCGACCTATGGAGATATGAAGGACCCAAGAGCGGCAACCCTTTGCCGACTGTACAACCAATTTCTTCATGTTTGCAGTAAAAGACCGCAAAAGTATACGACACCACCCCATGCCATTGCGACCACCATCACATGGGCATTAAAGAGCAATATGCCAAAAGAGGTGAATTACGCTCAACACATCCACGAGCAAGTAATTGCCATGCACAACGAGAAGCCAAATACATAGGAGGAGCGGAAATTCTGACAAGAATAGCTTATGAAGCTATTGGAGCTAGAGATCAGTGGCCAAAGGCTCCCTCCCAGAATGAGTGGCTTAGAGAAGCTGACGAGGAGGAAGAACAGCCCGAAGTATCCAAGAGGGCATCCACAAGAGCACGCCGGAAACTAGAAGTAGTTTCAGAACCTGAAGAGGATGTGGACGAGCCACTTAAGAAGAAAGTAAAGAAGAAGGTTGCTCCCAAGCAAACCAAACGTCAGAAAGCAGCAAGAATGGAAAGATTAGTGGAGCAATTTAGAGCGGAAAGAGCTCTAAAGGGTGACTTTGAAGAAAAGTGGATGCCAGACCCCACTAAAGTCGGAACTAGCTCGGCCAGGCCACATATTGATCAATACGATCAATATATTAAAGCTTATGAGGAGTCAGAGACTATTTTGGAGCAGCAACCTGTCGAGCCATACACTGAAGAGGAGGTACAACAGTTAAAAGCTGAGCTGAAAAAAGACGACAAGGGGAAAAGGAAAGTAGATGGGTCTACTAAGCCTCAAGAGAAAGATGGGCAAGCCGACAAAGGGAAAGCCAAGGAAGCTGAGGACAAACATCCCTCTATGACTGATGTACCAAGCCCGAAGAAGACGGGAAAAATTGTGGAAGAGACCACAGTAGAGGTGGACACAGATGTTTTGGGAAAGCTAGAAGCCGAGACCAAAGAAAAGAAGATAGATCCAGTTCAGCAAAAGAGAAATGATTGTGAGGATCTGGTAGAGATAGGATACACCGAAGAAGAGGCCCTTGAGGCATTTTATGGGATCACCCTACAAAAACAAGATGAACGGAGAGGGACGGAGAAAAAGACAAAGAGTAAAAAAGAAAGTGAAGAGAAACTGGACGAACCGAACATACTAGAAGAGCCAAAGCCAGTGGAGGTGGTGGCGGAAAGAGCTTTAGAGTTGACAGATGATGATGAAAAAGACATGCACATGGTGCATGAACTGCTCAGCAAGATAAAAGAAAGGTCCAAGGCAAAGGAAGTAGAGATTGAGACAGCCAAACAAAGGGAAGTGGAGTTGCAGAGAAATTTAGAGAATGCTATGACTGAATCTGAAAGTCATAAAGCATCACTCTATGACGCGGAAAACGAGAGAGACGGCTTGATACTCCAACTAGCCGAGGCTTCAAGAGAAGTAACAAGTGCATAGGAAGCAAGGGAGCGGATAGAGGATGAGTTGGAGGCGGCTAAGGATGAGCTCATTGAGCTAAGGGAAAGAGTCGAGCTCCAAGAAAGAACAATCACTAGACTCAGGTCTACCCCTAGAGCTAGCAGAGCAGGAACCGAACAAGAGGGAGCTATCGTACCAGCTTTGGAAGACCAGGTCCGAAGCTTACAAAGAGAGCTAAGATTAGAGCAAGTGCAAAGGTTGCACATTGCGGAGGGATCATTGGCCGCAGAGGAGAGGCTCACATTAGAAAATCAAACACTACGGACAGAGAATGAGGCCCTCCGCAAACAGCTCCAAGATCTACAAGAGCAACAAAGAAGAGAGACAGAGACACCACAAGAAGAATCAGGTGGAGCAGCCATAGAGCTACCAGAAACTGGAGAGGCAACCACAATTGAAGATCCAGCCCTAGCTCAAGAGGTGGCCTCGACTTCAAGAATCTCTGAAGAAGAAGAACAAAGGCTCCATGACCAAATAGAAAAGTCACAGAGGAGAGTGCCAAGGCGGAAATGGAATGGGAGAGGAGACTCCTAATCTCCATTAGACTTCAGGGACTAGACACAAAAGTGCTCCATGAACAGTGGATGCAACCCAGCCTGCCTTTCCCTTTGATGAAATTTGAAGTGCTAAAGACGAAAAAGAGACTAGAGGGGAGCAGTATGTCGCTCTTTACGAAGGCGACATCACAAAGGAGGAACAATCAAAGAAGATAGTAGATTCACAACCTAGATGGAGGAAAGGTTGGCTGAACAAATACCCAGCCTACCTCATCTACTTGGTGGAGGCACCAAAGGAGATCGGGAGGATGCAACTTCTGCCCGTGCCAAGAGTCAGAAACTGGAAAGAGCATGGCAGGATTGCAGAAACGAAGCCAAATTGGCTTAATTATCCTAGGATGCCAGGACCAAAGGCAGGAGAGAGAATAGGTAAAGCCTACATGGTGAAAACCCTAACGGCCACCATCAAGCTCTTTACTGGCTCTCCTGACCTTTCATGTCAGATGCTCAAGAAAATCTGCAGGACTCTCTTAGCTTGCATTGAAGTGTCCGCGCCAGATAAAGCCACGACCTCAAGTCTACTATCGACGGCCGACACGGTGTCTGATATGATGTATGATCTTTCATTGCAGCCTTCTCCAAAAGTGTTACACCTCCTATACCAAAGGATTATGTTTTTGCCTAGCTTCCACATGCAAACATTCGAAGAAGCTTTCTACACCGGCTTTTTCACCCACGAAAGCAAAATATTCGGCCCAACCTTGACCATCGGCAACCTACGATACGAATCACATTTGCAGATACTCAAGACGACAGGACTTTATTGACCAAGCATAAAAGTCATGTCAGGGACGACATGAACGCGGAGGGGGGGGAGTGTTGAGCCAGCAGAGGATCACACCCACATTTTTGCTCACACTCATCATTTTGTAACCATTGATTGTAATAAATGTCTTTCCGACATTAATTTTGATTTGAGCCATTCATTAAGTAACGGGACTCAATTGAGTTTCCAGCTTGTAATCCCGAAGTAATTTCACTTGCTGATGTAATTAGTTAGAGATGTTCTCACCTCCAAGGTTGAGGTATATAAGCCAAAGTTTTTGTAACCTAAGGGATTCAGATTATTAATCAAAGTGAGTTTTTGAGCGCCGTGACTGTGTCTGAGAGAGAGAGAGAGAGAGAGAGAGAGAGAGAGAGAGAGAGAGAGAGAGAGAGAGAGAGTCTTATCTACTTGCTACGCGAGCTACGGAGCCGCCATTGGAGAAGCGACACCGCCATTGTGTTAGCAACGAGAGAGCTACGCACAGATACCAAGAGTGCGCGCTATCGGCTTCTATGTGTGGTAAGTTCCTACGAGCTTCGGTGTGAGTTTTCTTCCAACTCGTGTGTCGGAATGAGCGTGCAGCATATCTATAGAACCACAACGAGTAGAGCTACACATTAGTACCATCGGGGTCAAGTTTCAGTCACCTGTATATTTCGGCCTGTCTTCATACGCGTTTACCGCACAGAGTGGTTATAGGTTGATTTTGCAGTTCAAGTCTTTAGGGTGTTGTTCTTACCTAGTGTATAGACTTCCCCTTGAGTTTGAGATCGATTCAATGATTCTAGATCCTGTTTCGTATAGCATTCGTTCGTAGTACGGATTTCAGTCACTTGCATATTTTAGAACTTAGATTTGATTTCCTTAGTAGTGATTGTCATTAGAAGGTCGAGTAGGTGATTTGACACCCACCTAGTTGTTTCCATGCGCCTGTGGGTCAAACTCCGTCCTCGCCTGACAAATTCTGTTGTTGGTTGAGTTCTCGCTATTTAGCTTCTGCTAGCGACGTAACCGCCTTAACACTAAGGAAATGGGTAACACTATCCCCATTGTACATACACCAGCTTTCAACAAGTCAATAAAGAGCTCTATTTCCGTGTACATGATTTTTGTTAAAGATTCTCAAAATGAACCTAATGCTTTAGCAAAAGAAATAAAAGAAACCAAAAGGAATTAGAGTTATCCAATTTTCTCAAGGGGTTTCAAGATGTTTTTATTGACGACATCCCTTGGAGCTACCTCCTAAACGAGGGTAATGATGACCATGCAATTGAACTTCTTCCAGGAAGTTCACCGCCAACTAACAAACCTCCTTATAGAGTTTCTCAAGCTCAACAAGGGAGATTATGCGGCAAGTGCATGAGTTAGTTGAGAGGGCATGGTTAGGCCTAGCTCATCTCCATTTTTCTCACCTGTGCTATTAGTGCAAAAGAAAGACAAAACATATCGTATGTGTGTCGACTATAAGAGCACTAAAATGGATCACTATCAAGAATAGGTTTCCCGTTCCACGGTTAAGACCTATTTGATAAGCTACAAGGATCGACCTACTTCAGTAGATTGACCTAAAAAATGGCTATCATCAAATAAGGATATTATCAAGACATTGTAAAGACCGCATTTCGCACTACATTGGTCTTTATGAATACATTGTCATGCCTTTTGGCTTGACCAATGCACCAGCCACATTCAACCGCTTGATGGAGAAGCTGTTCAGGCCCTCATCGAACCTTCACTGGAGTGTTCTTTGATGATATTATCATCTACTCTAATCATTAGATGAACACAAGCAACACCTCCAGGTAATTATTTCAAGTTTTAAGAGAGAATAAACTTATGTTAATCGAAAGAAAAGTGAATTTTTTCTTGCAAGAGATTCAGTATTTAGGTCACATTATCTCTCAAGATGGCATCCAAATGAATCCATCAAAGTTAGAGGTAATAAAAGGATGGCCTAAGACAAGGAATCTTCATGAACTAAGAAGCTTTATAGGTATGTGTGCATACTATAGACGCTTCATAGAAAAGTTCTCACAAATTGCGGGACCATTACATGATCTAACAAAGAAAAAAGTTAGGTATACATATGGTCTGCTAAGGAGAACAATGCTTTCGAAAAGCTTAAAGAAAAGCTTATCTCTCAACCTGTGCTTACACTACCGGATCTCTCAAAACCATTTGAGGTCCAATGTGATGCTTGTGGTGATTGCCTTGGAGCTGTTTTGCTCCAAGAAGGGCACGCCATAGGCTATGAGAGTCGAAGGCTCGACCCTGTTTAGCAAGCTCTAAGGCAATATATGAAAAAGAACTCCTTGCAGTTCTACATGCCTTAGACTCATGGAAGCACTATTTATTGGGGACTCCTTTCATTCTGCAAAGGATCACCAAAGTCTTAAGAAATTCATGACGCAGACCAAGCTCTCCGACAAACAAATGAGGGGCAAATTCCTTTCGCAATTTCATTTCATATTGCTCACATTGCTGGCAAGCATAATCAAGTAGCTGATGCACTCTCAAGAACGACCGAGAGTGAATGCGGTTTCCAAAGCAACTCACAATGATTATATCTTCAATGATAGATGAGTATAGCTATGATTCCGATATTTAAGATGTGATTTCAGCCCTTGCATTAGGAAAGAAAGAAGAACCAATTACTTTACAAGAGGTTATCTTCTCTAGGCAATAGACTATGCGTTACTAACTCACTACGTGAGAAAGTAATGTATGAATCTCATGCTCCTCCTTATGCATGACATAGAGGGATTCAGTCTAAACCAAAAGGGATTTGAAACATATTTCTATTGCCTTAACCATGAAAGTGAACAATACAAAGTAATGTTTCTAAATGTGTGGTATGCCAAAAGACAAAATTTGATAGAGGGAAGCAACTTGGATTGCTTCAACCCTTTGCAAATCCCTAATTTCACCATGGGAAAGCATATCCATGATTTTTATCTTTGGATTGCCTAAGTCTATCCCATGGGAATACGGGAATATGGACGATAGTAGACAGGTTCAGTAAACAAGCTCATTTTATACCTGTCAAAAGACTACAAAGCCCACAAATGCAACCCTCTTCATTTCACAAATTTTCAAGTACCATGGCTTGCCAATGTCCATAGTGTTCGAATGGAGATCCTAGAATGACCCAGTATTTCTTTGGAAGGGTCTCTTTGAGAATTTAGGGACAAGGCTAAACTTCTCTTCGGCCTATCATCCCACAAACGGATGGCCAAAGTGAAATAGCTAACCTAACAATTCTCGATCTACTAAAAGCCTATGTAACGAAGTAGATCAAAGATCCAATGGGAGAAGTACTTACCCTTAGTGGATATGCTTACAATAACACTGTACATACTTCCACGGGAAAAGCACCTTCGAGGTAATTGAGAAGATCAAAAGTCCCTTGCTACTTAAGGTACATGGAAGAATCTTCGCTGCAGATGAGTTATAGCCCAAGACCAAAAGAATCTTTTCAAAAGATTAAGGATTTATCTCTATCTCACAGCAAAGGCCAAAAGGCTGCTGCTTGCTGACAAGCATAGAAGAGCCCAAGCCTTAAAGAAAATGATTGGGTCTTATTAAAGTTCCAAGGCTCGATTAAGGCACACATACGGGCAAGAATCCTACAGGCTACCAAAAGTATATGCTAAAACTAGAAAAAAGGTACTATGGTCCCTTCCAAATTCTTAAGGCCAATCAATGAAGATGGCCTATCACTCAAGTTGCCCATCATTGGCTCATACACAATGCTTTCCATGTGAGCCTATTAAACCTTACAAAGGAAGCCACCTCAAGAACCAACTATAGAAGACCCATCGAGATCGAGGACCAAAAGGAGGTGTTGCAGCCCGAGTCCATTCTCCGACATAAGACAAGGTACTAAGAGGCGTAGACTAATCCCGACATATCTTTTTAATTTAAGAATTTTCCTTTTGAAAAGATGCTAGATGATGCAAGGCAACAATTAAAGGAAAACCTAAACCTTGTCAATGCTTACAATGCTTCCCAAGAGTAAGCAAATGTACAAAATGTTAAAATAACAAAAGTTGTCAATAGCTTAATTTCTCTCTCTATTTGAAAGTATTGTTCATGCTATCTAACTAGGTGTTATGCTTTTTTGGTTGCTCTCTCCCACCCAAGCATCTTTAACTCTCATTAGGAATCTATCTAATGAAATGCCCACTAATGTTCATGCTAATTTCTCGCTACACAAGTTTTTAGGCCATTAAAAAGTTACAGGCTTAGACACCTTATGGCTGATTTGGACTGTTGGACATGACACTGCCAACACTATCTAGTGACAGTCAGAGCGCATGGCAGTTGCGAGAACCACAGTTTTTCATGCTCGCACAAGCACATTAAGGTGCATTACCACTGTGTCAGAGGAGGAGCTCCTCAGAAGGAGAGATCAACTTGGCTTATGTGCCAATTCAGACAACCTTGCAGATCTTTTCACAAAGGCATTGTCTTCGTGAGAAGCTTGAAGCTTTCCGCAAAGCTTTGGTTTTACTCCCCTTTGGTGGATGATCATGTCCTCAGGCAAGCACTTTCCCTTACGCATGTGCCAGCTCTCGGTTCACTAAACTAACGCATCACTCCAGGGGGGAATTGTTACCATACATGTGGTGAGTGATGTGTGGTAACACACTAGGACCGCCAGGTGCCAATTTTTTCCCTCTTTAGGAGGTTTTTTCCCGCGAGCATTGTATATACGCCCATCACTCTAGGGCTACCTATCTTTCCATTGCACACTAAGTAACACACTCTCTATTGTGTTCCTTGAGCTTCCTTCGTCTTCTCCAAGTTGTGTGCGTTTCTTTGCAACCCTAATTCCAACACCCTATGCAAACACTTCCGCAACTAGATGCATATTGAAACTTGTATAAAAGTGTAAATTGTGTATTTTGTGCATAGACCCCTAGGGAGGGGTATCTCTCAACAAGAGAAACAATACACAGATTTTTCTTTTAACAAATTCATGAACGAGCTACTCTTGGGTATCTTTGTAAGGTGGCATAACTACAATGTTGAGGAGGATGAAGAAAATTTCTTCTACGGTGGTGATTTTGCCATAGTCACTCACCTTGAAGCTTTTGTTGCAATATTGATCCTCTTAAAGGTTCAACCTATTGCAAATCACAATAATCAAATTCCTTGTATGTCAACTTGCGTGTTGAAGGACCCACTACTTATAGCAAGGTGATGACTTCCGCTAATGAAGAAGTAAGGATCTTTCAGCCTCAAAGTAGTGAAATTGCACCACAAATCAACTCTTCTATCATCTGATGCACCACCATTGACATCCCTATTGGCATGAGAATTTGTATCCATTTGGCTATCGGTAATAGATATAGGTAGAGTTTCTTTTTCATGTAAATTTTTGAACATTAGTGGTGTTATTCAATGAATGCTTCGACGTGTGTGTTGAGGGTTTCTACTTCCTAACATTCCTTGTCTTCTTTTCCTTAATAGGTTTATAGAGGATAGAAGCCTATGTGGGTGTCTTAGGGTTTTTTAGAAGGGGCTGATGAGGAGCAGCCATAAGGAATCATTTTGAGCTAAAGGCATAGCTAATCAAAGGACACAACTTGATAACCAAATAAAGAAATACCTATTTGTGCCTTATCAAAATTTTGCCTCCATGTGTGATTAGGAAAAAAATCTTTGGATTCTATGAGTAGCATCTCACTTTATGATGTTTTATCTTTTTTGATGGATGTGTGCTCCCATCCATGATGCAAATGATGGATTATAAATTTAGTTCATCCATTCAAAAACCTTTTTGGCTCTTTTGTCATTCAAGCAATCCATTTAAAACAATATTTTCTAATTCTTGTGCTTGCTGATTGCATGCACTTGCACAGGAAGTATTTGTAGGCTTGCTACTCGTAGGCTCATTTGTTATCATAAGGGATGCCTCTACAAAGTCACAATATAAGAGCTCTTTGTGTCCTACAGTAATTGAATTTTTTCATCACCATGTCACAAGCAAGTAGCACATGGTGTGCTTGATACATGGATATGGTCTCTTTGCACATTTTTTGTTGCTAGAGTCTTGCATTAATTGTTTGCACACCACCATTTCTTTCTATAGCAGCCTCATCTAGCCTAACACCGAAGTGTATTATTGATACAAATCATTAATGTTGTTTGATGGTTATGGTTTCATATCATCTAGGACAAAGGTAAGCATGTTAGAGAGGCCTCCTCCTTTATACCTTGCTAAATCTCTATCAGCAATAAAAGTGTAGTTTCCAAGTACTAGTGATAATGTTTTGGTTTGCAAATTTGAGGGCAATAAATTGTCTTAAGTGTGCAAAAATATTGAATTGAAAGTTTCACTATCTACTTTTGTACAGTTGGATCCACTGACATATTACTAGAGAGATCACATTTTTGGTTGAAAGCAAGTTTCTTTTGTCCTTACCATTTGGTTTTGAATAGCTTGTAAAGGGGAGCCTTTTTTTTTTTTGAAACTCCTCCTTGACACACCACAGGCTTGCTACTGTCAATTAACACTGCATAAAAGATAAATACTAATCTTTGAATAAAGCTTGAGAGAGAGGGACATATATGTGCAGAGATATAGCATAAGGGTGACATGTGTTCTTATACAAGGGCTAGAAGCTTCTAGAACATTGTAGAATTGGCAAAAAATTGATAACAAAGACATCGATATGGAAATCAAATGAAAGATCTTTTTGAGTAGAATACCTCATGCTCAAACATTTTCAAAGCAACACTTAATGCAAGTAAGCATGCATGTTTTATTGTGTATGTGCCCAAGATAGATTCCATTTGTTCCATACACTTATATCCATCTATATGTATCTTCCAATAAGGTAAGAAGATAAAGTCCTTCATGCTTTTCAAACATGTCAATGGCCATTCATACTCCCTACTTAGGGGTATAAGTATGTCTAATCAATCATGGTTCCGTAAACACAAGAGCACATGTCCGATTATGTTGTCTTTCAATCGGAAAGACAACATATATCATCTTTCCTTGATTCATGGGTTTACTATACAAAATTGGATGACATATGCTCTCCCCTTAAAATAAGGGAAATCATCCCTGATTACTCCTGTAGAGACAACATAAATATTTAGTAATCATGGTTTGCACTCATGCATGTAAATCATCTTGTCAATGCATAACTATAGAGTACGGCTAACACACACTATAAAACATACAGCAACACAAAAGTCTTAGGCTGGCCTCAGTCAGGATCCGACTCTCATATTCTATGACATGCCCCTTTTGATACAAAACAACCCCAATGCTACTCCCACATAGCTTTATAACTTTTTAGGTGTTTCAAGTTGGGTTTCATTTTGAGGGGACGAAACAAGTTTTCATGTTACTATGGTATGAACTTGTTTGATCTTATTTGGACCCGTTTGGGCATCGTTTGAACTTGTTTGGATCTAGTTGGTATATATTTGCAGTTGTTCGCAATTGTTTGGACTTGGAGCTAGCATGTAAGAGCATGCACATGACTTTGCGAGTAAGAGCATGTACATGACTTTGCAAGTAAGAGCATATACATGACCTGGAATCTCAGAAAAAATAGCTTCATAGTGCATTGGCGATAGGAGCATAAACCCAAGAATTTGTGCTAGCCAATCGATGATCTTTGCTAGATCCATGTACACCTTTAGATGAGGTGATGCGACCAAGAAAAGGAATCTCTTCCATTGAACACATAAAGTTAATCCGTTTAAAGTGGGTACCACAAGCTCTAGCTCAAGCATGTGCCTAAATCATGATTATTTCCTCTGCTCAAAGGCGAGTTTACGATCATGTTCCGATACAGGTTTACCATCAAATTCATATGCTCAAGTTGGGATTACCTCCAAGTCCAAACAAGTGTGAACAAGTGCAAATATATACCAACTAAATCCAACAAGTTTAATCAATATCAAACAAGTTCAAACGATACCCAAACTAGTCCAAACAAGTTCATACCATAGAAACATGAAAACCCGTTTCGTCCCCTCAAAATGAAACTCAACTTGAAACAACCTAAAACATTTCTAAATAAACACAAAACAAGGTTGTGAAACAGGTATTGAAAGGTTATGTGATAAATCTTAGGTTTCGTTTTACAATGTCATAATTGGCCACGTTTCTAGATAAATCAAGGCTCAATGTTCTCTTTGGGTATGTATATCAATACACTTCACTTAATGAAGGGAGCTATATGCACTATTATAGCATATGCAGCATGGCCCTTATAGACTTCTTCATACACTATTTCAAGTCCTTGATGGATATTACGAGTGACATAATTTTGTCATACATTGTATACTTCAAAATTGGAGGTTAAACAAATGGCTCATTCTTGACTTTGTTCTTATTTACGAGTAATTGCATTAAGTGAGGAATCTACAAGTAAACTGCTAACAAGCATATACTATATTTGTTCTTGATGATGTCTTTGTGGGGTTGTCACAACCTAGTATGGTCTTGTACATACATACCATGTAAGTACAATCCTTGAGCCCTCAATATGTTGTAGGACAAGCTCATTAGAAGTGGCAAGCCACATGGTGTGTGCAGATAAAGAAAAAAAATCGAGAGGAAGAGATTGTGCTTTAGTATAAAACCAAGTGAGTCGATTTTCAAATTGAAACACCTCATGGTGATGTAAATGGCAACGACAAACATGGTAGATTGGTTATTCCATTCCCTCTTGAATAGAAAGTCTTGAGTTCTAGACTTGATAAATAGATCTTTAAGGTTTCTTGGGAGTTCCTATGATAGATCTTTAAGGTCTCTTAGGAGTTCCGATTATAATAAACATTCACTTCTAATGTGTGTATGATGTATGCATGTGCACACATCGATTGACACTCATGTGTGTGTGTGTGTGTGTGTGTGTGTGTGTGTGTGTGTGTGTAATGGAATTTGCCTATTCAATTTGAGAGTAGCGGAATTTAATGAGAGTACTTTCAAGAAATAACTTTGTGAGCATAGCGGGTAGACATAATTGAAGATAGCAACATAATCATAGCAATTAGTTAACTTGGCATGAACAATACTTTTGCAAGAGAGAGAATTTAGAGAACATGACAACAGTTGAGGACTGGATTTATGTGGAGCCGGTCCCCCCTCCAATAGGCATTTGTATTATGATTTCTCCCATTAAGAGAGACTTGTTACAATACATTCTTTGTGTTCCTTGTGACCTAGGTGATGCAATGAAGATGGAAAGCTTCATGCATCACAATCATAGCATAACATGAACTTGAAGAAAGCTTTAATTGTCCCAAGCCTCAGTCCCAAGACCTCAAACACCTTCGAAGGTGGAGAGAGCTAGCAGGGAATGAGGGTAGGGAAGAGGAAGAAGAAACATTTCATAGGAGAAAGAACTAGTTCCTCACTTATCATACTCTTGTTGCTAGCATACATAATAGCATAGTAATGAAGAAGAAGGAGATGACAAGCTCAAGCATTGAAGCATGGCTCTTGGATGGATTTGCACTCCATAGCCAAGAGTGTTGGTGTAGGCTCTCAACCTCTACTTGCTTGGAGAAAGAGAGGGAGCTCTTGCACTTTGCATAGTACACAATGAGAGTGTTTGTGAGTGTGTGTGGGTGAGTATACCCCCTAAGTACTATTAGGAAATAAGACGTAGCTAAATAGATAATTGAGTAGATTACTTAATGGAGAGAGACAGATTTACATACACGAGATTATAGAGAGAGAGAGAGAGAGAGAGAGAGAGAGAGAGAGAGAGAGAGAGAGAGAGAGAGAGAGAGAGTACACACGATATACGTGGTTCACCCAATGTGGGCTACGTCCACGGGAAAGCAGCCACTCAATGGCTTTAGTACTTCAAAACAAGAAGTAGTTTACAAAGGGATTATACCCTTAATGGAGCTCCCGCCTTGCTTCACTCTCACCACCTCACACTCACCTTGTTGCATCAACTTCACACTATGAAATGTGTGTAGAAATGGCCTCCTTTTATAGGCCAAAAGGGCTGCCCTCTCTTATGAGAGACAGCCATGTGTAGCCGCCCTTGTGCGAATAAGTCCAAATCGGACCCTCCAATCCGCCCATGTGTGGCCGCCCTTGAGAAGACAAGTCCGCTTTTGAATTCAACCACCCGCCACTGACTTCCGACCACTGGCCACAGGCCATTGACTTCCGACCACCGACCATCGGCCATTGACTACCGGCCACCGGCCAACCGACCGGTTGTTTTCCGACCACTTTCCGACCGCCGTCCGGCCATAATATTCCGGCGAAGAAGAATATTCCGGCGGAAAGAAAAGTTTCGAGGGCCTCCGTCCCCGAGGCCTTTAAAGTTGCCAATGATTCTTGTCCGTGAAAATTTTGGTTTCCGGTGAGTGATTTTCCTTCACGCACGATGGCTTCTCCTCATAATGGGGGCCTTACAAATGTGCGCTTTTACCACAGAAAATTACAAGGGTAAATCAGGCTCCATACTTAACAATCTCCCACTTGGAGACTGATCTCCAAACCAAACCTGTGACTGCTTTCCATTCTGGCTTCTTATCCTTCAATGCCGATTGAAGATGAGCAAAAGCTCAACTTCCCCTTGTTGACTACCTTTGTAAATATGTCTGCAGGATTTTCACTTGTATGCACATTTCCTAGCTTTAGTTGTCCCTCTTCCAAAACAGTGCATATGAAGTGATATCTCACCTCAATGTGCTTTGTCCTTGAATGAAAGGCTGAGTTCTTCGCAAGATGGATAGCGCTTTGGCTATCACTGTACAAGACACAATTGTCTTGTTTGAATCCAAGCTCTTCTAAGAATCTGTAAAGCCACATAATTTCTTTGCTTGCCTCCGTCATTGCTACATACTCTGCTTCCGTGGTAGAAAGTGAAACCACTTTCTACAGCTTTGAAGCCCAGCTTACTGCTGTGCCTCCAACTGTGAACACATAGCCAGTAGTGCTCCTTCGAGTATCTTTGTCACCTGCCATATCTGCATCAGCATACCCTTCTAGAAAAATATCAGTTCCTTCAAAATACAAAGCATTTGTTGTTGTCCCTTTTAGATACCTAAGTATCCACTTCACAGCTTGCCAATGCTCTTTACCTGGGTTGTCCATGAACCTACTCACAACTCCCACTGCATGTGCAATGTCTGGCCTTGTCCAGACCATAGCATACATTAGAGAACCTACCGCTGCAGCATATGGAACTTTAGACATATAGGGTATCTCCTCTTGTGTCTTTGGACACATATCCTTCGTTAGTTTAAAATGACCAGCCAAAGGTGTAGAAACTGGTTTTGTATTTTGCATTGCAAACCTTTCTAGTACTTTCTTGATGTAATCTTCTTGAGATAGCTTTATTGTCTTCTTCGTCCTGTCCCTTGATATTTTCATACCAAGTATCCTCTTTGCAGCACCTAAATCTTTCATTGAAAAAGATTTGGACAGCTCCTCTTTTAGGTCTTTGATGTCCTGCATGTTAGCACTTGCAATCAACATGTCATCAACATACAACATTAGGATGATGAATTTCCCATCTCCCAAATTCTCCGTGTAAACGCAGTGATCCGAGTTGCATCTTGTGAATCCATGATCCAACATCCATCGATCAAAATTCAAGTACCATTGTCTTGATGCTTACTTTAAACCATACAAGCTCTTCTTTAATCTGCAAACCATTTTCTCCTTACCTTTTACTTCATACCCCTTTGGTTGAAGCATGTAGATTTCCTCCTCTAAGTCACCGTGAGGGAATACCGTATTTACATCCATTTGATCGAGATTTAGATCATGAGCAGCCACAAGGCTTAAGACAAGCCTAATTGAGTTCATTTTTACAACAGGAGAAAATATTTCATTGAAGTCAATACCTTTCTTTTGAGAAAAACCTTTTACCACAAGCCTAGACTTGTACCTTTTCTTCCCGCCTTCTTCTTCCTTTAGCTTGTACACCCATTTGTTTTGAAGTGCCCGCTTACCTTTAGGCAACTCAACCAACTCCCATGTTTGGTTGCGATGTAGTGAGTCCATCTCCACTTGCATGCTCTTCGTCCATTCTTCTTTGGATTCATGTTGCATAGCTTCTTCATATGATTCCGGCTCTCCAGAATCTGAGATCAAGAGATGGTTGAAGGAAGGAACAAACCTTTCTGGAGGTCTACTTGCTCTTGTAGATCTTCGGGGAATAGGTTGAGGCTCCTCATTTGGTTGACGTTGTTGCACGTTGTCACCGTTTGCAGTCCTTGAGTCTTCACCGTCCTCAAGCTCCATGTACTCATCACCTGTTTCTTTTGTTTGTTTTCTTTCCAAGTAATCTTTGTACATATTTTGTTCGTTAAAAATTACATCCCTACCCCTTAGGATTTTACCGTCTTCAGGATTCCATAGGCGATACCCAAAGTCTCCTTCTCCATAGCCAATGAAGAAACACTTTTTGGACTTTGCATCTAACTTTGATCTTAGGCTTCTATCTATGTGCATGAAAGCCTCACACCCAAACACTTTGAGAAATGCATAATTCACCGGTTTACCTGTCCATGCCTCTTCTGGAACTCCCCCATCCAATGCCGTTGAGGGTGACCGATTGATTAAGTACACAGACGTACTTACAGCTTCCGCCCAAAGCTCAAGTGGTAGGCCTGCATGTAGCCGCATGCTTCGTGCTCGTTCCATGATTGTTCTGTTCATCCTTTCCGAAATCCCATTTTGTTGAGGTGTCCTTGGGGTTGTCCTTTGCCTCCGAATGCCATTGCTAGCACAAAAGCTTTCAAAAGCTTGGCTGCAATATTCGACTCCATTGTTGGATCTGAGGCATTTAACCTTGGTACCTGTTTCATTCTCCACAAAGGCTTTCCACCTTTGAAATATGGAAAATACATCGGATTTATTCTTCATGACATAAACCCATGTTTTTCTAGTCGCATCGTCTATGAATGTTACATAGTACAATGAGCCACCAAGTGATGGTGTATTTGCAGGACCCCAAACATCAGAATGAACCAACTCAAGTCTTTTATTTTTTCTTTCATTTTCTGATTTTTGAAATTTTACCCTCTTTTGTTTACCATAAACACAATCTTCACAGAACTCTAAGTCCACTTCTTTCAAACCTGGTAGAAGCTTCTTTGTTTGAAGGATTTGCATTCCTTTGGCACTCATATGCCCAAGTCGGTAGTGCCACACCGCACTGTCAACTTCTGTAGTTGCTGCACAAGCTGAAGGTTGCGTGCTAACAGTACACAAGTAAAGTGTACCGACTTTTTCACCCTTGGCAACCACCAAAGATCCCTTTGAGATCTTCCACCGTTTGTTTCCGAATGCAATGTTGTGACCTTCATCGTCCAATTGTCCTGTAGAGATCAAATTTTTGCGAAGAGAAGGAACATGCCTAACATCTTTAAGCTTCCATTCATTTCCGTTAGCAGTTTTGACAGAAACTGTACCTTTGCCGACAATCTCACAAGCTTCATCATCTCCCAAGTATACATACCCAAAATTACCTTTGGTGTAGTCTTGGAAATGTTGCTTGTGTGGTGTCGCATGGAATGAAGCCCCGGAATCTACTATCCCAATTGGCCTCCGATGTTGGCTTGTTGTTTTGAGACTCTGTCTCCTTCTTCTTCTTGGACCAGCAATCCTTCTTGATGTGGCCCTTCTTGCCGCAGTTCCAACATTCAAGAACTGACTTTGTGCGTGACTTGCTCCGCCTTGAGCGATCACGACCCTTTTGGTTTTTGAACCTCTCCTTAAGCCTTCCTCTTGTTTCCACTGATAGTGCAGCACTTGATGATTCTCCTGTGCTTCTCCTTCGCATTTCCTTGCTTAGGAGAACACCCACAACATCATCAAACTTAAGAGTATTTGTGCCAGAGATAGAATTACTTACAGCCATCACAAGGCTGTCCCAACTATCCGGTAGAGATGATAGTATAAGGAGAGCTCGCACTTCGTCATCGAAATTGATTTTCACTAATCGAAGTTGACTTATGTTTGTGTTAAAGTCATTTAGGTATTCTGCAACTGAACCATTCTCTGCCATCTTTAGATTGAACAAGCGCGTCATAAGAAATACCTTATTAGATGCCGATGGTTTCTCGTAGAAGTCGTCAAGTGACTTCATCAAGTCCTCCGTGGTCTTCATCTCCGAAACATTGAAGGCCACCGTTGACGCCAAGCTTAACCGGATTGTTCCCAGTGCCTTTCGATCAAGGACAATCCATGCTTCATCTGCCATTGTTGCGGGCTTCTTCGCAAGACCGCCTAGTAGCAAATAGAGGTCCTTCTGGTAGAGATAGTCTTCAATCTGCATCTTCCAATGTTGGTAGTTTTTGCCGTTGAACTTCTCAATCTTGAGCTTCCCTTCCTCCGCCATAACTCCCACTCAATTCAAGGAATCCTTTCCTTGAGATAATTTAGCTACGAGCAAACCTTGCTCTGATACCAGTTGTTAGGAAATAAGACGTAGCTAAATAGATAATTGAGTAGATTACTTAATGGAGAGAGACAGATTTACATACACGAGATTATAGAGTAGAGAGAGAGAGAGAGAGAGAGAGAGAGAGAGAGAGAGAGAGAGAGAGAGAGAGTACACACGATATACGTGGTTCACCCAATGTGGGCTACGTCCACGGGAAAGCAGCCACTCAATGGCTTTAGTACTTCAAAACAAGAAGTAGTTTACAAAGGGATTATACCCTTAATGGAGCTCCCGCCTTGCTTCACTCTCACCACCTCACACTCACCTTGTTGCATCAACTTCACACTATGAAATGTGTGTAGAAATGGCCTCCTTTTATAGGCCAAAAGGGCTGCCCTCTCTTATGAGAGACAGCCATGTGTAGCCGCCCTTGTGCGAATAAGTCCAAATCGGACCCTCCAATCCGTCCATGTGTGGCCGCCCTTGAGAAGACAAGTCCGCTTTTGAATTCGGCCACCGGCCACCGGCCATTGAATTCGGCCACCGGCCACCGATCATTGACTTCCGACCACCGGCCATCGGCCATTGACTACCGGCCACCGGCCAACAGACCGGTTGTTTTCCGACCACTTTCCGGCCGCCGTCCGGCCATAATATTCCGGCGGGAAAAAAAAAATTTCGAGGGCCTCCGCCCCCGAGGCCTTTAAAGTTGCCAATGATTCTTGTCCGTGAAAATTTTGGTTTCCGGTGAGTGATTTTCCTTCACGCACGATGGCTTCTCCTCATAATGGGGGCCTTACAAATGTGCGCTTTTACCACAGAAAATTACAAGGGTAAATCAGGCTCCATACTTAACAAGCACCCCCCTAGCTTGCTTGGGTCGACCCCCCCTTGTAGCTCATGCTTGAAGCTCATTGGACCCCTCCAAGCCTAGCCAATCACAAGCAGGAGCCATTACAAGCAACAGGGATAGCCTTGGGACAAGTGTCCCCCTTTCCCCTTTGAGAGAGAGGACCTGATAAATGCAAAATCAATTAATTAAATATCCTTTATTATCATTGGACCCCTTGGGTGGCCAACCAATAGGTTTCAGGCACACCATGAGGGCAACATGAGGAGGAACTTGACAAGTGTCCTTGCTGCCTCTTCAAGCCGGGGCTTCCCTTGTGTGTGTGTGTGTGTGTGTGTGTGTTCTCTCTCATCCCCCCCCCCTTGTAGACTCGCCCCCCTCCTTGTAGGGATCTTTTTGACTTTGGATGAGCAATCCCCTTAGTCATCAAGCATGACTAAGCACTTGAAGTAGGGGGTGTTCCCACAAGCATCTCAGGCAAGCTTCTCAAGGCACTTCAAGCACCTTAATCATGCACCAAGTCAAGCACCTCAAGCATGGAGCCAGTCAAGCACCTCAAGCATGACAAGCACCTCAAGCACGACAAGCACCTCGAGTTTGGGCCTGGTTCCCTCAGCCCTAGCTTACCTAAGGTCAAAGGACTTTTACACACATTATTGGAGGTCTTCAATGAAGCTAACCCTAAGGTCTTATGCTCCATTGGTTAGCCTTGCTCTTGATAGACCATCTCCCATTTGGGCCCCTTTTCTATTGGCCCCGTGTTGAGATAGATCTATAAGCACATATCTATATCTTAACACTTGTTCCCGTTTATTCTCCCACATTAAGTGATCAATTTAATATGAGAAAATTATTTGGGTTGGTTAGATATTAGATTTTATGACATTACCTCTCTCTTGAAATCATAGTCGTCCTCGACTATGAGGTAGAAGAGATAAATCCTTAGTCATTAGTCAATCGTACTTAGCGGGTAGAGGATCCCTTTTTTACCCTACGACATCTTTCCAAGATGGATGACTAATCCATTTGGTGCTTGGGAGACATAGCTTCCGCAAGCATGTCTGCTCTTTAGTCCATTTCATTCTCCCAAAGTAGAGTGACAAATTCTACTTGGTGTTTGAGAGACGTCGTCATCACAAACATGATTCTAAGCATGCATACTAGTTAAATTTGTGCACAATTAAAAAGAGGACTAGTTTTATAAGACAAAAACATGAGTCATTTAAAAGAAATTTGTACATTTGCTTACTCTAATGTAGCATTGTAAGCATTGACAAGGTTCATACTATCCTTAAGTTGTACTCCTTGCATCCATCTAGCATCTTCAAAAGGATAATTTTTGAACTTAATAAGATACCGTCGGATTATCTTACCATGTCATAGTACCTTGTCTTCATGCCGAAGGACAGCTTCGGGTTGTAGCACCTCTTCTTGGTCTTCAACTTCGGGAGGGTCTTCAATAATTGGTTCAGTTGGTGGCTCTCCTTTGTAGGGATTAAGTAGGCTTACATGAAAGGCATTGTGTATAAGCCAATGGTTGGGCAACTTGAGTTGATAAGCCGTCTCATTGATGGGCTTCAAGATTTGGAAAGGAACATAGTATCTTTTTGCTAGTTTAGCATAATACTTTTGATGGCCCGTAGGATTTTTGCCCGTCGTTTTCCTTAATCGAGCCTTAGGAAACTTGAGTAAGACCCAATCATTTTCTTTGAACATTAAGGCTCTTTTGTGCTTATCAGTAGCAGCTTTTTTCCTTTGTTGAGAGATGGCTATAGCCTCCCTAATCTTTTGAAAAGATTCTTGTAGGTCACGGCTATACTCATCGGCGGCGAAGATCTTCCCATGTACTTTGAGTAGCAAGGGACTTTTAGGTCTTCCCTCTATGATCTCGAAAGGTGCTTTCCCCGTAGAAGTATGGACAGTATTATTGTAGGCATACTCTACTAGAGGTAAATACTTTTCCCATTGTGGGCGTTGATCTACTTCTGTAACATAAGTCTTGAGTAGATCGAGTATCGTAAGATTGGCTATCTCACTTTGGCCATCCGTTTGTGGGTGATAGGCCGAAGAGAAATTCAATCTTGTTCCTAGATTTTCAAAGAGACCTTTCCAGAAATTACTGGTCATTGTAGGATCTCTATCTGACACGATGGATGTGGGTAATCCATGGTGCTTGAAAATCTGAGATATGAAGAGAGTTGCCATTTGATGTGCCTTAATAGTCTTTTTGACAGGAATAAAATGTGCTTGCTTGCTAAACCTGTCGACTATTGTCCATATTCCTGTATTCCCATGGATAGACTTGGGTAATCCAAAGATGAAATCCATGGATATACTCTCCCATGGTGAATTTGGAATAGGCAATGGCTGGAGTAATCCAAGTTGCTTCCCTCTATCATACTTGGTCTTTGGGCATACTACACATTTTGAAACATACTCTTGTATGTCCACTTTCATGGTAGGCCAATAGAAATATGTCTCTACTCCTCGGAGAGTAGGTTGAATACCTCTATGCCCTGCATATGGAGGAGCATGGGATTCATACATAACCTTCTCACGAAGGGAATGGGTAACACATAGCCTATTGCCGTGGAGAAGATAACCATCCTGCAAGGTGAATGGTTCCTCTTTCTTCCCCAAAGCAAGGGCTGACATTATGTCTCTAAAGTCAGGGTCAGTAGCATACTCATCTATCATAGAGGATAGATCATTGTGAGTAGCTATAGACACCGCATTAACTTTTGGTCGTCGTGAAAGTGCATCGGCAACTTGATTGTGCTTACCAGCTATGTGAGCAATATGGAAATTAAATTGCGAAAGAAAATTTGCCCACCTCATTTGTTTGTCGGAAAGCTTGGTTTGCGTCATGAAATACTTGAGACTTTGGTAGTCGGTTCGTAGGATAAATGGAGTCCCCAATAGGTAGTGCTTCCATGTGTCTAGGGCATGTAGAACAGCTAAAAGCTCTTTCTCATAAATGCCCAAGACTCGTTCATCACTATTGAGCCTTCGGCTCTCATATGCTATGGCATGTCCTTCTTGAAGCAAAACCGCTCCAAGGCAATCACCACAAGCATCACATTGGACCTCAAATGGCTTTGAGAGATCCGGAAGCACGAGGACTGGTTGGGAAGTAAGCTTCTCTTTGAGTTTTTCAAAAACATTTTGCTCCTTAGCAGTCCATACAAACTTAACGTTCTTCTTTGTTAAGTCATGTAGTGGTCCTGCTACTTGAGAGAATTTTGCTATGAAGCGTCTATAGTATGCACACATACCAATAAAGATTCTTAGCTCATGTAGATTCCTTGGGTTAGGCCATGATTTTATTACCTCTAACTTTGATGGATCCATACGAATACCATCGTGAGAGATAATATGACCTAGATATTGAATCTCTTGAAGGAAGAATTCACTTTTCTTTTGGTTGAGAAAAAGTTTGTTTTCCCTCAAGGCTTGAAAAATCACTTGGAGATGTTGCTTATGTTCCTCCAAAGACTTGGAGTAGATGATGATATCATCAAAGAACTCTCCAGTGAATTTACGATATGGTCTAAAAATTTTCTCCATGAGACGATTGAAAGTAGCTGGTGCATTAGTCAAGCCAAAAGGCATGACTAGATATTCATAAAGACCAAACGTTGTGCGAAACGCGGTCTTTAAGATATCTTCATCCACTATCCTTATTTGATGATAGCCACTCTTAAGGTCAATCCTACTGAAGTAGGTAGAGCCTTGTAGCTTATCAAACAGATGTTCTACCCAAGGTACGAGAAATCTGTTTTTGATAGTGATATGGTTTAGTGCTCGATAGTCCACACACATACGGTATGTACCATCTTTCTTTTGCACTAAAAGGACTGGAGAACAAAAGGGAGAGGAACTAGGCCTCACCATCCCTTTGTCTACCAATTCCTGTACTTGCCTCATAATCTCCTCTTGTTGAGCTTGTGAGACTCGATAAGGAGGTTTGTTAGGCTGTGAGCTTCCTGGAAGGAGCTCAATACGATGGTCATTATCCCCTCGTTTTGGAGGTAGGTCCATAGGGATATCATCGATGAACACATCTTGGAATCCTTTTAGAAAAGTAGACAAGTCTAACTCTTCTTGATTCCTATCATTTTCATTTGATGAAACATTATTAGCTTTTAGAGACTCTTTGACATAAATCATGTACGCCGAAACTGAGCTCTTCATTGATTTATCAAAAGAAAGAGGATTTACAAGTGGAATAGTGCGACCACGCTCACTAGCATCTATATACATGTTCTTTCCCCTGTAGGTGAAGTAAATTCTCCTTTCAGGGAACTTCATGTTGGCAGCCATGCGATCAAACCATGGTGCCCCTAGGATAACATCCTGATGTTGGAGAGGAGAGATGAAGAAGTCTTCTTTGTCGACATAGCTTTGGACATGAAGCCTCAACTTCCCAATCAAGGGAGTAATGGAGGCTTGTTGTCCCTTGAAAGCTGCATCAGCTGTTACTATATCTCCCATCTCAAAAGCTTGAATGCCCAACTTGGTGGCCAACTCTATTGATATGAAGTTGAGAGTAGAGCCTGGGTCAAACAAGATGAAGGCATCATGCTCTATTACCTTTCCCCACGCATAGGAAAGTGATGATCCTTTGCAATGAGCATCCTCTTTTGGAGCTTCGATGGTGGAAGCCCTAGGAGTCTCATTGCGAGTATTCTTTTTGGGGCAAGAACGATAGCCATGTTCTTGCTCCCCACACTTGAAACACTTATGGTCCTTGCGAAAAGCTTCAAGCTCTTCAGGAGAGAGTTTGTTTTTACCTTTGTAAACTCCCTTCTCCTTGGACCGATTGTTGTTGTTGTTATTGTTGTTGTTGGAAGTGCCTTGGGAATTATTTTGAGCATTGGATTTCCCCTTTGCATCATTTTTATCTTTGTTTTCCATGGGCTTGACATTACGTCTAGCCCCTTGATGGAAATTGATGCGTGAAGCAACCATGGTATGGTGGATTACTTCGGTAATAGTACCGGGCCGTTGAGAGTTGATGTATTCGGCCATCTCTTCAAGTAATCCCGCACAGAATTGCTGTCTTTGCTCGGCAAAGTCTATCTTTTGAAAGACAGTAGCTTTGAGATGTAAATCCCAAAACTTGTCTACATACTTGTTGATAGACTCATGAGAGAGAAGCTTCAAGCCGCGCCATTCGTTAAGAACTTTATCTTTAGTATCACTTGGAAGAAATTGCTTCATGATGGAAACTCGTAGAGTTTTCCATGTCTTTGGGGCTTCTCCATTGCCACGAAGGCTAGCCCACCATTGACGAACTAATTTTTGGAAGTGCATAGCTACATGGCGTAGCTTGGAGGACTCTGTGAAGCCCTCGTCCCCAAAGGCCGCATCAAATTGCTGGATGAAGGCCAACACTTTGTCGGTAGCACCAAAGGTGCCATCATAGGTGAGAAAAGAGATACTCTTTCCTCCCTCCTTGAATTTCTTTAGCTTTTGTGACCTTCGCCATGCAGGAAATGATTTGCGATGTCCTCCCCTCTTGTATTCTCTAGGAGAATAGCCATAACTTTCATCGGAAGAGGAGGAAGGTGAAGAAGAAGGAGAAGAGGGTGACCTCTTCCTAGCCCTTTTCTTCCTTTGTTTCCTCTCTTGCCTTTTAGAGTGATGAGGAGAAGGACTATGGGTTGCTCTTTTCCTCTTGGGAGGAGTAGGCGATCGTCTAGACCGCCGTTTTCGTGGAGCCACATCTTTAGAAGAACTTAGACTGTCATTGCTTTCTTTCTCTTTGGATTCCTCCTCTCGAATGGGAGAGAGTCTTCTTTTGGAGGTCTCTTCAAGAGGCCTCCTAAGCTCTCTCTCCTCTGGGAGAGGAAGGGAAATTCCATAAGCACGAAGTTGTTGAGTAACTTCGGCTTGCAAAGCAGGGTTGCCCATAGCTTGTTGCAACCTAGTGACGAGATAATTCACAAACATGGGAGCATCATCATTAGCACCTTCATGTGCAAAATCAAAGCTATCAATGTTCATTCTACTCTCTTGATTATTGTCAGCCATGTTAACAAAATTTATGTTTATACTTAGTGTATGCTTTGGCAATACAAAACCTTAGTTGCCACTCCTCTTAGCCTTTGAAAATCGGCTCTTAAGTATCCACACCCACGGCTCAAAGTGGTTAATTATAGAGAGTAGAGGAGTAGGTCTAACATAGCAGAGTTGCCAAGGGCTAGCTCCTTTCGGACTTCTTATGGCTCAATAATGGTAAAGCCGTAGGCAAGTCTAAAATGACTCCATTATTAAGTCCAAAGCTCCCGAGGTGTGCACCATCCCCCACATAGTGGGCTTAACAAAACCGATATTAGATCCCAGTTCCACTTACTCTATTATAATTAACAACATCAACCATTTATAGGCTACTTAAGGACCTCTCTTCTTAAGCAAGAAAAGAGAAACCAAATGCTCTGATACCAATGTAATGGAATTTGCCTATTCAATTTGAGAGTAGCGGAATTTAATGAGAGTACTTTCAAGAAATGATTTTGTGAGCATAGCGGGTTGACATAATTGAAGATAGCAACATAATCATAGCAATTAGTTAACTTGGCATAGACAATACTTTTGCAAGAGAGAGAATTTAGAGAACATGACAACAGTTGAGGACCGGATTTATGTGGAGCCGGTCCCCCCTCCAATAGGCATTTGTATTATGATTCCTCCCATAAAGAGAGACTTGTTACAATACATTCTTTGTGTTCCTTGTGACCTAGGTGAAGCAATGAAGATGGAAAGCTTCATGCATCACCATCATAGCATAACCTAAACTTGAAGAAAGCTTTAACTATACCAAGCCTCAGTCCCAAGACCTCAAACACCTTCGAAGGTGGAGAGAGCTAGCAGGGAATGAGGGTAGGGAAGAGGAAGAAGAAACATTTCATACGAGAAAGAGCTAGTTCCTCACTTATCATAACTCTTGTGCTAGCATACATAATAGCATAGTAATGAAGAAGAAATAGATGGCAAGCTCAAGCATTGAAGCATGGCTCTTGGATGGATTTGCACTCCATAGCCAAGAGTGTTAGTGTAGGCTCTCAACCTCTACTTGCTTGGAGAAAGAGAGGGAGCTCTTGCACTTTGCATAGTACACAATGAGAGTGTTTGTGAGTGTGTGTGGGTGAGTATACCCCCTAAGCACCCCCCTAGCTTGCTTAGGTCGACCCCCCCTTGTAGCTCATGCTTGAAGCTCATTGGACCCCTCCAGGCCTAGCCAATCACAAGCAGGAGCCATTACAAGCAACAGGGATAGCCTTGGGAAAAGTGTCCCCCTTTCCCCTTTGAGAGAGAGGACCTGATAAATGCAAAATCAATTAATTAAATATCCTTTATTATCATTGGACCCCTTGGGTGGCCAACCAATAGGTTTCAGGCACACCATGAGGGCAACATGAGGAGGAACTTGACAAGTGTCCTTGCTGCCTCTTCAAGCCGGGGCTTCCCTTGTGTGTGTGTGTGTGTGTGTGTGTGTGTGTGTGTGTGTTCTCTCTCATCCCCCCCCCTTGTAGGCTCGCCCCCCTCCTTGTAGGGATCTTTTTGACTTTGGATGGGCAAGCCCCTTAGTCATCAAGCATGACTAAGCACTTGAAGTAGGGGTGTTCCCACAAGCATCTCAAGGCACTTGAAACACCTTAATCATGCACCAAGTCAAGCACCTCAAGCATGGAGCCAGTCAAGCACCTCAAGCATCTTAATCAAGCACCTCAAGCACGACAAGCACCTCGAGTTTGGGCCTGGTTCCCACCTCAAGCTCAGCCCTAGCTTACCTAAGGTCAAAGGACTTTTACACACATTATTGGAGGTCTTCAATGAAGCTAACCCTAAGGTTTTATGCTCCATTGGTTAGCCTTGCTCTTGATAGACCATCTCCCATTTGGGCCCCTTTTCTATTGGCCCCGTGTTGAGATAGATTTATAAGCACATATCTATATCTTAACACTTGTTCCCGTTTATTCTCCCACATTAAGTGATCAATTTAATATGAGAAAATCATTTGGGTTGGTTAGATATTAGATTTTATGACTCTGTGTGTGTGTGTGTGTGTGTGTGTGTGAGAGAGAGAGAGAGAGAGAGAGAGAGAGAGAGAGAGAGAGAGAGAGAGAGAGAGAGAGAGAGAGAGAGAGAGAGAGAGAGAGATATAAACTTTTTACCACCCAAATGTGGTAGATTGGCTATTCCATTTCCCTCCTGAGTAACAGAACTTAAGTTCCCTCTTGAATAACAAAACTTGAGTTCAAAATGCGAAGCGTAGATCCTTGATGTATCTTGGGATTGTCCTTCTGATGTTAAACTGCTCATTCAAAGCTTAGTGAGTGAAGTTGGAGAGTCGACCATTTTCACTTGCCCTTAGGCAAGAAGAAGAAGAGAAGTTTTATTACCATGATTGTGTAATAAAACTTTATTGTCGTAGGAACAACCCCGAGACTTGGAAAACTTTCAAGAGGGTGGTTCTCCCTAGAGTCCGGATGCGTTTGAGAGCACCTCTGTGTGACACGGCCTTTAATTCAACAAGGACATCAAGGCCCAGGCAACGTGGCAAGTTGATGAGGTGTCTGGTGTGGAAGCAGCCCCCAAGAGCATGGGAACCAATGACTTCCCTATACTAAAATTGAACGCTTTGCAGAGATCGCCATAGCCACGGCCCACACCATACGACGGCCTCACGAGTCACTACTACTTCCATGGCCGCTTGTAGGAAATGCTCGCATTGTGGAGGCAATGGCCACAACTCCAGGACTTGCCCAGAGAGAGGAGGCGTGAAGCTCTTCGGGGTGCGTATATCCAGCGCCTGTGGATCCTCCTTGCGCAAGAGTGCCAGCACAGGCAATCTCATCGAAACCACCGCCTCCCCCTCCCCCTCCCTCTCCCCCTTCTCTGCTGCAAGGCAAGATGGTTATGCTTCCGAAGACCTTCCCCACACCTCACGTCAGAGAAAGAAAGGTATGCCCTTCCCATCTTCCGTTTCTTCTCTTTGAAAGGTTTCTTTGCCTTTACAGAATGACCAAGTTTGTGAGCTTGTGTGCTTCTGGGGCAGTGCAATGCCCCTTGTAACTCTGCACCTGAAAGATGGTGGTCTTGTTCTGGACGGAAGCTGCACAGTTTTGTGTATTTTCTTGAGGTGGGGGGAGAGCTCTCAAGAGCTCTGGTGTGATTCTCTCTCGTCTTCATTGTTTTCAAGCCAGCCTATGCAGCTGCTTTTACAATGTACATGAATGCTTGCTCATGGATATTCCCCACAAAAGAACACGGTGCTTCTAACAACGATAATCATTGCTCAACATTAGCCCTCACAAAGGAGGCATTGGGAGTGCAAACAATGTTGGATTCTGTCGATCATGACGCTTTGCACCTGCATGGCTGATACGCCTTTGTGTTGAATGATCTCAATTGCAAACATAGCATGGTGAAGAGTGGGTCTAGTGGCGCTTGTTTTCTTGATTTTCAAGTATGGTTTTGCAAGGCACAGAATTTTTTTCCATGTAAAGATTATGGGTTTTGTTGAGTGTGTGCTTTGAACAGGAGTACCTTGGAGTGAGGAGGAACACAAGCTGTTCTTGCACGCACTTCATAAACTTGGAAAGGGTGATTGGAGGGGAATCTCCAAACACTTTGTGAAGACAAGGACCCCCACACAAGTAGCAAGCCATGCTCAAAAGTATTTTTTGAGACAGAGCAATCTAAACAAGAGAAGGCGGCGCTCTAGCTTGTTTGATATGGCTCCTGATGTGGTGAGAGCTCTGTTTTTATGGTTTCGCTTTTGAATCGTTGAAGTTTTCTGCACTAGCATGAAATAGTAATGTGTCTGTTTGGAGCATTTGCATTTATGATTAGACATAACCAGGAATTCACTTGCACAGGCAGCAGACAGTCTGTGGCTAAGTATTCGACTCTTAAGGGGTAGGGAAAGGTCTTTTACTGACCTTTCCCCGTAAAAAGTGCGACCCCATGGCGACCGGCGGGGAGCCGGGAGCCATGGCGGGAGCAGTTTTTACGAGGGAAAGGTCAGTAAAAGACCTTTCCCGGCCGTCAAGGTCTAGGGGAGGGGGGCCAAGCACTGACTCTGACGATGAGCATGTGCAGTCCTGCAGCGCAAGTACAGGCAGCCATTTTTCCGCATGCTGAGGTGTCATAAAATGATTGCCAATCATTGCCATGAGTGATTACGCGTGCTGATTTGTCTCACATCTGACGGCCCATGCTGAAATTACTGTCAGTAATGGACAGTAGATGAGTGGCCGAGATCCCCTGCCCCACGACCCTGGACCTTGACGGATGTAGCATCCTTAAGAGTCTGCCACATGGCAAGGAAGGTGACCTGCTGGACCAGTTAGCAGGTCACCTTTCCACACTTGGATTTTTTTCCAAATGTTGCCATGCACGAATGCCTGAAATGCTCAGTCAACAATGTGCTCATTCTGAGAAAAGGTTGAGCAACTCAATAGGCTGGATACGAACATGCATGCGCTTGTAGAGAGGTGAGAGCATCAGCTGCTCAATCATTTAAAGTGATTAAACTCGGGGTGGGGGGGGGCTGATTTCTTTTGTAATGTAACTGGTTGCCAATCACAGGATCAGAGAATTCGATATGTATCCACAGCAGAATGCAAGTTGTTTCTTGGGTTAATGTGGACAAAATTGCTGCTAATTAAATTTTTGGAGGCAGGAAGGGAACCACCTGTGTATTTTTGTTTGATGTTGCTCACCTATTGACCTTGTATATGCACTGCAGGTCGAGGACAATGCAGTGCCGGAAACTAACCTACCTCTTGAATCGGAGCCTATGAAAGGCATCAATTCAACTAGGGAGGCGTCATTGGCAGATGAAGCGGACACACCGTCCACCTCCATGACAGTGCGAGTCAGTAGCGATGCTAACCATGATCTTCTAAGGAAACCTGGCATGCCTTCTGTTGAATTTAGACAGCCTTTACATTCCTCAGCTTATCTGCAGTTTCCAGACTGGAGATATCCGCTCTCTTTGGATCCTGCCTTGTTTTTCCATTACACGTGGCCTGGGATGCAGGAGTTTCCCAAATTCTCCCAGCTTCCAAATAGAGAATCCAAGGTTGTGAGGCCAACACCACTGACTCCCACAATTAGGGGAGAGAAGAGTGCATCATGGGAGTTGTCGAAGCCCAGTAATGGCAACGCCTGGGCTATAAGTGAGCATACCGTTCTCGCTCCTGAGTCATCAAGGGGAGAGTCAAGCCGATCTGCATTCCACGTGTTAAGAACTGTAAATAACAATGAGGGGGTGAACAATCAAAGCAGCTTGTGCAATGCCATCATTATCGTCTGAACTGAATCCGTGCTTCATGCTATTTGTGAATTATTGTAAATATACGGCATGCTTGTATTCATTTAGCTCTGGGAAAAGCAGCATGAGTAATAAGCCATGTACATAGTTGTGTATATAGTGTGGGCATCATCAATATTGGCCAGGGGGGCTTATATTTGTTTCTTTTTGTGTCTTTTGTTGTGTTCATTCTTGTAGGATCAGGAGGATCTTTAAATGACTTTTCAGGGTAAGTTGTTTAACTTTAGCAAGCATCATGAGCCGCGTGACACCTATGTTTTGAATGTAGCAAAGGTAACTGTGCGTGAGGCATGTGGTGTGAGTGTGCTTGTAGAAGTGAATCAGGACTATTTTGTGCACACCTATGCACCAGAGTTTGTTATTTCTGCCTATTACAAGCATTCTTTTAAAAATAGTTGGGAATTACTTGCAATGCAATGTGCCAATGACCATCTTACTTGCTTGGCCCGAAATGGTTTCACCTTGTCATTGTGACTCGGAAGTCCGTTTGTCCATTAGCGCTTTTCTTTCTACTTTGTAGAAGGTATCTCAATTCAGGTAATGTGGAGAAAATGAAGACCGAATTCAGGGACTATATAAAAGGTTTTCAGGAGAAAATTAAAGTCATGATGTTGTCCAGTAAGCCATATCAAATCTTTGCAGCAAAAGAAACAAAGGAGGAGAACTTGTTTGTGCAAAGGCAATATAATGAAGTGAAACAGTAGTATGAGCAATTGCAGAAGCAATTGAACTTGTTTGTGCAAAGGCAATATGATGAAGTGAAACAACAGTATGAGCAATTGTAGAAGCAGTTGGACCAGTAGAAACATCATCAATCTGAACATTTGCATGCTTAGGGTGATATTGTAATGTTAAGTAAAACTGAAACTAAAGTACATGTACAGTCAACTGAAGATGCGGTTACAATTAAAGTTGTACATGAAGAGATAGATGATGCAGGTGGACAACAATAGCGTAAAGATCTAGTACCGATTATTGTTGAGGATATACATAGTAATGAGAATCCAAAGGTAACAAAGGAAGCAACTGAAGCTGAAGTGGATGCAGGACTTGGTGGAGATGGCAAGGCAACTGTAATTGAAGGAGAGAGTACAAAGTAGTAGCTTGCTGAAGTTAAAGATCATATTGATGTTGATATTTCTAATCAAGGGATGGGTTCTCACAATGTTTGATAAATATTGTCCACCGAGTGTGCTAGGTGTTAGTGCCTGATGTGTCAGGGTACTTATCTTATTGGAATGTAACTAAGGTCTTAGTTTGAAACCTTAGGGGAATGTTTACACGTGTCTAATGCTTAGATAGTTGGAATATTTGAATTGTCTTATGGTGTGTAGCAGTTTTTGGATGTAACCAGCGAGCAGCTTGCAGTCTTCTTGAAGTCGTAATGTTGTTTTGGGCATGTAGTCTGACGATGATGATGAATACATAGTGAAGCAGTATCTTCTTTCTCTCAATCATGGTGTTTATTATTCATATGCTTTGCAGTTTTGTGATTTAATGTGCAGTCTAATGTCTTCTCTTTCTCATGCATTGCATGTTTCTTGTACTTAACACCTGTTAGGGATGTGAGCCTCTAGCACTAGTGTCCGTAAATTATAGTGGCAATTGATATTTCAATGAAGAGTATATCGTTGTGCTTAATCCTTTTATTGTGGACAAGTGGAGATTAATAGGCACCAAAGAAAACGTTTACGTAGAGCCTGAAGAGAAGCCATCAAAGCTTGATGTTCCAAATATCAAGCTTACATGAGTAAATGTGGCTACACGTTTCAACACCGACAACACACATGTGGGCTTATATAAGTATGATAACGGAGAGAAAATTCTCTACTATAGGTGTGAGGAGCCCCATGTGAGGGAGTTAACTGAGTAGAAATATTTGTACGTGTTTTCATTTGAGGTTGAGAGAGATACACAAATAATCATGCTAGACAAGTATGGTCAAAAATATTTGACATTGAGCCGTAATGAGCTCAAGGGATATACATATTTTGGGGGTCCACTCCATCTTTAGGTCACCCCTAGCGTGCATATAGCTACAATCTCAGAAACCACAAAACCTATGAGAGTGAGTCCTCTGAAATCTCATATGGAAGACTCATTTAGTCGATTGCATCTTTCTGTACCAAGGCCGATGGGATCCTTAGATTCTCGGGTACCTATGTCTACACATTGAGGTAGTGACATTGCAGGCACAATTTTTAGCACGAGGATGCCGGAGATCAGACTCGAAAGTCGGGATGTAAGATCGAAAGGAAGAGTGACTGGTCAAACCTCTTCTAGATCACATATCAGTGGAGACAAGACGAGAGATATAATGGTGGGAGAACCTAGAATGATGAGGATGGTAGAAGAAACTCAAAGAATGCGACCTTCTCAAGTGGCTAAGTGCATGCCAAAGCAGTACGATGGATCAGAAGATCCATATGCTCATGTTTGTATTTTTAAGAAAATCTTAAGAGCAGAGGAAGTAGTGGATTTCAACACATAATACGAGGGATTTGGTTTGACACTGGAGGGAATGGAATTGACTTGGTTTTAGCCACTAAATAGTAGAGATTTCTTTAACATTGATTAGCTTTTACGAGAGTTTGCGGAGGAATTCTCTAAGAGGAGAATCAAGTATAACACAGTTTCTCAAATTTATGCCTTCAAGCAGAAAGAAATGAAAAGGTGAAGGAAGCTTCACTTCATTTCAAGAAATACATCGAGAGCTTGCACCACATTTGAACAAGTCACTAGGAAAGCCTTGGACCTGGTTGGCAATTGCAAAACATGCGGCGAGGTAACTAAAGACACATTAGGAAAAAGTTGGACTCACTTTTGGGCCCTGTAAGAAGTGCCACGTCGGCTTAGAGAGAGAAAATGAAAATGTTAACTTGTGCATTTTATGTGATACTTTTCTGCGCAACAAAAAGCCAAAATGACATTCTTTGGTAGGTAGCCGCCGTCTTTATCATTCTTATCCTTCGTTCTCTTGTCAGGAATCCAACTAATCATATGACAAATTATTTGAAATGCCAACTTACAAGCGTTCCCTCCAGAAACATAAGCCACACGAACTCTATCAACTCTAAACTTGAGAATATGGCTTTCCCTCCCAAAACCTGAGATATTTCTCCGTCTTCTTCTCTATTAACTCTAGGAATGGAGAACGCATCTTTTCCTGATGAAAACAATAATTTGAACTTACAATCGTCGGCCCCTTCATCTTTAACACTTACCCAAAGAAAGAACACACATCATCTTCATGTTGATGTATTGCAAGAGTACGCACCGTTGCAGAAACGTAGGAGGGAGTTTTTATTATCTCAACGGGAGAAAGAACTTAGAAGGACAAACAAGGAACATCATTTGGATTTGTGGACCGATGGGTCTATTTATCCAAAGGATCCTATGACAAATGCGCCACCTCCCTTTGCTAATATCACTAACCTCTTACATATCACAGGCGATGGCAAGGATGGGTTATTGGGATACACCGAACATTTGGAAATGAGAGGATTGAATGCGGAAAGGCAAAGAAACTTCCTGGCAATGGAGAACATGCAGCTGAAGAAACTTAATGAAGCATGCTCTCAAAAGATTTCATCAAACAAAGAGACAATCCAAGTCCTTGAGAAGAAGATCACAAGTTTGCGAGAGAAAGACACCGTGCTTGGTAGTCGGAAAAGAAAACGAGATCTGTGCAACCTTGAGAACATGAAGGTTGGTAGTGGTGGCCTGAAAAAACGAATACGAACTTTAAGGTAACTCGAAGTTTGTTTCTTCAATGTGCTTTATTAAGAAGTGGATACACTTACTTTCCTATACATGATCATAACGCATTGTGCTTTTTTGGCAGGTCTTTACTGCATCCAAACTCGAACGGTGCAGGCTTTAATGTCGGAGTGCATTACAGCCGTCTAGTTCCAAAAGAAGTAGTTGAATAGATGATAACTCAGAAAAAATTTCATAAGTTGAAAGGGAGGCTACTTACCTCCTTCGTGAACGAAAATCAGCTGGAACAATGGAAGTGCAAGCAATACTTGATGAGAGTGGCATCTCGTAGATGGGATACAGGGCACTCTTCAAAGCATTAGCTAAAAAATCTCAAAATAAAATACAGAGAGGATCATTGCTGCCAAAGCCATCACATGTAAAGGCTGCTCGCCGGCACGTAAACGATGAGGTGTTTGAGAAACTTGGGTCACCATTCCATATTGAAGCAACGTTCTCAGGCAAGGGCGGCAGAGAGGTACAGTTTAACAAGCACAACAACCTCTTCGTTGATCTTGAAGCATTGCAAAGGTATGCAGTTCACTTCTTTGACATCAGTCGAGACGAGTGCGGTGGGGTTCTCAAGTTTGTTTTGAAGCTCGACGAGTGCGAGGTCCTGAAGAACAAGAAGTTGGAGAGAGTCACCATTACCCTCATGAACAGAGCTCTGGATCCATCAATAACGAAAGAGGATCCACGATACTTCAGCGTGCAATCAGAAAACAACATTCTATCTCTGGGATCATTTTAGGTATACTTCGGTCAATCTCTGATAACAAAAATATTGATTATTTGGTTGTTGATTTTGTGTTTTCATTCTTCACTGCAGGTTGATAAGGAAAATTTTGAAATCCTCGATTGGGTTTTTAGTCAAACCCAAATTCCTTCTATCATCAGTGAACAAAGAAACGAGCCGTTCTTTCAGTGGAAGGATTTGGCGACTACACAGTGGAATGGCACATGGCAGGTGACTTAAAGACTCTTAAGTGTATGTACAACATAACACACGGAGCAGCTGTGGAAAATCCATGCTTATATTGCATGGCTGATGCACAATCACTTGAGAGTGTGCAATGGATTAGAGCTCCCAACAGACATCTTCAAGATAAAACTTTTAAACCAGTGCTTGATATTCCTCTGAGTAGAGTTGACGTTTGTACACTTCATGCACTCTGTCAAATAATTGAGAAGGTGGTTCATTTGTACATATGTTTTGCATGGACATTAAAGCCAGAGAGTGAGTCGAAAAGAGTGATCAAAGCATTACAGGGAGTGCTCTCAGACAATTGTTTGCATGGAGGCAATGTCAAAATCGAAGAGGACCCTAAGATGTCTCAAAGTCGGTACAAGGTACCAAGGAAAGCATTGATAGGCGGAGTGAAGGCAAGAAGGTTTCTTGGGTTTAGCCTCAAAGATTCAGATAGAGAAGAAAGGAGAATCCTGTTCAACAAATGGAAACAGTTACATAAAGTGGTTAAAGACAATGCTGGTGGTGGGGCAATCCAGAATCACAAAGCGAACATGTGGAAATCACTAGATAAAATTTTCCACTACCTTGAGCAACATTCTTGGGACCAAAGTAAGCTCATATCATTTCAAGCAGCCTTGCTGGATTGGAAAAAGGCTTACCTTACAGGGTGGGGTGGGAAACATATCACACATTACATGGTAGGTTGGCATTCTACGTATACAAAACAAAATTTTAAATTGTACTCAACTGACCATTTTGTTTTATTTCAATGCAGCACATACTGTTCAACCATGGTCCATATTTTGCCAAGACATACGGGTCACTATCAATATGGTCCACACAAGGCATGGAAAAAATCCACTACATGGCAAGAACAGGTTATTTTAAGCACACTCGGCATGGGGGAGGAAAAGAAAAGGCCAATAGCCTATTAGAGTTACACCAATGGACTTATAGACGACTAATTCATAGAGCAAGGCAGAAGGAACTTCTTAAGAGTTCAGAAATTACACGGTCTTTACAACACATCCGCAAAGAGAAGAAACAGATGGCTTGGGGAGCTTCAAATGCGGCCGAGCGCCATGCGAGGTGGCGCCGGTCACGAGTCAAGAGCGGGAGAAGATGGACCTGAGGCCGTTGTTTTTATCCTCTTCGATGCACCTCCTTCCTCCTCACTTTGTACCTCTTCGATGTGCAAGCTCTGTAGACGAGCTCGTTCCTCTGTTGATGGCAGCATCCCTACGGGCATCATGCGTCTTCTTTCCCTCAGAAACAACCGCTTATTGTATGGATCTAAGCTTTCCGGGTCTTCAACCCCTGCAGCCAGAGCCTGAGTTGTGTAGGACATGAAATATGGGGCTCTGAGTGCCTGGCACCCATACCCAATACCAAATACACGTAGAGCAAACTGTTTTTCAATCAGAATTACTCTTTCTGCGTTTAGTGGGAGGGGGTGCCCACCACACAATCTTGTAATAGCTTTCATTGCAAACAGAGGGAACTTTGCATTGTCATCAGAATATTCCTTGTGGTATATTATGTGAAGGGGATCGGGGAGCACCACAGACGGAGAGTGAGAGAGAGAGAAGGAGAAACACACACGATGTGGGTGGGGAGACTGTGAAGTGGCAGCTCCCCCTATACTGTATACTCACTATAAGTATAGGGTAATAGTGGGCAGGAGCCCATGACCTGGGCGATCGGTCAAGGCACATAGGCCTTAACCCCAACAACCTCCCACTTAAAGGCCAATGTGCCTTTAAGCAAGATCTACTAGTGTACAACTAATAGAAGGTGAGATATTCTCTCAACCTATGCCCACTGACTCTCGATGAGCTAGTGCATCCGGCTCTACTGATAGACAAACATCCCGTTGCGGAAGCCACACAGAGCTAGCTCCAAGCTCTGCAAATAGTCTACAAGAGCTCATGCACTCCTACAAGTATCGGTCCAATACCTGCAAACCTCCCCTATGCTCTATGCCGAGATCAGTCATCGAACAACTAATCAAATCTACTGCAAATGCTCCCACTGTAGCTGCTATGTCGGGCCTCGAGATCAACATCTCGTACATGAGGACACCGAACGTTGATGCAACCCTGGCAACCTCTGCCACCTCCAACTCAGAACTCAACTCATGGCAATCCTGTCCCCTATCATAGAGACCATGGCACTCTGACTCTGATCTCTGGAGTGACTCCTTGTGCCCACCACATATCACATGTGTACCAAGAGTATCCATCTGTCCTGAATCTGCATTAAGCTCTGGCATAAGCATATCAAGAAATGACTCCACAATAGCCGACATCTCAGCATCCATGTGAGTCATCTCTGTCATCACCTCTGATGACTCATCCTGTTGTGACTCACTAGAGCTGTCCCACTCTACCTGTGCATCCGTAGACGCAACCTGCACAACAAGGTCACTGCTCTGCACTCCATGCAAAGCATCTTGCAACCCACAAGCAAAAGAGACTCGCCTGCTCTCTCGCTCTCTACTTGGCTGCATGATCACAGAGACAACACCGTCTCTCATGTGATCCACATGCAACGGGTAACCTGTACCACTCCTGGCACCTCTCGCAATCACTAGAGAACCCAAATGCATCACAAAATCTCGCTCTCGTAGCGAAATCTGACATCCACAATCTCTAAGCTGACCAATCGAGATCAAATTCACTGTCAAATCTGGTACATAGTGCACATGTCGTAACAAGTAAGATGCACCACTCGATAATGACAGTCTCACATCTCCTGCACTTGCTATCGCATGCACCGGTCCATCGATCAAATGTACACTGCCAAGCATCCCGCTAGAATAGCTACAAAACCATTCACGATGCGGCGTGACATGAAACATAGCATCTGCGTCTAGCAACCACTACGAAGGGAGTGCACTATCCACATGTATAGCATCTCATGCATAGCTCGAGGTAAAAGTGACATCCCCGTCACTAGTATACTCCGACACTACATCTGCCTCAACTGTCAAAGCAACTGAGTCTATGGCATCACTACATACATCTCTGAGACTTCCATGTCTCCTACGATGTCGCATACGACAAAAACAGCGCCGTCTAACGTGTCCAGAATGACCACAATACCAACATATCACCAGTCGGCGTGCTTGTGAATGTACATGTCTCACACGAGTCCGTGATGACTCATATCTATCATACATATCATGTAATCTGCGCCAAAGTGCTCTCAAAGTAGTCTCATACATAACAAGAGCATATACAGATTCCGCAAGGTGCAAAGAGAGTGTAGATAGTGCCATCTCCTCTAGCTCCTGCCACTGATCGTCATACATGTTTGAAGGTCTACCTGTTAAGTATGGAGCCTGATTTACCCTTGTAATTTTCTGTGGTAAAAGCGCACATTTGTAAGGCCCCCATTATGAGGGGAAGCCATCGTGCGTGAAGGAAAATCACTCATCGGAAACCAAAATTTTCATGGACAAGAATCAAGGGCAACTTTAGAGGCCTCGGGGGCGGAGGCCCCGAGACTTTTTTTTTCTCCGGGATATTCCTTTTCCCCGGAATATTATGGCCGGACGACGGCCGGAAAGTGGTCGGAAAACAACCGGTCAGTTCGCCGGTGGTCGGAAGTCAATGGCCGGTGGCCGAATTCAAAAGCGGACTTGTCTCCTCAAGGGCGGCCACACATGGGCAGATTGGAGGGTCCGATTTGGACTTATTCGCACAAGGGCGGCTACACATGGCTGTCTCTCATAAGAGAGGGCAACCCTTTTGGCCTATAAAAGGAGGCCATTTCTACACACATTTCATAGTGTGAAGTTGATGCAACAAGGTGAGTGTGAGGTGGTGAGAGTGAAGCAAGGCGGGAGCTCCATTAAGGGTATAATCCCTTTGTAAACTTGTTTTGAAGTACTAAAGCCATTGAGTGGCTGCTTTCCCGTGGACGTAGCCCACATTGGGTGAACCACGTATATCGTGTGTACTCTCTCTCTCTCTCTCTCTACTCTATAATCTCGTGTATGTAAATCTGTCTCTCTCCATTAAGTAATCTACTTAATTATCTATTTAGCTACGTCTTATTTTCTAACAACTGGTATCAGAGCAAGGTTTGCTCGTAGCTAAATTATCTCAAGGAAAGGATTCCTTGAATTGAGTGGGATTTATGGCGGAGGAAGGGAAGCTCAAGATTGAGAAGTTCAACGGCAAAAACTACCAACATTGGAAGATGCAGATTGAAGACTATCTCTACCAGAAGGACCTCTATTTGCCACTAGGCGGTCTTGCGAAGAAGCCCACAACAATGGCAGATGAAGCATGGATTGTCCTTGATCGAAAGGCATTGGGAACAATCCGGTTAAGCTTGGCGTCAACGGTGGCCTTCAATGTTTCGGAGATGAAGACCACGGAGGACTTGATGAAGTCACTTGGCGACTTCTACGAGAAACCATCGGCATCCAATAAGGTATTTCTTATGAAGCGCTTGTTCAATCTAAAGATGGCAGAGAATAGTTCAGTTGCAGAACACCTAAATGACTTTAACACAAACATAAGTCAACTTCGATAAGTGAAAATCAATTTCGATGACGAAGTGCGAGCTCTCCTTATACTATCATCTCTACCGGATAGTTGGGACAGCCTTGTGATGGCTGTAAGTAATTCTATCTCTGGCACAAATACTCTTAAGTTTGATGATGTTGTGGGTGTTCTCCTAAGCGAGGAAATGCGAAGGAGAAGCACAGGAGAATCATCAAGTGCTGCACTATCAGTGGAAACAAGAGGAAGGCCTAAGGAGAGGTTCAAAAACCAAAAGGATCGTGATCGCTCAAGGCGGAGCAAGTCACGCACAAAGTCAGTTCTTGAATGTTGGAACTGCAGCAAGAAGGGCCACGTCAAGAAGGATTGCTGGTCCAAGAAGAAGAAGGAGACAGAGTCTCAAGACAACAAGCCAACATCGGAGGCCAATTGGCAGGTAAAGTAGAGCAAGATGCTCTAATTCTCTCATTAGACAATGTGTTTAATTCCTGGATAGTAGATTCCGGGGCTTCATTCCATGCGACACCACACAAGCAACATTTCCAAGACTACACCAAAGGTAATTTTGGGTATGTATACTTGGGAGATGATGAAGCTTGTGAGATTGTCGGCAAAGGTACAGTTTTTGTCAAAACTACTAACGGAAATGAATGGAAGCTTAAAGATGTTAGACATGTTCCTTCTCTTCGCAAAAATTTGATCTCTACAGGACAATTGGACGATGAAGGTCACAACATTGCATTCGGAAACAAACGGTGGAAGATCTCAAAGGGATCTTTGGTGGTTTCTAAGGGAGAAAAAGTCAGTACACTTTACTTGTGTACTGTTAGCACACAACCTTCAGCTTGTGCAGCAACTACAGAAGTTGACAGTGCCGTGTGGCACTACCGACTTGGGCATATGAGTGCCAAAGGAATGCAAATCCTTGAAACAAAGAAGCTTCTACCAGGTTTGAAAGAAGTGGACTTAGAGTTCTGTGAAGATTGTGTTTATGGTAAACAAAAGAGGGTAAAATTTCAAAAATCAGGAAATGAAAGAAAAAATTAAAAACTTGAGTTGGTTCATTCTGATGTTTGGGGTCCTGCAAGTACACCATCACTTGGTGGCTCATTGTACTATGTAACATTTATAGACGATGCGATTAGAAAAACATGGGTTTATGTCATGAAGAATAAATCTGATGTATTTTCCATATTTCAAAGGTGGAAAGCCTTTGTGGAGAATGAAACAGGTACCAAGGTTAAATGACTCAGATCCGACAATGGAGGCGAATATTGCAGCCAAGCTTTTGAAAGCTTTTGTGCTAGCAATGGCATTCGGAGGCAAAGGAAAACCCCAAGGACACCTCAACAAAATGGGATTTCGGAAAGGATGAACAGGACAATCATGGAACGAGCACGAAGCATGCGGCTACATGCAGGCCTACCGCTTGAGCTTTGGGCAGAAGCTGTAAGTACGTCTCTGTACTTAATCAATCGGTCACCCTCAACGACATTGGATGGGGGAGTTCCAGAAGAGGCATGGACAGTTAAACCGGTGAATTATGCATTTCTCAAAGTGTTTGGGTGTGAGGCTTTCATGCACATAGATAGAAGCCTAATATCAAAGCTAGATGCAAAGTCCAAAAAGTGTTTCTTCATTGGCAATGGAGAAGGAGACTCTGGGTATCGCCTATGGAATCCTGAAGATGGTAAAATCTTAAGGAGTAGGGATGTAATTTTTAATGAACAAAATATGTACAAAGATTACTTGGAAAGAAAACAAACAAAAGAAACAGGTGATGAGTACATGGAGCTTGAGGACGGTGAAGACTCAAGGACTGCAAACGGTGACAATGTGCAACAACGTCAACCTAATGAGGAGCCTCAACCTATTCCACGAAGATCTACAAGAGCAAGTAGACCTCCAGAAAGGTTTGTTCCTTCCTTCAACCATCTCTTGATCTCAGATTCTACAGAGCCGGAATCATACGAAGAAGCTATACAACATGAATCCAAAGAAGAATGGACGAAGAGCATGCAAGTGGAGATGGACTCACTACATCGCAACCAAACATGGGAGTTGGTTGAGTTGCCTAAAGGTAAGTGTGCACTTCAAAACAAATGGGTGTACAAGCTGAAGGAAGAAGAAGGTGGGAAGAAAAGGTACAAGTCTAGGCTTGTAGTAAAAGGTTTTTCTCAAAAGAAAGGTATTGACTTCAATGAAATATTTTCTCCTATTGTAAAAATGAGCTCAATTAGGCTTGTCTTAAGCCTTGTGGTTGCTCATGATCTAAATCTCGAGCAAATGGATGTAAATACGGCATTCCCTCACGATGACTTAGAGGAGGAAATCTACATGCTTCAACCAAAGGGGTATGAAGTAAAAGGTAAGGAGAAAATGGTTTGCAGATTAAAGAAGAGCTTGTATGGTTTAAAGCAAGCATCAAGACAATGGTACTTGAAGTTTGATCGATGGATGTTGGATCATGGATTCACAAGATGCAACTCGGATCACTGCGTCTACACGAAGAATTTGGGAGATGGGAAATTCATCATCCTAATGTTGTATGTTGATGACATGTTGATTGCAAGTGCTAACATGCAGGACATCAAAGACCTAAAAGAGGAGCTGTCCAAATCTTTTTCAATGAAAGATTTAGGTGTTGCAAAGAGGATACTTGGTATGAAGTTATCAAGGGACAGGACGAAGAAGACAATAAAGCTATCTCAAGAAGATTACATCAAGAAGGTACTAGAAAGGTTTGCAATGCAAAATGCAAAACCAGTTTCTACACCTTTGACTGGTCATTTTAAACTAACGAAGGATATGTGTCCAAAGACACAAGAGGAGATAGCCTATATGTCTAAAGTTTCATATGCTGCACCGGTAGGTTCTCTAATGTATGCTATGGTCTGGACAAGGCCAGACATTGCACATGCAGTGGGAGTTGTGAGTAGGTTCATGGACAACCCAGGTAAAGAGCATTGGCAAGCTGTGAAGTGGATACTTAGGTATCTAAAAGGGACAACAACAAATGCTTTGTATTTTGAAGGAACTGATATTTTTCTAGAAGGGTATGCTGATGTAGATATGGCAGGTGACAAAGATACTCGAAGGAGCACTACTAGCTATGTGTTCACGGTTGGAGGCACGGCAGTAAGCTGGGCTTCAAAGCTGCAGAAAGTGGTTTCACTTTCTACCACGGAAGCAGAGTATGTAGCAATGACGGAGGCAAGCAAAGAAATTCTGTGGCTTCACAGATTCTTAGAAGAGCTTGGATTCAAACAAGACAATTGTGTCTTGTACAGTGATAGCCAAAGCGCTATCCATCTTGCGAAGAACTCAGCCTTTCATTCAAGGACAAAGCACATTGAGGTGAGATATCACTTCATACGCACTCTTTTGGAAGAGTGACAGCTAAAGCTAGGAAAGGTGCATACAAGTGAAAATCCTGCAGACATGTTTACAAAGGTGGTCAACAAGGAGAAGTTGAGCTTTTGCTCATCTTCAATCGGCATTGAAGGATAAGAAGCCAGAATGGAAAGCAGTCACAGGTTTGGTTTGGAGATCAGTCTCCAAGTGGGAGATTGTTAAGTATGGAGCCTGATTTACCCTTGTAATTTTCTGTGGTAAAAGTGCACATTTGTAAGGCCCCCATTATGAGGAGAAGCCATCGTGCGTGAAGGAAAATCACTCACCGGAAACCAAAATTTTCACGGACAAGAATCAGGGGCAACTTTAGAGGCCCCCGAGACTTTTTTTTTCGCCGGAATATTCATTTTTTCCAGAATATTATGGCCGGACGGCGGCCGAAAGTGGTCGGAAAACAACCGGTCAGTTGGCCGGTGGCCGGTAGTCAATGGCCGAAGGCTGGTGGTCGGAAGTCAATGGCCGATGGCCGGTGGTCGGAAGTCAATGGCCGGTGGCCGGTGGCCGAATTCAAAAGCGGACTTGTCTTCTCAAGGGCGGCCACACATGGGCAGATTGGAGGGTCCGATTTGGACTTATTCGCACAAGGGCGGCTACACATGGCTGTCTCTCATAAGAGAGGGCAGCCCTTTTGGCTTATAAAAGGAGGCCATTTCTACACACATTTCATAGTGTGAAGTTGATGCAACAAGGTGAGTGTGAGGTGGTGAGAGTGAAGCAAGGCGGGAGCTCCATTAAGGGTATAATCCCTTTGTAAACTACTTCTTGTTTTGAAGTACTAAAGCCATTGAGTGGCTGCTTTCCCGTGGACGTAGCCCACATTGGGTGAACCACGTATATCGTGTGTACTCTCTCTCTCTCTCTCTCTCTCTCTCTACTCTATAATCTCGTGTATGTAAATCTGTCTCTCTCCATTAAGTAATCTACTTAATTATCTATTTAGCTACGTCTTATTTCCTAACACTACCTGCATCACCACTCAATGGTCGATGCAACCCTCGCTGTGTCAATGCATCAAGCATACACTCTCTCCATGCTGCAAAGTTTGACCCATCAAACATGCACATTTCGGAGAGATCATAATCTGAGCGATCACCTGTCTCTGCCATGAGCAGAATGTAGCAAACTAGAAAGCAAAACCACCTCACCAACAACACCTGGAAACTGTCTACAAATTTTGCTAGAAACACAATGTAAAACCTGTGAGACACACTCCAAAATAGAGCTCCCGCAATGTCAATACAAGCCTCGCCTGCTCTAGTATCACACTGCAATCTTTGAGCTAATCACCAAGCCCACACTATGCGGTATCGATGCATACACATGCACAAATCTCCCACCTACAGAGAACACCGCACGCAAATGCAGAGTGCAATCCACAATCTCTACGTAGATCGTATAAATGATACGCATAAAACACAAAATAACCATTGTCCTGCAAGCTCAATACAATGAGCAATTAATGCACATCAAACTACACTCAACATGCATGCATAAGCTCTGCAAAACTATGGCAAACAATGCTCAAGATCACAAGACTCTCCCACCCGAGAGCAAACCACTGTCTCAAGCAAAGAAAGATACATAACTCCTCACTCTTGTGAGAGTGGATACAAAAACACAAAACTGTGTGCAAACTGACAAAACCTGTCAAAGTGAGAGTAAACACTCGATCACAAACTATGGCGAGAATCTGGGAAAAATCGGACAGAATTTCCCCTTAAAACTGAGCAAAAACTCAAGTACAATCTCTACCATAAACCATAACACTACTCAATGCCAATGAGTAAGAATGCCAAAATGGCTCCACATTTTCACAGACAATGGCAATCCGCACTCAACGTACATCAACGGAGTGACCGTGCATAAGCAAGTGCCAAAAGATTTGCAATCTGGAAACTTGATCAATGCGAAAACAATGCTCTCAAGAGAGCTCACCGGCACTTGAAAGTGCTCGCCAAAATGCATGTATAATGGGCATCAACCATGCGTCATAACCATATGCAAACCATCCGCAAAGACCATGAATCCAAGCACAAAATCACTGCCAAAGTATCCTGTGAAAACCAGTGAAAGAAGCTCCACCTGTGTGCTCCAAAAAACTGTGTCTCTCAAGAGACCGCTTCGGTGGTGTGTAAACGCCTCCGTACTTCGTTGCCCAAGTCTACCAAAAAACCCTCAAACCACAAGCTTAACACAAGCTGCAATTGCATCTTCAGCTCAGAATTTATGCACTCAACTTCAAGCATCTCCCGTGCTTCCAAAAGTGCATCAAAATCGCACACAATGCGACAACAGAAAATCTGGAATTTCTGTATACAGTCAGTCTAAGCTGAATATCAGCAAAACGGTGAGGAATTTGCAAAAAGTTTTTTCTGCAAAGTTGTAGACCATGTTGAAACGGATGGGCACCACAGACGGAGAGTGAGAGAGAGAGAAGAAGAGACACACACGATGTGGGTGGGGAGACTGTGAAGTGGCAGCTCCCCCTATACAGTATACTCACTATAAGTATAGGGTAACAGTGGGCGGGCGCCCATGACCTGGGCGATCGGTCAAGGCACATAGGCCTTAACCCCAACATTATGATCTACATAATAATTGCAATCAATTTATTAGCCGTAAGTGAGATGAGTACAATTGTCAAGTACTTGAATTGTTTCTACAAACCTTTTTGTGGTTGAAACGCCCGATGTAGTGAGACAACGCTGCATCCTTGCCTTGGAGTCCAGTGACAAGCCCTTGGCGTGAGCCTCCCGCTCTTCTAAGGAAACTATCGTCATACATTAGCACCTGGCAGCAAAAAAAATGTTCATGATATTTTATCACTCGGCCATCTCTAATACTATATGAATGCTCAACAAAAGTTACCATCTGATTCTTGTCCATTTCCAGCATCGACCTCCCCCATAAGGGAATAGACTGACTATTCATTACATGATCTTCTGGTGCCACGTGTCTACCCATGTTTTCCAAGCCGAGTTGTTTTGTTGTCAATTCAAACTGCTCATCTGTTGGCAAATCGGCCTCTCCGGATTTCGCCTCACGGACTTCGCCTCATTGAACGTATCTTTAATCAGTTGCGACCCTGAAGTGAACTGTGAGTCACGGACAGCTGTGTCAGCAATAAGATATTGGTCCACTGCATCATCGTCCACAAACCCCATGTCTGCCTCACAAAAATTTGCAATTGCCGCTAGGCAGTAGTCCTCCCGTATATTGAGCTCATGCATGATATCTGTGAGCAGAATATAGTGGGTGTCGCCCGCCATAGCAAAGCTGGGAGAACAATTGAGAGGCAAAGTCACTTCCATACTTGGGCTTTCTTGCCTGCACCCTATTGCTGCATCCGCAAGAGAAACAAGAGTTAAGCCCGCATCAAAGGTTTCCTTTAGTACCTCTTCCCATTCTTCTTTTGGATTGAATTGCACCTCCACATCCTCTACCCTTCCTCCGGCGCCAATGGACAACTACCGAAAGTTGTTGACTGCGAAGTCTCTGACTCACTATCCGTCTGCAAGTATAAGTAACAGACAAACCCATGGTAGAATTCCAATAAGCGACATATTTTTAAGTGCTTTATACACCTGTCTTGTACAAGCAGTGCATTGGAGGGACACTTTTCAAGACAGCGATTCAGTCTCTTTGAAGCACTCTTGTCAGGGTCAAGGTCGGCAGGGTGCACATATTTCATGCCATCAACTGTCATGGAATTGTCACAAGTGACTGCCTCATACTGTTGCAAATGGTTTTGTAGGTACTCAAAGGAGCAATCTATAATCCTATGTATAGAAAACTTTGCATTGAACATTCCTGATAGTTCTGGTGCATGGTGATGAGCTCGGGCGTTATATAAGAATGTGAATAGTTTTTCTTCACATGTATCCTCGCTCACGTCTAGCTCTAGGACTGTGATCCCCATGACTGAAAGAAAAAGCAAGCCAAAACTATTTGGTGTCACAACAAAGCGAATGTTGGGCCTTGAGTACCCCTCAATGTCCTATTTTGCCTGGTTCGACCCCGTGCGCTCATGTCATAAGAGGTGACATTAGTTGAGTCAGAACCAAGCGAGTAGGGTCCCCAAGAATTTCCGAAGGACCCTCTTTGCTTGGTTCTGTCCTGTGTGCTAAAGTCATAAGAGTTGACGTTAGTTGAGTCGAAACCAAGCGAGTAGGGCTCCCAAGAATTTCTGAAGAACTCTATTCGCTTAGTTATGTCCCGTGCGCTAATGTCATATCGACGGGTTATGTCCCGTGCGTTAATGTCATAAGTAGCGACGTTAGTTGAGTCAGAACCAAGCGAGTAGGGCTCCCAAGAATTTTCGAAGAACTCTATTCGCTTGGTTATGTCTCGTGCGCTAATGTCATATCGACGGGTTATGTCCCGTGCGTTAATGTCATAAGTGGTGACGTTAGTTGAGTCAGTACCAAGCGAGTAGGGCCCCCAAGAATCTCCGAAGGGTCCTATTCGCTTGGTTCTGTCCTGTGGCATCCGAAACATGTGGATAAGAACAAAGCATATTATGTTTTTTTTTTTAACCATAAGCGCGAGTAAATAAATTAGAAGAGCAAAAAATAATTTACAAGAGGGGCAGCTACACACGACTGCTGCATGATAGTGATAGATTTATAGTTCACATAAGGAGTAATTATTCCAACCATGAATGCGATACGATCACCACATAAGGATTAATTATTCCAACCATGCATGCGTTTTTACCCTAACGCAGTGGCTTCGGTGCGCACACAGTTAACAACACACAGGAAGGGGATAGGCAGGGAGAAAGAACCTGTCTCTGCAATATCCAATGGCGCCGAGTTGGATGGTGATGTCGCAGGCCACCGATAGCAAGAACAAGTAGGGGGGCGATGGCGACGCGGCAGCAAAGGACTTGACCCAGTGGAGGTCACTCAATGCAGGATCACGAGAGCTAGGCAAGGGGAAGAGCGCAAAAAATGCAAAGGCGATGGCGAATGCAAGGGCGATCGGCGTCTGACTCTAAACGCAGGATCACGAGAGCTGGCCAAGGGAAAAGGCGCAGAAAAGGCAAAGACGATGGCGAATGCAAGGGCGATCGGCGTTTGACTCTAAACGCAGGATCACGAGAGCTGGCCAAGGGGAAGGGCGCAGAAAAGGCAAAGGCACGAGAGCTGGCCAGGCAGAAGTTGCGAGATGGAGATGGAGATGGCGACTGCAAGGGCGATTGGCATTTGTCTAACCCTTAACGGTCACTCAAAAAGGCACGTGGGCTGCTCTCTCAAGGACAACCAATATTAAATGGTCTCAGATTCCCATGCAGTACAATTTACCAACCACAATCTCGCGCATAAGTGAAGTTTTCACCCTCCCCGAGGTAAGCATTCTAAGTTGAAGCATTACCCCCGCCAAACATCTCAAGTTTCAACTATTCTGCCTCTTTTCGCGTCCTCTACTGCGCATCATTCTAATTAACTCTACCCTCATCGACGCACGCGGTAAGAAAACTCCATCACCTCTTACTCTCGCGCATCCTCCTTCTCTTACTCTTGTTCTGCAGTGCTTCAGCGACGCGGAACTCTACACACAGTGAAGAGGTATGCTACTTACTACCCTTCTGCGCACTTGTATTTTGTGTAGTTGGTCAGTACCAAGCGAATAAGGTAAGGTCACTTAGTCCGAAGAGCCCTATTTGCTTGGTACTAACCAAAAGAAAAGTTAAGTGATGTCTGCTAGTACATAGGTCAATACTAAGCAAATAAGGGGAAGGTAACCCTTGCTTGTTGCGGATTTAGGGTTTTCCTTGCCAAATACGCCTTTTGATTTCGGTCCCGTGCGCTTTAATTTGCTGTAGTTGGTCAGTACCAAGCGAATAAGGTAAGGTCACTTAGTTCGAAGTGCCCTATTCGCTTGGTCCTGACCAAAAGAAAAGTTAAGTGATGTCTGCTAGTACAGAGGTCAATACTAAGCAAATAAGGGGAAGGTAACCCCTGCTTGTTGCGGATTTAGGGTTTTCCTTGCTAAATACGCCTTTTGATTTAGGTCCCGTGCCCTTTAATTTGCTGTAGTTGGTCAGTACCAAGTGAATAAGGTAAGGTCACCTGGTCCGAAGTTCCCTATTCGCTTGGTACTGACCAAAAGAAAAGTTAAGTGATGTCTACTAGTACAGAGGTCAATACTTAGCAAATAAGGGAAGGTAACCCCTGCTTGTTGCGGATTTAGGGCTTTCTTTTGCAAAATACGCCTTTTGATTTTATAAGAAAGAAACAAAATTACAACTGAATACCGGGTTTGAGTTAGAAAACACTTCAGACTTTACAAAGAGTGGCCTATTAATTTTCGGGGGGTTTAGGGTTTAGGGGTTTAAGGTTCACAGCCAGCTTATCTCTTCGCAAAGCATGTTTGCAAAGTTAATGGCCTCCTCATATTTACTGGCTAGCTCAAGCACTTCATCCTTCATTTCCTGAAGACAATTAATGATTGCCTCCATAGAGCCATTCTCGACGAGCAATTGCTGCATGTCTTCAGGCCTTCTTGCTTCTAGAGAGTTTTTAAGGATTGAGACCCTCTGCCTGACGATCAGCATTTGCTGCAGCTTCAGGCTAGCATCCTGCACAGAGCATTTAGCAAGTAAGCTCTTCAAACTAGGATCTTGGAAATTGGGAGCAGAAAGCAAAGAATTACCAGCAACTTACCTCGAGAATAGACTCCCGTGTTGACAGAAACCACTCCCGAGCTGTGTCGGTCGAGAACACTAAAGGTAACATCGGGGGAGGGCCAAGGGGGGACCTCATGAGGAGGGCCCGGATGCGGTGTTGCTAGCGCTGCGGGAGTATACCTTGGAAAGGCATTGCCACTATCCTAAGCTTCTTTTAGTTGTTCTGCGAAACCCTGAGGAAGGTTCTGAAACAACTGCTTCTTAAATAGACTTTCAGACAAGCCTAAAAAGCAGAGCCTGAGCATGAGGTTTTATGAGAGGGTGGTACTGCCATGAGGTTTCATGAGAGGTGGACGTGGGAGAGAGAATCAATGGTATCATCCCCCCGATATTAGGGGAGGTGATCGGAGGGAACGACATGACACTTAGAACCGCATCGATTTGAGATCTCCTTCACATTGCTATTTTGTATAAGCGGATGCAAACCTGTTCGCTTGCTTGTACACTTTTCTGAGGTCACCACCCAGTGAATAAGGTATTTTTTTTGCAGGGGATGAAAACCTGTTCGCCTGGTAGTGATCTCAGAAAATGTAAGTGATATCTGCTATTATTATTTTTGAAGTCACTACCGAGGGAGAAAGAAGAAAACACGAAGAAAGAAATCCCTTAATGCTTCTAGCTCAAAACCTGAGTGAATAAGGCAAGGCAAACTCTTTCCTATGCACCTATTCGCTCGGTAGTGACCTCAGAACATATAATTCATGTCTACCATTACTATTTTTTGAGGTCACTACCGAGCGAATAAGGCAAGGCAACTCTTTCCTATCCATCTTTTCGCTTGGTACTGACCATTCCTTAAATCTGAAGTCCCTTGTGCTGACAAATGAATTGTCTTTTGGTGTTATTGTATTTGTAGAGATGCCTCGTGTTAAGGCCTGCACTAGGAGGGCAATAGGTGAATCTTTGAATGCTCAAGTAATAAGATGCCGATATGAGGCTCACAGAGGTGTACTGCAAGAGCTGCGCATGATAGAACGACACGTTCAACCTGCTATTCCATGTCTCCCATTCCAGCGAGTAGTGCGGGAGATTTGCGAGCAGTGGAGATTCGGCATGCGATGGGCCAGCAGTGCACTCCTCTGCCTTCAAGAAATTGTTGAGGACTACCTCGTGGAATTCTTCAGCGATGGATATATCCTGGCTGCCCATGCACACCGGGTCACTATCATGCCGCGGGATTTTGATACTCTTTGTAGGCTTCGTTTCCACTACGATGGGCTGCTTCAGCCAGTACCAATCCGGGATAGTAGAACCATGAATATTCTCAACATCCCCCCTCTCCATCCTCATGCACGACAGACAGAGCCTTCTAGGGTGGAAACAAATAGCAGAAGGACCCGATCATGGGTCGAGAGAAACGACACAGATGGTCAGGCTGAGATAGCCGCAAAGGGCCAAGAGCAAGACAGAGTGGACCCCGAGGCAGTCATGGAAGAAACAGAGACAGTTATCGAGGATCCAGCTAGACACCAAAATGAGCAATTCATGGAGGATCCGCAGCCCACCGTGGATGATGAGGGACAAGAGCAGGTCAGGGTGGAGCCTGAGGCATCTATGGAGCAACCAATATTGAAGGAAAATGATCCGGAGCCCGAGGCAGTCAGGGAGCCAACTCAAGAAAGGGAAGCGCAAGGCTCTGCATCAGAAGGGCCATACAACGTATCGGATGAGTCAATTTTTTTAGAGCAAATCAACGAGGAGAATGAAGAGGAGTTGAGAATTTTGTTGAGCTCAGTGCCTCTGCATGCGCACATACAGCTGCCTGTAAGGTCATAGGAGGCCTGCATTACCAACCTCGATAGAGTAGACTTCATGTGCATGCGCAATTTCATCGACTCACTCGCAACAAATGAGGTCGTCAATGTTGCTTTGTGGTAATTCTCATTCTCTTTAATTCTTATGCTCATTAAATGGGTCTCTACCGAGACATGGGTCAATACCAAGCGAGACAGTGGGTAATGAAATTGAATTTTGGTACTACTCGCTCGGTATTGACCCATGTCTCTGTGGCCGGTGCCAATTTTTTCTTTATAATGGTCTACCTTAAAGACATGAGTCAATACCAAGCGAGTCAGTTGTTTATGGAATTGGAATACGCCGCTGACTCGCTCGGTATTGAACCATGTCTTTAAGGTTGTTGTCAAGTTCTTCATTTCAGCCAAGACAATGGTCAATACCAAGCGAATCAGTGGCGTATGGAATTCGATAGCTGCCCCACTCGCTCGGTATTGACTCACTTGGTGTTCAAGTCTAATTTTTACCTTTTGTTCGTGTTAGCCACGCTGTCTCGCTTCTGCCCCCTAAGGTTCAAGAGAAAGTATACGTAATAGATCCGCTGATATTGCCTTATCTGCAGAACAACTCAGTTTCCTTTTTGAGTCTGATGAACTGGTTTAGCAGAGTCAACTTTGATCTAGCGCTCTTTCTGGTCACTGCGTACAATCAATCGTGAGTATTTTCTTGCCTTGTAAAAAACATCTTGCATTGCGAATCTCTCCTCATCTTTGATGGTGTCTTTGTAGTGATCATTGGAGTCTGATGTTATTTGACATGGAAGCTAAGATTGTTTACTACACAAACTCTGGGCAAAGCAGGGCGTTTCACGGTCGTGTAAAAATGTAAGGTCCATTTGGGTACATTTGGAAAGCAGTGTAGTGTCTCTTTGGAATGTGTTGCTGACTCAAGTGGTTATGTATGTAGTGCCACGAAAAAACTTGTATGTTGTGTAGAGCATCTTTTGTTAGAACATGATCTAGGAAATGTAGTCAAGCACGAACAGGTAATCGTCCCCACGCAGACTGATGACTATAGCTGTGGCTGGCGAACTTGTTTAAATGCCGTGTTTCTCATCAGTCAAATTATGGATATACCGAACGTAAGTAATCTGCTGTTTTATTGTTTGCTGCAACGTATGTATGAAGCAACAGATGTCTGTATCACACTTCTACAGGAACTTTGATTACATAACTACACCAACAACGATGTGCGACATTTTTCTGTAATGGCCATCCAACATATTATAATCTCGGTAAACAGACGCACAAGAGAGGAAGCGGCGAGAGTTGATGAGTTCGAAGAGTCTCGCATTAACGAAATGACCCAACGCCACAATCAGACTCAAGAAGAAGTTCGAAATATGCAAGAAGCAATACACCAATATTATGCGGACGCCGCAGAAGTAGAGGAATGGGCTGCACGTCGAAGGCAAGAGCAAGAACAACGGGAAGCTTCACAAGTGCAAGAAGCATGGGAAGCCATGGAAGAGGCCCATGATTTCGAGCGACGCGAAAGGATGCCCGAGACCAGCTTCCCCAGAGGCAGAGGTAGCAGCAACCGGAGCAGAGGGCAAGGGACGAGTGGCACAAACCGGGGGAGAGGACAGTAGCTGGGAAAGGGAGAAAATTACTCTTGACAGATACAACACAATATGTAAAGTTTTGAAACATTGTTTGACCGCCAAAAAATATCTCTGCATTAGTCGTTTTGAAGAGTACATCATGGTTTGCATGGCATCAAAGCTCTTTGCGTGCACAAGGTATGTGACCTAGCTTCGGGTGGAAGCAATTAAGTGAAGTGTATTTCTTATGGACTCCTTGCACAATGTTGTTTTCTCCTTGCGCCTTGGAATCTGAAAAGAAGAAAAAGTTAGATTCAGTCATAGTGTATTAAAGAGAATCAAAATTTATCGATTTAGTAAGCACCTTTCTATTGTTGAGATTGAATGCATACAATTCCGGCAAAAGTGGAAGTTCTTCACATGTAAGATCTATCCTGAACTGTGCCAGAGTTGTGCTTGACATTGTCTCCATCACAGTAAGTAGGATGTCTCGAAAGTAGAGCTCCATTGATAAAGGTTTGTTCTCGAGGTTGTTCTCTGTATCTTGGTCGAGTGGAATAAGCTTCCCACTAAGAAGATGATATCTAATATAGTAAAACGATACTAAGAAATTTTGAGAGCTTATAATGAACTTGCAAATTATGGACTTCTTTTGCAAAATATAGATTTTGTTATGTGATTGTTTCCTATCCGAGTTATCATCTAAAAAGTCCAAACATCTCTCAGACTTGCAAATGAACATTGTTGCGGTAGTTCTTATTTGCTCATCGAAGAAAAAATTTGCAAACACTTCAAGAGACATAAATAGTGCGAGCCGAACTATTTTTGTGGCAATTGAATACTTGAGGGACTTTTGTATATCCTGAAACAACTTATTCCTGAAGCTTTCACTAGTTTGCAAAGTAGGCAGGGACCAATCCTTGCTGTCAAAGGATGCAAGTGACAAAGGAGCTACACGACCCCAACCAATGGAAGTTCTCGGTTCCACATATGACATATCATAAAAGAAAATTCCATTATCTACAAGTTCCTTGTGTTGTCTTCCTCGGTACATTTGCTCACCAATAAATGCATGGAAAGCATCAAAAATCCCAACTATACTCTCAACTGGTTGCCAATCTATCCTATTTGATGGATAAATATCTGAAACATACCAAAGATGATATCCACCACTTAATATTCAAATATAATCATGCACTAAGAGAGATGCTGAAATAACTTACAGTTGGGTCGATGCCTTGGAAAAATTGGAGGAGATGTTTGCAACCTTAAGTCTGCATGCTGGAAAGCATGTTGTATGAGGACCTCTTTCACCCGCTTGCTTTGTGCACACACTTTAAACTCTTTCACTTGACCCTTGAAAGCCTCCACGAAATCATTGCGTTGCCTCCTTCCGATAGTTATACGAGATGGAATCCATGCTTGATTGTCTGTAGTATAACTGCTAAAAATGCTAACAGAGTCAATGGTAGTGCTAGGCCTTCGAGAAGTAGACATGGTTTGTAGTAGAATGAATACACAGAAAGGTTAGCGCAAATATAAAAAAGAGAAGAAGTTTTGAGAGGGAAGTAGAGCTACTCAAAGTCATATTTGGGCGGGAACAAAGTACTAGATAGAGTCTTCAATGAAAGTTTTGAAATTCCTCGGTACATAGTTAGTACGACTTACGGCATTTATGCCTTGAAAGCGTGAAATTGTGCAATTTGATGAACCAAAATAAAATTTCCTCCCTTTTTTTTAAAAAGAGTTTGACTCCAAAATGTCGATTTTCAACGTAACGTTAACCTCTTCCTCATTGGTCGAGCGCCACTCTCTCTCTAGAACTGAAAGGCCCAAAAGTGAGTCCAACTTTCTCCTAATGTAGAGACCAATACAAGCATCGCCTCTTCTACCATCAGTGAGTCTAATGCAAAATGTAGTGCTCTTACTTCAATTACACAAAATGTGGACCAACTAGTCAAAGAAGTGGTCCGTAGAATGAATCAAGCCTACAAGCCAAATCCTAATATGAGGCTGCAGCAACCACTAGCAGTCAACGTCCAAGAATGTTGAAGCGGTATTCCATAGAGAAAAAATACACAAACCATGACACTAGTGAGTGTTTCTACAAATGAAATTATGTGAGAGAAATGTTGTATGGACTGCCAGCAGTACAACAATTGCCACTGCCTCTAAGGTACCAGATTGGACCCAACAACGCGATACAAGGAGGGGAAAAACCACAATCAGTATTGGGATAAAAACCGCCTTTACCTCATGATAAATAGGCCATTGTGTGTTATATGAAGCTGACAAAGTCTCTCATAACTCAGCCAATGATGCCACTAGCTGTGTATTATGAGGAACCAATCGAGTCACACAAGATAGAAAGAGGGTGTATGTTATACCCCTGACGAGAGTCCATTTTGGGCTAGTGCTGATGAAACGACTGAACCTTCATATGTGGCTCAAACATCTAGAAATCACTTCATGATGGACAAAAATACACTCATGTTCATAGAAAATTAGAACTTTAAGTCTAGGGGTTACCCGTCGAGGGCGGGCAAGCCAAAGTGGGCACCACCAGTAGTCCGACTTGAGGACCCATGTTATGAATGTGGAGATGACCATTGGGAAAGAGAATTTCCAACGGAAGCACCATCAGTTGTCCGACCTGAGGGCCCATGTTATGAATGTGGAGGTGAACTAGGGGTTGCCCATTGAGGGCAGGCCAGCTAATGGGGGCACCACCAACATTCCGACTTGAGGGCCCATGTTGTGGAGGTGACCATTGAGCAAGAGAATTTCCCCATAAAGGTCAATGAAAAAAAACTGGTGTGGGAGAGACCACTTGATTCAAAACTGTGTGAATAACCTTGACAATATGGGGAAGGCAACTGTTGATGTCATAGGAATTTTACCATGTACACGCGGATCGGAGTCTGACACAATATTTCTAGTCAAAGTGGTGACTTGAGCAAAGCTTAGGAAACGACAAAAAATCAGCCTATAGCGAACGATTTACTCGAAAAAATTGAATTTGAAAACAGATCAATCAGAACTCAAAGAAAATCATGCAAAGCCAAAGCTGACAAAATAAAAGCAAAGAGGCTGAAGGAGAAAACAACTCTCGAAATGGAATTGAACCAAACAAAAGAACTGCTGAGACACAAACAAGGGAGCAAGAAAAACGCAAAGGGATCGAAAGAGTCCAAGGCTGACTCGGGCGGTTTTGTATTGGCAAAAAAAGTGAATGAGCAGCTAGATGCTACGTTGCAAGCGTATGCAAAAATGCTCAATAATAACCAAACTTTAGAACAAAGACTGTTGACCTATCCATATCCAAAAGACGAAACCAAAAGAATGAAGGTGTGCAAAAGACTTGTAGAAACTGCTCAAGCACTGCTACAACCTGGAGATCCAAAAACTCATGAGCCTGTAAGGGATGAGCTGAATTCCCCTAAAGAGAGATGCTAAACCGCGCCGTCAATGTCCATACACTTACAATGAAACCTTTGCAAATAAAATTAAGGAAGAGATAGAAAAATTAAAAGAGGTAGAGTTTATCTATGAGATCGAGCACACGGAATGGGTGTCACTAACTGTAGTGGTTCTTAAAAATTAAGGTAAATTACTAGTTTGCATAATCTAAAATAGGTGAACATTGCTACGATCCAAAACAACTATCCTTTATCCATCATCGATCATGTGATTGAAAGGGTTGCTAGAAAGGAATCCTATAGCTTCCTAGATGCCTTTTGATCTAATCAAAACATCTGCCACATTCCAAAGGCTGATCAGTCATGCATTCAAGGAATATCTAACACAATTCTTAAAGATTTATATGGATGACCTGTGTGTACATTTTCTCCACCAAAATGAATATGTCGAGCATTTAAAGAAGGTTATTCAAAAATGCAGAACGTATCGTATCTATATGAACCCTAAAACGTGCGTTTTCACTGTAAGACAGGGCAAGATTCTGAGATATCTTGTGTCCAAAAATGGCATTTCTACTGACCTTGAAAATATACAAGTGATTGTTGCTCTTCCAAGACCAACAAAAGTTACAGAGGTACAACCCTTCTTGGGCCATTGTGGATATTATCGCAGGTTCACTAACATGTACGCAATCATTGCAAAACCTCTCTACACACTCATCACAAAGTTTGAATGGAATGAGGAATGTGAGAAAGCATTTCAACAATTGAATTAGAAACTTAAATTTGCTCTAATTTTGAGAGCTCTTGGCTGAAACAACATTTTCGACGTTCATGTAGATGCATTGGCTTATGCTATGAGTTGTATCTTGGCTCAACCTGGAGAAAAAAACATGGATTTCCAATCAGTTACTCCAGTATACAGCTCAACAGTGTAGAAAAAATTACACTACCATAGACAAAGAGGGCTTGGGAGTGATTTACTCTATCAAAAAGTTTAGACATTACCTTCTTGCCAACAAGTTTGTGTTCTTTGTGGATCATCAGGCATTGTTATATTTGGTGAACATTGAGTACCTGCCCATTCTTGTGCAAGCTCACGCTGTTTCAACTGGAGGATACTTTTCGGCAAACAGAACCGTGGTGGTCTACTCTATTCATGAATGCTGAATATTATGTGAAACAATGTGACGTACTAACGTACTAAAGTACTGGCGAGACATGATGACATGTCAATGCGACCAATCCTGGGAGCACTTGCTTTTGCCAAATGGAGAATAGACTTTGTAGGGAATACCTCACCACCAGCATATAGAACGCATGCTCAATACATTATCGCGGAAATGGATTATTTGACCAAATGGGTTGATGCTAAAGCAACACAAAGAATGATGCTAGAACCACAACACAATTCTTATGCGAGAACATTTTCATGTGGTATGGCCTTTCGATTTGAAATTGTGAGTGACACTCATTTCATCAATAATTTGGTTGATTTACTATTGCATGAATTTATGTTGCTTCATTCTAAATTACCTCCATATCACCCTCAAGCCAATGGATAGGCCCAGAGCACCAATAAAGTATTGTGCACAGTGCTCACAAAGATTGTCAGTGAATCTAGATCTGATTGGGAACGAAGCTACATTTAGTCATATGGGCATATTAGGTTGCATACAAAATGCCACAAAATACAAATCCTTTTAGCAGTGTGTTTGGGATAAATGCATAATGCCTGTGGAATTCTTAATTCCTACACTACGTGTAGCCCAAACTTGGGATGGATGGGGCATGAGCTCTCTAAAAGAATAGACCAACTAATATAGTTGGACAAGACAAGCCTTCAGTAGGTTGTAGCTATGTATGTGCAGAAACGACAAATGAAACAATTCCATGACCACCATGTGAATAACAAAGAATTTCAAAAGGTGACTACCTATTAGTCTACACCCTTAAAGAAACATTCCAAGAAACTTAAAAAGCGAGGTAACGGTCCATTTGTGATCAATGACATATCGCCAAGTGGAGTCATCCAGCTTGTCACATTAGAGAGAGAGGTGATGTACAACTGGATAAATGGTTGCAGATTAAAAAGTATCAACAACCTCTCATGTAGACATGCTAAAAAAGATACACTAAGCTAAGGAGCGACATAAGAGAACTCAAGCAGTTAAAGATCAAGCACAAGAGGGGGCTAAATTACAAAATTTAGAACAAAAGGAAAAACATCAACCACCACCTCCTATTACAACACTTCAAGTCAAGCAAACTTGGCTTGGTGGTATGGATGCTCAAATCAATGTCCGATTAGCCAATGAAACAACTGAAAGGGCACTTGTGGATAACAGATGTGAATGCTATGCAATATTCAACCTACCTAAAACTATCAGAGTCAATGATTGAAACGACCCATATTGATTTCAAAGTGGCCAACAGGAAAACCATGGTCAGTTTGAAACAAGCCAATGTCTCCATTAACATTGATAGAAATCAATGCCCACATTGATTTCACATTATGGGGTGGTTGGAAAACGTACAAAGGATGAGACCTAGCTGAAAAAATCCACTAAATAGTTGGTTTCAGTATCCACCTCTTGGACAACACTGTATTACCCAATGCATTTATTCTCTAAGCATAATAGGGCCACCTTACACAGCCATGCATATACACCTTGTTTTTGCCCATGCACATCACACAAACCTTCATCTAGAGCGACTCAAAATGGGAAGGGGGGAGTAACAGCAGTGGCTACAGTAGCTAATGCAACAAATTATAAGATAATAGGCTGTAAGATGTTGAGAGATTATGTGTACTGTGTATAAAGTGTGTATGATGCCTAAATTTTTTGTTTTTTGACAACTTTTAGGAAATTTTTACTCTTATCTAAAAAAGTATTGAGCCATAGCAATAGATTTCTACGGGCTAGATACCTAGAGCGAGAGTATGTACATACGAGTATGAGGAATAATTTTCGTAAAATTTTTGGCGAGATACTAATATTTTGTATTAATTTTCTTTGCTTTTTAACCTAATAATAATAAAAAATAATAATAAGAAAAGCCAGCAAATTTTGGAATCAAGTTTTGAAATCAAAAGCCAAACCTACAAAGCAAAAGCTTTGAGCATGGCAAATATGGAATGATTTGGCAAAAGTCCAAATTTAGGCTAACTTCAAACATACCAAAATTGAAAAATCAGGAGCAAATGATGATCATAAGTCCAAATGACAAAGTGTCTGCTCCGCAGGTGGTATGACATGAAAAATGTGTCCAACTACCGGGTTAACTCGAACACATATAGGCAAAATGGGCAATTTAGACCTCATTTTACAGTCTAACACCTTCACAGTGTGAGAGAGAGAGAGCTTGTTGACCTAAAGCTTCCTGCTAGACTTTTTCCTGCTATAGCCACCCCGGACCTTTAGACCGCACCAAATCTCACAGGTATGCTCCTTATCAATGCATAAGCAGTTATGTATGGTCAAAAGTGCACCCAAACAATCAAAAAAAAAAAATTCAATCAAATCAAAATAGGGATTTGGAAAAACTGAAAGAGAACTTTTGGAAGAGTAAATCAAGTTCAAATTCCAAGAAAAGTGCATGGGAATTCTCCCCTCATCCTGGTAGAGCCCAATCATGTAGTCACAGTCCACAAATGGGATGGAACATGGATCGTGATCCATGACCCCCCATCTCAGTTTGCAAGAAAACGTTGGGAAAAACAATGCTGGTGAAATTGTTTCCTCAGTGATATAATTATAGTTCAAAAATGTTGCAGAACATGAATTGCGATCCATATCCTCCAACATGGCCTAACGGGGAAAAAATAGTGCATACAGTTTGATATTGCCTTGGGGAATATGCCCTACAAATTTGACATTGAAATCCTAAAGATAAATGAAAATTGGGTTTTCAGTCTACAAACCCATGATTGGAAAAATTTGATCCAAATTCAATAAACAGTGCACCAATAGCTTGGGAAAGATGCATGGAAGCTAACCTTTAAGTCTTGTGCAAAATAGTGTTAGAACATGGATGAAGATCCATGACGCCCTGAAGCAGACTGATTAGGAAATCAGTAAAAAATGTTTTCAGTGATCTTAAGTGGAAAATGTGTCAAATTCTTATTGTTTTCTCATCTCAAAAGCTTCACATGTCAAGATAAGCAAAGTCAAAGTGTTCAGTGCAAAATTTGTGATGTTGAGCAAGTAGTGACACCCAAGAAACTTGGAAACTTGTTGTGACCCAAGTAATGCTCAAAAGTGCTTCAGAATTGACTCAAAATTGCTAGATGGCATGAATGGTCCAAACAAACTCCAAATGGGATAGAACTTAACAGGCAACTGGGGTTGGGGTTCTTCCTCAACTCCAAGTCATCAAAAAAGACAAATACTATAAAGATTGACCATAATCAAAGATCCAAAGTGCTACCCAAAACCACATATGGCAAAGTTGAACCAAATCATACCATAACTTGGGAAACTAGAGATGAACTTGTCCAAAGTTCAAAATAACTTAACTAGTGTGTTAGGATAGACTATAAAAACAAGATCCCAAAGTTTCACCGCAAAATGTTGTTCAACATGGATCGCAATCCATGACCCCTTGTGAGTTGTACAAGTAAAAACCACATCAATTGGTCCCAAATATCCAACCTAACCCTAGAGTTTCAAGTCATTTGGATTGCAAAATCTTTGCCAAAATGCCAAAAATCTCTAAGTCAAAGAAAAATTCCATCTAGCTTGAAATCCCAATCATGATCCAAATCCAAAAAGAAGTGAACCATAGCATCCCCAACCCTTGCTTGATCGAATGGTACAACCAAAACTTCAAGATGTTGTCCAACATAGATCGCAATCCATGACCCCCTCAGCGAGAATTGACTTGTAACGTTTTGACCTAGTGCTTGTAGCTACCCTAGATGCATTGGTGAAGTCTAGACAGATTTCGACTTGTTTTGATCAAGTTATCCTCATTTTTCTTTTTATGGCCAAAATTTGTGTTTTTTTGACTTTTCTCGACAACTTGTTGGCCAAGTTCTGAATCTAATCTCGAGAATGTCTGATCACAGAATGTCTCGTGGTTGACCAAGGAAGAAATGTGGAGCACCACCCTACCAAGTGATAGAATTTCCTCAAACGAGAAAGGTCATCTGTCAGAGGAGGAGCTTGCCCAAATACCGGTTAACATTTTCATTGGCCAATTTGAAGCAGCCAACGACACAAAAGTGAAGACCACAATTTTCCCAAAAGAGCTTTGGAATCTCCATCCACAACAAGAAGTGACATTTTTCAGACTATAGCAATGGGGTACAAATTTTCAAAGCGTACATGAATTGATTTCATCAATTCTAAACAACGGAGAAGCTATCCTGACGGATAAGGATGGAGAAATTATGAAAGTTAGAATCACTATGGGTATGATTAACCAAGCACCACAACTTGTTGCTAAAGACAAAAGATAAAGACAATTATAAAGCTTTCGTCAAGCAACAAGGACACAAGTTTACCTACAAGGATCTGGTATACTCAAAAATAGAGTTTCCATTGTGTCTTATTGCACAACTTTTGGAGGTCCATAAGCCACCAAGATACATTGAACCAAATCAACACATTGCTATGGTTATGGCCATCGGATTGTCAAAGCAAAGAATTGTTAGGTGTGACCTTCGCACCTACATTTTTGAAAATCTGGTCGAAGCAAACCTCAAGAACAGCGATTGAAACAAAACATATATGAATGGGGTACCAATGTTGACCAAAATTTCATACCAGACTTTGGCCTTGATTGATGAGCTACCCCTGAACAAAACACAACTAGAATTTCTACATAGGTCAAAGCATGCGGTTAGATCAGTGGCCATAGCAGTGCCACCACCCAAGAAAGCCGTTGTACAAAGCTCTAGAAGAAAGCAATCAAACAGTGAGGAAACAGAGTCCGATATAAAGCTCAACAAAAAAATCAAGCCCAAGAACAGGGACACTCCATATGAATACCAAAATTTTGAAGAGGAAGAAGATGATGAGGAGAAAGACGAATACACACTCCATCGAGTACGACTGAAACAATGATTTATTGAGCATAAAGCTAATATACCTATCTCTTAGACACAAAGGTCTATGGAAGATGCACATGCACAGAGAGAGGAACTCCGCAAGAAAAGGGCTAAAGAAAAAAGAAATCGGGGAGCTAAGAGAGATGAAGAAGGGGAGGATGTTGAAGAAAATCCGTTGGAGCAATGCAAAGTAGAGAGATTATAAAAGATTGATTACTACAAAAGACGAGATGCCAAAGACAATTTAAAGATTGTCGGTAAAATGTGGAAATGTATTCAAAAAGAGCTGAAGAAAATGCAGAACAAAGAGCACAACAAGATACTAAAAGGGATGACCTCGAATCATTGGATGAATCAACCCACCCTACAGATAAAGGAGAAGCTAAAGAGGAACAATCACAACAAGCGCACAAGGATGAAAAGGAAGAGGAAAACACTGGAGAGGAGAGTGGTGTGGAACCTTTGGAGATCCATACTGATATTCCACCAATCTAAAATCAACCAGCCACCCCTCCTACGACTCAAGACTCAAAGGACCTAGCGGTAAACCAAGAAACTGACAAGCAAGAGCAACAAGTGCGAGTTGAAGACATAACAAGGACAAAAGAACAAGAAGAAAAGAAGCTGACCCCACTATAGAAGAAAAATAGGAAAAGATCGCGGCTAAGACAAAAAATAGAAAGGAAGAAGTGGACACCTCTAGCAGGCTACACATATCTTATAAGGAACTGCGCCCCCCTCGCTCTCAAGCATTGTTAGAAGAAGGAAAAGAAATGGTACACTCATTTGATATTGATGAGCACCTGGAGCACATCAAATTATAGTTCCAATGTCATAGGGCTCTCAACAACCTCAGAGAATTGGATTTAAAGGAAACCAAAGCAATGGAACCAAAGGAAATTGAGTCCAATCAATAGACGTACAACACAAGATTGAAGAACTACAAAGGATGGAAATGGAGCTCCCCACCAAACTACAAAGGGACCAAGCAAATGCTTCTCATTATTACAAAGAAGCTCATGACTTTAATGAGGCAAACACTAGTTTATAGTTTGAGCAATAGAGGCTAGAAGAAGAGCTTGAGAAAGAGCATCACAAGAATGTGAAGCTAGCAGAATCTTATGGGTGGTCAAGACAACACTCACACATCTCCTGGTAATGCAAGACACCCCTGCTCTTGCTTCTACCTCGACTTTACAAGAGCTCAAGGATCTAAAGGAGGCTTTAGCTCAAGAAAGATATGACCGTCAAATAATGACCGCTGGGCACAAGGCAATTCAGAGCCAAATAATGACTGCTGGGCACAAGGGAATTCAAAGCCAAAAAGATAATGAGATCAAGTTGCTAAAAGAGAAATTGGCTAAAGCACAAGAGGAGTTGGTAGCATAGAATACAGCACATGCCCTTGCTCTCCAATAGAAAGATATGGCCATTAGTGCCATTAGGGCTCAACTTGTAGTAGTAGAAGTCCCACAAGCTATTGAAAAGGAGTCTATGAGCATTTCCCCTTCTTGTAGATATTCCAAGCATGTCTACAGAGGCAGGGTTACATGACTTTGATGACACAGATGACAAGACATAAGCCAGTAAAGAGATTCAAAGATGGATCTTAGAAGTGTGCTACCCATCTCACATAGAGTACATGCAATATGAACTCAAAGTACTTGAATTGGTGGCTCTTCTGATGATCACCCTTGATGAAGTAGTAAAGAACCATGGGCATGAAATGATATCTCTACCAATGATAAGACAATAAGCCTTCCTTTGGAAGAAGAAAATGCTTCCTAGTCTTGAGCCCACCCATAAAGGGGATTACATGGATGTTCCTGTAATGGCTAACCAAGTTCTGACAATCCTCAAGAACCAGCCATTATGGAGGAAAAAGTGGTTTGATAAGTTCCCAACTGATGAAACCTACTATAAGAATGTGCCACAACATCTCAGGATCAATCCAACTTATTGTCCTATCAATAGAAGGCAATCTTGGGATACTTTCTACACATGGAAGCATCAAAGACTGGCAGTGCTTAACTACCCAGTACTAACAAAGCCAATGCACAACTTTCCCCCATCATAAAAATATATGATCAACACCTTACAAGGGGTTATCACTCAAATGAAAGATGTCCTTGATTTGGCCTTCCAAATGCTAGCAAAAATTGCCAAGATGATCATCACAAGCATCACATCATTTGAGGATATAGAAGTAGCAGAACACCCGTGGCAAGTGCTCTTAGAGGGCATCAAAGACTTGTGCTAGAATTTGGAGACAGAGATTTCAAGCCAAAATATCATCATGGGGTTGTATGCCCGTGACATGCTCTTGCCCTCTCGCAATATGCAAACCTTTGAAGAGGAGTTCATAACACGGTTCTTCAAAGTAGATACATCCATCTTCAACCCCACAATGAAGAACCTACCTACTCTCTTTATTGTTTATTAGAGAAGTTTGAGTAACAATCCTTTCAAAAAATTGGCAGCAAAAGTGGAGATTGAATCAAGGGAAAAAAAGTTTAAGTTACTGACTTGCACACTCGACAAGCGCGCACTGGATTATTGAAGAAGAATAAAACTAGCTCATCCAAGCAAGTTCCCATACATAGCAAAGACGCTGTGAAGCAAACCAAGAAAACTTGCATGAGAGCGCTCAAAGACTAGGAAGGAGGGATTGTTGGAAGTCAAGCCAGATGGGCGCCCTTTGAGTCGGCCCTTTGAGTCGACCCCTTCTTCCATGAGCCCCAAAATTTTGCTGTATCTTCTTTTTTTTTTTTGAGAATCCTTGTAATTATTTTGATAATCATGGGCGATCTCTAAGAAGCTGAGTCATAAAGTCTGTATTGGTGTTTGAGTCCTATAAAGTTGGCTAAGAGAGCCCTAGGTATAAATTCTATCTTGTAAACTGGAAAAAGGACACCCTTATCATTATCAAGTTTGGAGTTTGAAGCGTACGACTAAGAGTGGCTTCTCTCTTGCAACTTGTAAACATCATAACTTGAGCTTTGGTAATCACATTTTGATTCTCAAACTTGCATTGTGTTCCTTGTTTTTTGCTCTTTCATTCAAGTATATTCATTGTCAATTCTGATGTGATTTGTGACTACACATTGGTAGGCTAAATCTGTTGTTTTGAGTGCGTTAATGTATGTTTTTTGACATTTCAACCATAGGAGAGTGTTCCTAGACCCTAGGACATGCTTTTGTTTATCCTATTGTAGTTTCTAGGCCTTTGGTCTACCCCTTTATCTCTTCTTTTGGTTTTTGGCTTAATTTTTCCTATGTTAGAGGGTTTAACTTGGGCCCTCCTTTGTCCTTGGCCTCTTCCTTGAGGTTCTTTTTCCAACTTTCATCCCTAATATTCTTGCCTCCTCAGTCTTTTTCTAGCCATCTTTTGGATTTCTCACCTTAAGCATGTACCTAAATTCTATGCCCTAATCAATCAGACATGGTTTTTAGAGTAGCAAGTCATGTTGATCTAGACAAGAATATAATGATTAATGTGTTATCTTTCAGCAAGTATGTATATATATGCAGAAGATTTCAACTAGAAATTAATTACCCTAATCTCGTTGTTTTTGTTCCAATAGATGTAGACTAAGTCAATTAGCCAAGAATATAATGATATATGTGCACAATATTTCAAATAGAATTTAATTACCCTAATCTCCTTGCTTTTATTGCATAGATGTATTCAACTATTAATTTAGAATCAATTACAACACTTTGTTCATAGGAGAAGGACTCCAGGTGCAAGGGGGGTTGCGTAAGGAGGTGAAAAATGAAGAGGCATCACTGCAAACCATTACTTCACTCTAAACCATCACAAACTACACCTTATCTCTTAAGAAATTTAGTGAGGGGCCATGAGCTTTGGAATGGGTGGAAAAGGCTCAATCGTCTCCACAAGCCTTGAAGCAAGACTATTTCAAAAACATAAAGCATATCAATCCATTACTTATTTCAATTAAATTAGGAGCAAAGGACAATTAGAGCATCACCATTCCATGGATTTAAGCATGTCTTATCAGTGATATCAATGGCTACAAGCCATTAGTGTGAGCTACGACCAAAGAAAAGTAGTTGGCAAAAATCAAAGAGAAAAAAATCAAATTTAAACAACACTTGCAAACAATCATACCTCTCATGATAAGGGTAAAAAATAAGCTTCACTTCTTAAAATCAACACTGTAGAGCCATTTTTGGAGTTCATGGATAGTTGAGTCCAACTTCAAGTAGTGGGAGATGGTAGGATTTATTACTCCCACTGTTGAAGTCATGATAGCCATTTATAAAGCCAATAGAATTGGTGTGCACTTTTGAACTGTGCACCACGACTGTCCCAACCAAATATAGTGCACAAAGCATGTAATGTGGTGCTCAAAGAGAAATAGATCATGCTGTTGGAAACAATGTTGTGCAAGTTACCCATTGTGGGAGTGATTTTCATTGATGAAAAAATGGCAATCTTGTATGATGATGTGGGCCTCCTCAATGCTACTAGCCACACCCTTAACTATAACCTTGGCATGATAGTATGATCATAAGATGCAAGAATGAGCAAGACAAACATACTTGAAAGGACCGTCGTGCAGGTGCCTACATCGTGCATGTGTGGTGTGTGGTGAAGAAGATAGCACACAAAGATGGGTGCAACCTCATAATAAGAGGAGCCCTTTTTTCCATATATATATCTACAATGTGTGGTGTGCAAAGAAGAAGATAGCACACAGAGATGGGTGGAGCCAACCTCATAATGAGAGAAGCCCCTTATTCATATGTATATCTACAATGAATAAGGTATGAGGTAAATGGGAGACCAAACATTGTGTCCGGCCCCGGGTGAGGCATACCGCTTTTACCCTAACAACATCCCACTTAATAGCGAGTGTCCTGATAAGTGGATCTCCTATAGGACCTAGAAGAATATACAATGATAGGTGAGAGACTCTCTCAAAGTATAGCTAGTGGCTCTCTAAAAATACATGCATACTCTGGTACAAACTCTAGCAAAGTGTCGAAGTGTATATCTCCACTAGAGTGTGCATACACATCCGGTAGTTATCTCATAATGACCTTGCATAGATCTTTGATACATCATTCTAGTGTTAGTCAAATCACACAATTGATCGCCCGAGGAGAATGCCAACTAAAAATGCTCCCATTACAACTGCTATCTTGGGCCTCGGAACTAGAAGATTGTACATAAATCTCCAAGAGGCCCATGATACATGTGTAATATCTACCATCATGTCCTTGGTATCTGTATCAATTCTCATTGCAATCTCTACCAGTCTATCCGTGGTGGCAGGCACGTCAATGCTATGTGCATCCTCTACATCATCAAAACTACTCATCACATATGGATGTGTCATAATACTCGAAGTTGGGATAGTCATCATGACCCTATCATCCATATGTGGATCTACATGTCCTGACATAATCATATCACACTCTAGCATGAGCATATCAGAAAAATCCATATCATCCATCTCCTTAGTAGGAGGGACCTCTGTCCTAGGAGGATAAATTTACTATGCCTCACCAATGCATGGTCGATCCAACTCTACTACTGAGATGTTGTGTACAAAAACATGGAGATCCATGAAAGAGACTATCTCATCTCTTGCTGACATGTTTGTAGCACAATTGAAACCAAACCATCTTGTTACTCAGATATATGCATAGGATAGACCAAGCCACTCCTAGATCTCCTTGTAATCACTAGAGATCCATGCATTAGGCTATTACATAAACACTTCATCAAGAGCAAACAACATAGGGACACCACCTAACTATCTTCTTGTAGCTAGGATGTAGCAATTTGAGAGATTGGTACGCTAGATTGTGGAGCACATATTTATCATGATGTAAAGACGTGGAAGGGGTAACATACTAATGCGTGTGCCACCAAATTGATTCCATCTACACTCCTTTTTGCGATGTCACACACACACACACAGAGAGAGAGAGAGAGAGAGAGAGAGAGAGAGAGAGAGAGAGAGAGAGAGAGAGAGAGAGAGAGAGAGAGAGAGAACCACATGCATATCCTAAAGTAGGAGCAGAGATATGGAAAGATATAAGAGATGGCTAATCAAGTAGAACATCATGCATACTAAGAAATATGGTGCCACAAGAGAAAGTTTTGAAATGGAGAATCTTTGGGCATGGCCACTTATTCATGTAATCAATAAATAAGGTGATTCACCATGTGTGTCAAAAGAGATTCCATACGGTGCATTGCATGAGCAAGATGGTGATATCGTGCACAAGAGTAGAGCCTTCTAGTGTGAATAATGTGAGGAACCCATCAAGATATAGTGAGATCGACATGAGTTTTAGGTTGATTTGAGAAATTTTTGAAGCTCTTTTGATTGGCCCTCTTTATACTTGATGCATGCCGAGGCATGTCCTTGGCATTATTGCTTTGTTAGCAGCCATCTTTATATATGTTTTTCTTTCCCTTCATTATTGAGGATCGTTGTCAAGCTTTGAATTTTGTGCATTCATGCATAATGACTTGTAATGACATGTTTTTATTGTTGTATGTGCATGTCTTTGTAAAACCATGTAGTGATGGTGTTCATGCGTGCATAAAAGCGTGACATGATTATGTATGTATGCATTGTGTATGTGCATTTTTTTATGTGCTTTTACATTTGGGAGTAGTTGGTATCTTTGTGTATGTGCACTTGAGAGGTGCAACTTTGAAAATCCTCTATATCATGTGAAATGAAGACTAATAAAAAACACCCTCTACACATTTTTCTAATTGGAATTTTTTTTTAAAGTTGGATTAAAAATCCCCTTTTAAATCTATAACTCTTAAGAAGTATAGTATACCCTCAGTGTCGAACACATATAATACACCTACAAATCTAGAAGATGCACCCCTTGGGTGTGTGTGTAAGATGGTGAGAGCAAGAAGGTGAAGCTTCAATGTGTATATGATGGTAAGGGTGAGTTCATATATTGAGGGAAAAAGAGAGCTTGTTTTTACTGCTTGTAGCTCATGTGAGCAAGAGAATGTAGATTGTGTGTGTGTGTGTGTGTGTGTGTGTGTGTGTGGTGTGCCTATGTGTATTGATGAGGGAGCCTTTTTGCTAGGCTTGTTTGGCTTGAATGAGAGAGAGAGAGAGAGAGAGAGAGAGAGAGAGAGAGAGAGAGTTTATTATGCACGAGAAAGACAAAAAGATGGCAGAGAGGTGGATCCATTGACCATGGTAGGTAGAGTTGCAGACGAAGCCGTAGATGGGGGATGAGGGGGATAATAGAGGGGCGGGGTCTTTGGTACCATGCAAGGGAGACAGTGGGTAGTGGTGGTCATGTTAGGAACCCTCCATACTTATGAGTTTTTTAGATTTCAACCTCTTTTGTGGAGCGTACCAGGGGGATTCCCATATGGTGTGAGAGAGAGCCTATCAACCCGATCAAGCAATATAAAACATGCTCATCCAGCACAATTTGACTAGCAATATCATGGTGAATTCTTTTATCTATGTAAGGTTTTGTATAAGGCCTCAAGCCTTCAACATGCAAGAATTGGTAGTTAAATATAGAGAGGGGTTTTCCCTTTGCATCTAGTGAAAAACCCAAAGATTCTATGCCATATCCATGTTTAGTACATCCTACCATCAAGGTGCTCCATTGGAGGATTCACTATATAGAGACCTCGTACAGCATGTGCGTTCAAGAGGTATTTATAAAACCTCTGATTCTACATTTTTTGAGGTGCATAAAGACCCCATTATGTACCACTTTTCTCAATAAAAAGACCCTTTATGTACCAATTTTTTTTCTTTTTCAATTAAAAACACCCTTTTGTATGTATAATTTTTGTAAGTACATAAGAGAAATTAACCCTTTTTGTTGAACTCACTTGCTATTCTATATATTTTTGAGTTCCCCCCCCCCCCCCCCCCCCAAAAGGGTGCTCCAAGAGAGAACCCTGGACCAAGCAATCTATCAAGAATTTTTGGTGCTTTCTTGAAAGCACCATACTTAGCATGCTTATCTGCCTAAGAGACTAACATGTTGCATTTGGTTAAAACCCCCTAGAAGCTCCTTGCCATATCCATATTGGGTATATCCTATATTTAACAAATTCAAGGAGATAGTATGTCAATAAGAAAAACTCTTGAGGGCCTGCGAAGCCTTTTAAAAGAGCACCACATTTGGCATACACATCAGTCAAATCCATGGACGAGCACAAGATTCCATTGTACCTATTGAAGATAACCTAGAGCTTTCTCCACCTTGCAATGGTTTTATTTTTATTTTTTTATTTTTTTAACAAAATCTTTTGTGGTTGCTATTTTTGTACAAATGGTTCCTTTAGGGGGGGCTACTAAAAGCATGTCTCATATAGCCATGCCCTTGATGGCTAGAGAGATTTATATTTCTATACTATGTCCCAATCTTCGTGGCTTTATGTCCACCAGCATATATATCTATCAGCTTCTTCCTCTATCTATGGTGCCAAATGAAAATGAGAAGACTTTAACAACTATCCATTTATTTGGGTGTCGTGTACTTTGCATCTAGATCTCCCAACTTACCAGCGAAAACTCCCTTAATGTACTTCTTAGTCAGCTTTCTATTGAATTTCCTTTACCTCTTTTGTACCCCAAATCCTTGATCCTTTGCCTCACCTTTTCCTTTTGATAATCCCCATGATAACTCGTATGCTTGCTACTCCACTTCTATGGGTAGAAAAGTTTGTTGTCCATACACCAAGTGGAATGGAGTGTATCCTAGAGATGTATTGAAAGATGTCCTATAAGCCCACAATGCTTGGCATCTAAGTGTTTATCCCAAGACTTTGGATCCACATGCACTTATTTGTCAATAAATTTACAAGTAATCCAATTTTCCTTTTCAACCAACCCATTGCATTGAGGATGGTAAGGGGTAGGGTGCCTACGCTTCATATATTCAACTTTTCTATTAACTCTTCCACCAAGTCTGTGCTCAAAGCTTGGTCGTCCATAATAGGGGATCTCCAAAGGTGTACCAAATTTGTAGCAAATATGAAATCACTTACATCCTAGATAGTGATTCTTATGGTAGAGTGTTCGTCTGTCCAACTAGTCAAGTAATCTAACCCCATAATCACATACTCTTTCTAGATTGTGTGATGGTAATGGCCCTATTGAATCAATGCCCCATTTCTCAAATGGACCATGTGCCATGATGGGACTAGATCTAGCTTTCTAACAGACTTCACAAGTGCAACACTGATGCACATCATGGTGGAGACTTAACCAAACTAACCCAACTTGGATAAGTTTGTTGTTGGTGATCTCTTGAGAATATTCTTGCCACACATGCCTTCATGAAAATTGCTCAAATTTTCTTCAATTTGTTGGGAAGAATCACTCTTTCGCTTGCAATACAAATCATCATTCTCACTAGATAATACTTAGTAGTCCACTCATTTTGACTCATATGCGTCACAACCTCATTATGATCCAAGAGATGTGAGGGCGTGTGTGCGTGCGTGGTGCAGTGCAGTGCGTGCGGGGAAGGGGAGGAGCACGAGAGTGTGGGTGGAGCAACCTCAAGAAGTATTATGTGTGAGGAGCTCCTTATTCATATGTATATAATGAATAAGGGTACGTACACATGGTGGGTGGGCGGCCGGACAAGAGATATAGGAATCTTGCAGATCTTCTTTGCCTTGAAACAACGGGGTCTTCATAGCAAGTGCATTTACCATAAATTTTATTACTCCGCGGTAGCTAAGACGTTTTCTTCTTTGCTCTTACCTATTAGCACAAAGTGGATCTATATATTCTTGAAATTTCTCATCAAGGTTTTATCCTCCCCATTTTGATTGCTAAGTTATCATTTTTGCAAACCCATACCCCTAGCATTTGTCTCGCTCTTAGCATGGAATCCCCAAAAAAATTCACCTGGTGATGCCATCCAAGAAACACCACTCTTTCCCTAAGATAAGAGCATGATACACTGCCTCATTATTGGAATGAACCTCCTCCAAGTAAAACACCTTGCCAAAAATCTTGTCGCCCGTTAGAGTCTAGCACAATTATTCCCAGTAATGCTTTGTCCTTTATCCTCTTGTAGAGACCGTCTATTATATCCTTAATGCCTCAAGCACTAGTAGATTGAAGTCCCCAACCAAGATCATGTGTATGTGTGTGCGCACACACAACAATGGAGAAGAGAGAAGAAGAGGAGACATGTGTTTGCAAGGGCTAAAGATCACTATGAATATGTGAGCCCACTTATCCTTTTATGTACTAGGGTTAGGCTAGGTGCCCACCCACTACGCTTACACACACACACACACACACACACACACACTCTTGCTCATGCACTTCCTAGACCCCATTGATTTAACCTTATCGCCCCCTTAGGATTTCCAATTCAGAGAGTCACTTGCTATTGGGGTGGTCATGAAGTGGGCCATATGGTGGCATGTGATTGTATGATAGGAAGTTTTATAAGTAAAAAAGGATAGATTTTACAACCAAAGAGTCGTATATATGCATAAATAAGGAAATTTGGACACATGCAGGTGATGTCAACCCTATTACTACTAGTGAAGCCTCTGGGGGCATTGACAACCTTGGTGGTTAGCTCCATTGGCTGGTGGTCGGGTCTCAACAACTTGGACCAAGTTCAATTGCAAAATCTCTAGTTGATTGGTGATTTGCTGTAGGAGTTTCTATTGTGAGCCTCGCAATCAACTGGAGCCGTTCCTACTACAAGCCTTGATTGTTGTACCATTGGCCCGGGCTTTGTTTCTCCTCACAACTATGCTTGGATCTTGAGATTATGGTCTTTCTCCCTTGCATAGAGAATGACTTAATTTCAAGAGTTTGGAAACTTAGTCTTTACCTCCCCCTTAGGATAGGGTAAATGTTGAAAAAAAAAGTCCTTTTCTAGATAGCTAGAACTCTATCTCTTTTCCCTAGGAAAGAGGACCACTTTTTTGCAAAGATTTAAAAATTGATTCTCATAACCTTTGTAGTGACATTGGTGGAACCTCATATGTGGAGGCTCCTAAAGGTGCCTCCACATCTCATATGGGCACTCTTGCTATTGATAACAATTGAGGAAAGTCGTCTTTAGTCCCTCCCAGTCTTCTTGTTAGAAGAAAACTAACAAAGTAGCCCGTTTTTAACCTGAATATTGTAACCACTCATTTTTATGGAAATGTAAAGTTGATAGTTAGGGATAAGAGATTCTAGGTTTTAATTACCCTTATGTTATCACTAGTTCTTTGCTACCTATATTTGAGCCTATTTGACATTTTTAAAATCTTGCTAAGCTATAAAATCCAATTTTTGTCAAAAACCCTTATAAAGTTTTTGGATAATAAGAATACATATAGTCTCTAAGCTTTATGTACTCTCCTACAATCTTCTCTTGCTCATAACGCCCTCATGGATTATTTGTTTGGAGCACATTTGTTCCATTGTGTTTGCAAGTGAAAGATCTACACGAGCAACATTGCTAAGGTATTGAGTGCATTCTGACCCAAAATGGACTAGGTCAAAACAACCTTGTCGATAATAGGCATTTTTTTGGCAAGCGATTGAAATGTGGATTTGAGACCCTAGGTCATTTGTGCATAGGCTTTGTTTACATGAGCTATAAGTTTGGTAGCAATTGGGGACTTTGTTTACTTGGTGAATCGTCTTGAGGTTTTCTTGCGGATGTTATAATCAGTTTTTGTTGTCTGACATTCACCTTAATGTTGCCTTTAGTAGATAATAAAATTGCCAAGAAATTATACAAAACTTGCCCAAAATTTGTAAAAGTGACTAAGAGCTTATTGAACACACCCTTAATTAGTGAAAATCATCAAAAGTGCAAACTGACGCTTTTTTGAGCCAATAGATAATAATCTCATTATCATCCACTAGTCAAAGATATCAGTTTTGAAAAAAATTTCATTGTCAAGGGTAGAAGACCTATCACACACGTAGCTTGAAAATTTTGAATTTATTAACAGTGTTTGCTACTAAAGATTGAGTGTCATTAGAAAAAATATGGATTTTACATGGGCCTTGTAAGAAATCCTAATTTTTAGGGATTAAAGTTAATGTTGTCAAAAGCTTAAAAATATTCATGGAGGATTTCTTTTGACCATCTAGCTTTTTTTTTACCTCATGTGCCTGCAAATTAGGAACATATTATGGTCAAAAAGTTGCTTCCAAAGATATCCAATCTACCTTATCTTCATCTCGCAATCCGTCGTGCCATCTTTTAGCTTTTCCATGAACGAGCAGGAGAAAAACTTGAACCGTGCCTTCTTCTGTTGTCATTCTGCTCTCCAATATGAATAAACCATCGTAGCGAGGTTTCCGTATCTTCCACCCGAGTAAAAGTTGGAAAACCTGTCCATGCCATCTTTCATACCACCTACTCTTCAAAATTTTCACTTCAGTAGGTCCAAAACCATGAGTCTATCTTCAAGTTGGAGCAATCAAATGCTCCTCATTAGGGGCATTAGAAGATGGACAAGGGAACACACCTAGCACACAAACAATTGCCTCTCTATAGCCCAAGGTTTCCATAGCACCCCCATCCACTAGAGTTCACTTTCAAAGATCAACACCTCTTCATACAAATAATCGTTTGCACATATACCAATGCACACATGCTTTGCATCACCAATTATTAGCACACCATACCAAATTTTCCCATTTACAACAATCTCACAGTGCAATCCCCCCCTCTCTTTCTCTCACTCACATAGAGGCCCACGAAGGCAAACACGCCTCAAACACCGGCACTAGACAATTGGAGTAGAGCAAAGATGAGAAGGGGGGGAAGGGGGAAGAAAAGACCCAAAATTCTCGTATGATTTGGTTCAATTTTGACAAAAATACCTTCTACAACAACCGTGAAATTGCTACCTTAGGCTTCATTGGCACAACATCGACGAGCAAAAGAAAAACTTCGACAATCCTTGGCTTCACATCCGTGTGTCTTTCCTCACTAATAATAAAATCAAGAAAACTTCCTCCTATTGGTGCCCTTGTTGGTTCAAACCAGTCCAAAAACTCTCCTCCAAGAGCTCTCTTGTGTGCTCTTCCGAAGTCTACCGAGAGCTCTCCCAAAATTGCCAAAAAAACTCGCCCTATTGGGTGTGGGCAACACCTCTATTTTGGTCGACAACCTTCTATTTTTGGACCCTCTTGCATGGGATGCCACCCCTTTGCTATTTCCGGCTTTGGTCTTTACAAACCCCACCACATGTTGACTTTGCTGGGCCCTCTAACCAAGACCGCCAAAACGGGAGAAAAACACTTGGTACCATCCCCCCTGCAACTGTTACCAACTCCAAACTTCAGTGTCTTGATAATCAGATTCTTGATTGACAAACCATAAAATCCCATGGCCTTCACTTTCCACATGGAACTCATACAAACCTTGGTGAGGCGACAAAAACCTCAGATGGCACATCGATCGAGGCGACCATACCGGCATGGAGTTGGCCCCTGGGTGAAACTTCAACTGGTAATATCTTGGCAACCAGGACTCCAATTGATGATTTGAAAAGACTGTCATGCTCCACATGATGAGCTCTTCACATATATCCACAAAAACCAATTTTGAACACTTGTCATCACCTGCCCTATCCGTCTTGGATCTACAATGCACCTCAACTTGGACAAGCCATATCTTCCACCATGTAGCTTTGTTTGATGAGCCATTTGGACCAGCTTGTAGATCACACTGAGAACCACCTATGGAACTCTCATTTTTACACTTTTAAAACTTCAAACATGCACCTTTAGCAGGAACCATAATAGAGCAGTCTAGCCTTGAAAACCACATAAGACATACTTATCAACTGCCACCTGCGTGCTCTTGATCTTCACAGCTGTCTAACCACCTTGGCACAGCCTTGAGAGCTTGTAAAACTGTGCTTTGAAATATGTATAGCATGTACCACCTTTGGTTGCACCAACGTGACTACAAGTAGGTGCACGTTATGTTCAACCTCCATGTATGCACATGATTTGGTTTTATTCTCCTTTAAAATATGTTTCTCTTGACTTTTTCAAGTCGAATGAATAAGCTTGAATGATTTCATCCATTTTTCTCTTCAGGAGATGACAAGGTCATGTAAAAGCAAAGAATTTTGGACCTAAGTGTCCCAAATAAATTCCTCCATTATGTAGTTATGGACCTATATGTAGGGTTTGCTTTGGCACATGGTGTCACATGGGATACAATATGGACTAGGAAGTCAAGGAGTTTGGCTTAGCCATTGTGGAGCAAGGTTAATGAGGGTCTCTCTCTCTCACATCGAGAGTGTTGGGGGACTGATACTAGTGCCCGCTATTTCAATTATGTGTCATCACAAAGTCCACAAGTGCTGATCAAATCTGTTTGCTAGACCATGTTGCTGTATCAGGAACAATTTTGGTGGCCAAAAATTGTTGGATACTTAGAACCACTTGAAGCTCTAGCGTCAAACTGTGGATAAACCCACACACTTGTTGAAAGGTATCTAACCCTTCCAACTTGAGTATGAAATCCTGATAGTGTAAGATATATTCCAGCAATGATCTATGTTGTCGCATGGAATACTTATCCCTTTCTGACCAATTTTTGTCTGCCTCATTCATGGACAAAAATTCCTTTCTAAATACAGCCTCAAAGGTTTCCCAAGTCTTCGGTATGATGTTCTTCTCTTGAGAGACATCCAACATTTATAGATCGTGCCTTCCAGTGCCACACTTGTCGACAGTGCCTTGACTCTCTTCGGAGTAAGCCGTAGATAGTGAACTCCTTCCCATTTACCGAGAAAGATATTCACCGCATCCTCATTGTGCTCTCTTTCCTCTCCCTTAAAAGTTGGTGGCTTTGAATTTTCAACAAGTCCTCCACCTCCTTTTGAGTGAGAGAGTGCAGAGAATCTGGAGGGGAACCTCGTCCCTGACCAGGAGGACTTGCCCCTGATCGGCTATGTGCTCGTGCATGTGTGTATCAACAAAGCCATCGGCTTGTTGCTGCATAAATGACACTACTAAAGTGGATCATTTTCATTTAAAGATGCAAAATTCTTTTCAATCACATACATGCATTCTTGAAGTGCTCATAATTCCTTAATATCAAGAAATTCATAAACGTCATCTCCTCTCGTACCTACGCAAGTACTGTCCGTGAGAGTATCTGTCCGTGCAAGCCTTCATTGGGAGGATCGATCGTATGGTGCTCAAAATCATAAGTCATATTGATGTCGGAATCCATGGAGACTATGTGCAATTTTAGTAAGAGAAAGAAGAATACCTTGATTCAAAATGCTCGTATGCTAGTAGTTAGCCATTCTAATTACATCTTCAATTCTCATATGATTGTAAAAAAAACCATAGCGTATTCAATCCACAACCAAATCACACAAATGCACTGCTTTAGTCGATGCAAAGAGATCAACGTATATTCTTCTGCTTGAATCTCTGTTGTAGACTTTTTTGCTTGAATTGGTGGCTATGGAAAACCTCGCAAAATTAGGTCGTCTTGAAATATTCACTTACTTAGAACTTTCTACAAATTTTTGAAATGTTCAAAAAGTAATTGGTTGTGCTAATGCTTCTTCAATTCATCCAATCGCCGCTCTTTACGTCACCACAAAAACACGTTGTTTGAAGAGGTGAAGGGGGGGGGGGGGGGGGCTCGTGTGCACCCTCCCTTGATCAAGTTTAATTTCCCAAAGGCCAAAGGCCTTAGGGTGTTGAGGTGTGGAAAAGCTGGTGATGGCGATAAGCTACCACGAGCGAGAGAGAGAGAGAGAGAGAGAGAGAGAGAGAGAGAGAGAGATAGATAGATAGTTCTATTATCGTCCTGGGAGGTCAAATATGACCTATGGGACCAAATGAACATGTCACGTGGTGTGAGTGGAGTTCATAAGTGACTCTCAATGCTCAAAAATTGCTGAAATGAGCGTCGCAATAGAGAGTCCACATCGTGGTTGGGAGAGGAAGGTATGTAGGGAGAGATCATGGCTGAATATATGGGGAAAAGAGGACCTAATGTGGTCAAAAGCTGAGCACTCAAGTAGTGTGTGGTACTCACTCTCTCGCACTTGACGAGGGCATAAGGTGCAAAGTCGATGACACTCCTCGCCAGTGCCCCAACGTCCTGTCTCGCAGCGTAGAGAATGGGAGCTAAGACGAATGGAGGCAATGGTGCGGATCGCACTCAACGGGATGGGCTCAAGGATGTAGGAATGGGTTCGGTTACCTCGTTCCAAGAAGAAGAGAGATTTGTAGTTTGGGGCAACGTGTGTGGTGTAATGGCTAAAGCGAGAACCTCCGGATTTCTCCCAAGCCGTGATACATTGGCATTGTAAGAAGGCCTCATTAACTTGGGAGTCGATCGACGCATCCTTGACCAAGTGACATGCATCCCATCTTCCAAACCATTTCTTGATATCAAGCATCCACCCCGAACTTAGTATTTTGCTCTTGCATGTCTTTTGAACCATTTGACTTGCTTCATATGCGATTCTAGGAAGTCGATGCAAAGGGCTACGTTGTGTCTTACGCATGTACTCCACAACCCTTTGCATGCCCAAGACCTCAATGGGAAGCAATCCGGACTCAAGAAGTAAGAGCATGTAGGGTGTTTGTGTCTTGAGTTGGAGAAAGTTGGTGAGAAAACGCTTTTGGACATTCTCAAACTCTTTCCAAGTAGACTTCCCGATGCTTCCACCCCACACCTCCACTCCATAAAGAAGCACCGGTGTCACCAATGTGTCAAAGAGGTACTTTTTGAGAGCCCAACACTTGATATCTCCTGCATTGCACATGTTCTCAAATGCATAATAGGCCCTCTTTCCGGCTTCCAAGCGATGCATTGCACAATCCTTCCATTTATGATTGGATGGAACCTCAAGGCCAAGGTACTTGAAGTGATCTACCACTTCAAGTTTCTCATTGTTATATACAATGCATGGATTTTCATCATTGAGGGTCTTTACAAGCATAACCTTGGTTTTGGATCCATTCACGATCAGCCCGCTATGTAGGCAAAAGCGTTCCAAGACACTCATAAGCTTTTGTGCATCTTCTAAGGTATGTGCCAAGAGCACTACATCATCGGCATAAAGCAAAAGCATGATCACCGCATTTCCAATCTTAACCTCTTCTATGCCTTCTTGCTACATAAAGTCAAGAACCATGCATTCCAATTCATCAATGAGTAGCCCAAAGAGGGTTGGGGAAAGTGGGCATCCTTGTTTGACACCAATAGTGCTTGCAAAAAATTCTGAAATTCCATCTCCCATACGTAATTGACATATCACTTTTTGGTAGATGCGAAAGACAGCATGCATAAATTCTCTCGGCACTTGAAGGCTTTGCATACGTCTCCAAAGATTTCCTCGCGGTACCATGTCAAAAGCTTTCTTGAAATCCACAAAGCAACAATACAACTTTTTTCCTTTCAATCGAGATGCTTCCATAAGAACTCGAAGAGTGACAAGGTGATCAATAGTGCTATGATGCTTTCGAAAACCTGCTTGGCCAAGTGCACGTTTGCCATTCTTTTCAGCCCATTCACTTATCTTCATCTCCATGATACATCCAAATAACTTTGCCATTAACGAACCAACCATTATAGTGCGATAGTTGTTCACATTGTTTACATCTCCTTCTTTGTGCAAAGGTTTGATCCAATTTGCACTCCAATCATGAGGCATGCCATACTGAAGTGCAAGGTTAAACATATCGCATATCCAATATCGTGTTTTCTTGCTTGTCCATTTAATCATTTAGCCTTGACACCTTGAAGGTCACCTGCCTTACGAGTAGCAAGTTTCTCAAGCGCGCGGCATACATCTTCAATGGTAAAGAAGGGAGACATAAATGGAAGGGAGCTGCAACACTCCATCTTATCAACATTGGGTTGCTCATAGAGAACTTGCCACATGTATGTGCTTTCTCTTGTGCTAAAAGAAGTTGTTTTTCGACTTCCCACCTTCTCCTCTTCTTTTGAACAAGTGCTTTGTATGTGTGTGAACATTCCAAGTAAACTTCCTTGTCTTTGATTACATCCAATCTTAGCAAGTGTTTTCGGGCTTGACTACATTCCATGTCAAACCATTTCTTCTTGGTGCTACCCTTCTTAGACCTTTTGCAAGACATGTGTTTCACCGAAAAGCATTCCTTCGCACAAGAGAAAATTACTTCTTTGAAAACTTTACACTTGCATTCTAATGTTGGGCTCTCTTGATGCTCTATCATGCTTAACATTTGGTCCACCATATCAGCATATATAAGTGCTTGTTTGAAGTCTAGACGTAGGTACAAATGATTCACATCATGATTGGAGGCTACATGCTCGGGCCGTTTACCACACTTGAGGTCAATACATAACATCCTATGATCCGATTCCGGATTCCATTCACCAAGTGTAAAGCTTTGTATGCATTCTAGAGTGGCTTCCGAGAACAACATATAGTCAATCACGCTAGCACCGTTGTGCTTTCTACATGTAAAGTCATTGGTGCCTTGCCATAGAGATACACCATTTGCAATGAGCATTCCGGTACTATTGCACATATGTAGAAGTGATTTTCCATAGTGATCCACTTCTTTTGCATCATTAGAACTTCGATTATACATGTATGAGTCATCCATTCTTCTTGAGACATGCGGCATGTCTACTTGTTGTGTGTCGTGTTGTAGCATATTTGTGCGAGCATTCATGTCTCCAAAAACAATGACTTCACCTTGATCCTTGTAATGAGAAATGTCTTCCTCTAGTTCAACAAAGGGTTGATCTCTATCCATATTCAAGCAAGCATAAAAGTTGGAGTCATAGTGAGGAATGTAGCAACCGGACACAAACATGACTTGACCATTTGGTGGGCTGATTTTCAGCCATAAGTAGCGTTTATACTTATCTTCTTTGACAATGGAAACATCTTTCAAACCATTTTTGGTCATACATGCTACGCCTCCTTGGCCTCTTCGTTGCTTTGCATTTTTGGCCCACATCAAAGAATGCACATCGTATTTGTCAAATCCAAGAATTCGTTGCGTATCATGCTCCCATGTTTCGACAAGAAGTATCACATTGGAGTCATTGGTAAGCTCATCAATGCCAATTCCCGCATTCCATGGATACCCGTTACAATTCCAAAAGCTTATTCGCAAGCGTGAGTTGGTCTCATAGATCATGTGTCCCTATTTGTTGGGTGGACTTGCATCCTCCTTAAGTGGCTTTTCTTCTTGAGGTGATACCTTAACCTTCTTGCTTCTTTCCTCATATGCTTTGTGACGTACATTTTGTTGCATAAGAGTGCGATCCTCATATACATTACAACCTGTTCCTTTGAGGTAGATCCAACCATTGTCAAGGATGATCTTTCTCTTTACCTCATCAGCCATGGTACATACAATAGGTCTTTCTCCCGAGCGAGGGACTCCTTGTTTTCCAACTCGATGTGCACCATAAGCCATGATTCCTGACATGCCAAAGTGTGTAGCAAAAAACTCTTCAATAGCAACTGCAAGAGATTGGGGTGTTTCCATGCTTTCCTCCTTGATTCCACGAATGACCACGAGAGAGAGAGAGAGAGAGAGAGAGAGAGAGAGAGAGAGAGAGAGAGAGAGAGAGTATGCACCTATTGAGCTGCTTGTCGCGACGTGCTCAAGAAATAGGAATCGACCAGTATGTTAGGGCAATCACACCGAGCCCTCTTGCATGTGGTTTGATGCAGGTTGTCATCCCTCCTTCCCCCCCCTTAGGGTTGTTGCACATGCTCGTTTTCCAAGCTCCCTCCACACCCAAAAGCATGCAACATGCAAAAGACTCTTTTCTAAAAGTAGGTCACAACTTCTTAAGCCCTAGAACAACTCTAATACCAGTATAATGCCCTAGGATATGCCAAGTGAATCCTCCACCCAACCTCCCTTTATATAGCCACTTAGCCTAGTATTCCCTTCCCACTTGCAGCCAAACCCTTGGCCCCGTCCGGTCCTTGACCCCCAAGGTTGCCCTTGTCATGACATGCAACCATCGTTTTAAAAAAAAACAAAAATTAGCATTTTTGTTTAGTCATGTAATGGAGGTATAGCACGGACCCAACATTTGTCATCGATGTTCCTCTTATCCATGCATTCAAATCTTTTCAATGACTACAAGAAAATTTGTCTAGATATAGCAGCTAAGATTATATAATTTAGACTTATGTGAGAGACAAGATTCTCAAAGCACATTACTTTGCTAGGTATGAGCAAGAATAGTTTTTCAAAGCACAATACTTAGATAAGTTAAGAGCATGAATGGACTCAAGCCCTCGTGACTATGTGAACCACCTTCCAAGCAAGGTTTTAGCAAAGTGTTTAGTAGAGTTCTAAATTTTTTACATTAGCTCTCATGATTTTGGAGAAATTAAATTAAAATAGAGTATCCAAGCAATGAAAAAGTTTATTTGAATGCATGTGGGGGGTTAGTGTGTCCTTTGCACAACCTTCCCTTTAACACCATAGGCATAGCAGTGTAAGAGCCAAGGACAATTTCCTCTATCCTTTGGCTCAGAGGGTTCCATGCTGCTATTTTTAAGTAGCATAGGTCCATAGATGAGGGGCAGTCGGTTTTCTTCACCTGTTATGGGTAAGTGGGGTGATGGGGGTGAACGATTGTGGGGTATTTTTGCCATGCAAAGTAGTGAATTGGTCCACACATGCGGTATTGTTCATAGGTACCTTTGATATCTTAAGCCCATTTATTTCCATGATATGTATTCCTTATTGGGTTTAAACCAATCTTTTAAGGATTCCCCTTATAAGTAGGTAAGCTAATGTTTCCACCAAGAAGTTCTCTTATGCTACCGTGAAAAAATTGGCCCTCCTTCCTTCCTACACTGAAGTGTTTTAGGAGGTCCTAGAGGGGGCACTAGACCCCCAAAGGGACCTAGTTCCCACAATTGAGCAGTTGTAAGATAGTTGTGGTATCATGGATATCTGATTGTTGAGTAGGTATCCCTTTACTAGCCTCCAAAGTCTAATTCTTTCAAAACCATTGGCACAAAAGTTTTTCACAAGCTTCTTAATATCTCAGGCTATATTATGTGGTGAGGAGTTGGAGAATAGGATGGGTTTTATTTGGGATAGTATCACCTTGTGGGCCCATCTTGATTGTCTATTGCTACCTCTATGGATGTATTTGAAGATTTTTATTTGAGCAGTACAATCCTTATCTACTTTTGTCCTTTCCAAATTTCCATTCACAATCTCAATTTGCATGCTTAGGAATGTGGTTTTATTCTTCTTTTCCCTATGCCAATTTTGAATGATAATGCATTGTGGCCAGACAAGAGGGTTAAATTTGGTCTTGTTGAAGAAAAAGGGTATTCTTATGGTTGTTGACCCATAGTATGTTATCAAAGTAAGTGAATGCCTTATGAATTAGTGTAAGATTTTGTCTTCTCATTGGGTCTTGCAATCTTCTTTATATTTATTCATATTCTAGGGAGTGTAGGTAGAGATTGCACCATAATAGTGAGCAAGCTAGTCCCATTGGGCTGCCATTGATTTGTCTATAGGTTTTGCCATTACATTCAAAAAATCATATTGTCTATAAGCCGAGAATTAATGAACATGGATTGTTGTTTAGCGATGGATATGCATTTCTTATATTCTATGTCAAACCAATTCCCAGTGATACAATCCTTGGTAACTTCTTGAATGATATGCATTTTTTATGTGATTGGTCATAGGCATATGTAATAAGTTGGGGCTATTGTAGGTTTAAGTTTAATAGCTCCTTCATGTAGGACATTCTCATAGCATTTTTTGATGTCAACTAAGAAAATGGCACTAGGTTCAAAGTTATGTCATACAATGAGTAAAGAATCCACAGAGATTGAATATTTATGTTATGATATGAAAGAGCAATATGGTTTAATTTGAATGCTCTCCTTTTGAGCCCATGGATGCATATTTTTATAATGAAAGCTTAGAGTAAGGATAACTTAAAGAAGCATCAATTTTCTCCATTTGTTATCCACCTGAACGCCTTTATGTAGGCTTTGTATGGGCCATTAGGTAGGGTAGTGGCTGTGTTTTTTTTTTAATGAGAAATGGTCCACATGAAAGGCATATTCTTTGTGGCCTCCACTTGAGTTTCATTATGTGGGATAAAGTTATTCCCAGCGAGTCTTAGCTTGGTTTGTTCCATCATATATGCCTTGCATACTAGTACATGGCTAGTAGGAGGTACTAGCGGAAGAAAATTCAAAAAATAAGCCATTAGTGAAAGGAGCGAAAAGGGAAGGGTGATTTCTCTCTCACACACGTGTGTGGCTCTCTCTCTCTCTCTCTCTCTCTCTCTCTCATTGCAGGCCTTATCTAAGCATGTCACAAAGAAGTTAATTCTAATCTGATTTATCTCTTTTTCTAGGTTTAGGATCTGCTTGCTAGGCTTTGGCCTTGGTAAGTTAATGTGGAGAAAGTCCCAAAAGAGTCTTTTAATGATATCCATAGGGTGATCCGTATCACTTTTTCAGTTATTAGAGTGAAGAGCAAAGACCGTTGTTCTTCTTTTGTTGTCAATGCATGAAGGTTGGGCAGGTACATGATTTAACCCTTCATGCAATACTTTCAGGACATAGGGATCCATATTAGGAAGATCATAAGTTAGTACATGTTTAGTTTCTTCCAAAAAGCTTGTATATACTGGTGTGTGTGTGTGTGTGTGTGTGTGTGTGTGTGTGTGTGTATCATGTGCAATATTGACTATGCCAATGCATTGCTCGTAGCCACTGGCCATACTACTAATGGCATATACATGTGGGCCAAGGGGTTTCATATTCACGTAATCACTTGATTTTTTTGTGATCACATTGTTAATTTCCAAAATTCTCAATTCATAACTCTTCACATTCACAAAAAATGACAATGTGATCTAAAGGCTAGTAGGAGGGCTAGTCAATTTTTCACACAGGTACAAAGGTCTAAACCATCGGGCTACATCAGCAACCCATTGAGTAGAATGTTTGGCAAGCCTGACACTATGCCCGACAGACCCTCTGGGTACTAAAAAAAGGGGCCCTAGGGGGTCCCCTCATTTTCATAATTTTCAAGCCTTCTCTACTTGTTGCAGGCTCTCCCAAGCTCGATAAAAATTAACGGTCAGCCCATCAATGTTCGGGAAAAATGATTTAAAAAATGCCGATTGAGGGCAAGTGCAAAAGGAGAATTTCCATCCCAAAATAGAGAAAAATAGTGTAAAATTAATCTTATTTTTTAAATTTCCTCTTGACAAATTCAAGAAAAGAAATTTTGTATGTTTGGGAAAATGGTTTTTCCCGCACACTGCAGCCCATGATCAATCTATCATTTGAACACACATCCGAGCGGACGTGTGTGATATGAGCCTTGGCCACAATCGAATGATGGATAGGTCTTGAGTTTTGAAATATGAAGTTGTTTTGGCTAGCTAAAAATAGAATCATTTTTTTTTTGGACAAAAATTTTGATTGGTGCGTGCTGTGAGCACTCAAGTAGAGTCATAAGTGCTGGTTGTTGGAAAATGTTGCCAAATAGAACATATCCGATGTTGGTAGGTGAATAGGATTTCAAGAGGGTGTGGATGACAAGTGACCTGTTGTAAAACATCTAGGGCCATCATTTCTTGCACGCTTCGTCGCTCTCTTCTCCTATGAGGCCTTGCCCTACTCTCTCTTTACAGCTCCTGTTTTCCTTGTCCCTTCCTTCGCTAGCCTTGTTTGCTTGGCAGTGCATGCTCTCAAGTGGCAAGCCAAAAGTACTAGAGCATGGAGCTCCCTCTCCTGTCCTTGCAAAACCCTTACTGTAGTATGCATTTGGTGGTGATGCCTTGCGTGTAAGAAGCATGTAATGGAGCTTGCTAGGGAGAACGAAGAAAATCTAAGAATATGCATTCAAGCTACTGCCCATGGTGCTCTTCATCCGCTTCCAATTGAGTGTTCTGTCGCTCGGCTTCCACACAAGCATGCATTCAAGTCGCTGCCAAGAAAAGTCTACATATTCCCCCTTGCCCTCACTTTGAGTGGCAGGAGAAGTTTCTCGAACAACGCAGAGACCTGTGGTGGGCGACATGATGTAGGCTGCATATTTGCAATGACCTTCGGTTTTGAGGTGTGCCTGCAATGTGCCCCTCAACCCTTTATTTGGATTCTTTGGACCTTTTAGTGAGGTTCCATGTGTTTTTGCGCACATGTATGTGGCCCACGGGCCTAATTTGTGTGTTTTTCTTAATACTTGCAGATATCTTCATCAACAGAGTTAAGATTTTGCCAATACTTCTCGTCTATGTTGCGATACGTACCCCAAGTTTCTGCATGTGATAGTCGTTGAGCATGTTGTGTCAGGCCTTGAGCCTTTTCATCTGAATTTTCTTGAGCCCGTTCTTTGTAGGTTTGGCTCTGTGCCTGAAGAAGAGCATGGAGTTGGGCATGCAACTTGCTATGGGGAGAACAAAGTATCTCACTCTATAGGGGTCTAGGTCACTGTTGTTGTTGTTGCTCATTATGAAGGCCCTCTAGAGAAGGTGAAGGACAAGATCAAAGGGTAGAAGCAGCTGCATGAAGGGGCCGGATGCATGGCGATGATGAAGGCGAAAATAGCTCCATTAGTGAGAGCGGCGGCGAGGACTGCCGAAGGAACAAAAAGCATGGACATTGATGGTCCATTGACTCTTCTAAGTTTTAGGTAAACAAAGCTGGTCGCCTGCACTTCGTCCAACATAACCACATCGCCTTGTTGATGTAGCTTGATGTATGTTAGCTCACTAGAAGAGCTTTTAATTGGCACAGCCTAGAGGTTCCTTTTTTCTGTATGCTCCCAATGCTTGATAAAGTATTAAACGTTTGCAATTTTGAGAGAGAGAGAGAGAGAGAGAGAGAGAGAGAGAGAGAGAGAGAGAGAGAGAGAGAGAGAGAGAGAGAGAGAGAGAGATTCCGGCATAGGATGCTTCTCCCACAGTTTTTGCATCTCTCAACATAGGAAAAGATCAGTACCTCAATGAAATTTTCACATGCAATGGCCACTTGCTTAGTTTCGTTTTATCTGATGATAAATTTATGTTCAAGCTTGCAGTTAAGCACTACAAGAAGAACGGCAATCCAACATCTATGATACAGGCATCTACCCTGCTGCACTTACATATGAACAGATGGCAATGTCACCAAAGTTGCTAATTCTCTTTGTAATGTTGTTCTTCAACTAAGTTTGGCTTGACATAGGTAGAAAATCTGCTTGGGGAAGGTATATGGAGAACTCTATACAAAATGTATTTTCAAAGTCGGACTTGATATACACGTCAATGATTATTGCTAATTCTCTCTGAACTATTGTTGTTCAACTGCATTTGGCTTGATATAGGTAGAAAACCTTCGATATGATTGGCAAAACAGATTATCAATCCAGACCAAAGAAAATGCTATCTCCAAAGTTTTGAGATTGCCTAATAAGATTTGGACATCAGAAAGAGGTTTCATGGATTAAGGTTGTGATGCATATGTTAGTGTTGATGAGCTCCTGGAAAAGCATGCATGCGTGGATGCTAGTAGAAATATGTTGTTGTGTATGCTCTCTTGACTCTATGGGCAAGTGTGTAGGGTGCTAGTAGAAATCTTGTATGCTCTCTCGACACTATGGGCCAGTTTTTCGGATAAAATCATTTTCCTAACTATATTCAAGTCCTTTCCATGTTTTTTCAAGGAGGAAATTTCAAATAAATGAGCTATTTTTTCACATTTCTACATTGTTTTTCTCAAGCTTGAAGAGTATGGCACAAAATTCCCATGGAAAAGGTTACTAGTTAATGCATGTGGATTTAACATAGCATATTTTTTTAGAGCTAATCCCATTTAATTTTTGCAACCTACTGCATTCTTTTTGGTGTTTATGCGCTCTACTGGTTTTGAGCATCATGATGGCAGGATCAAAGTTTGGTGGTATGCAATTAGTTTTGTTTAAGCGGCCTACTTCTCAATGTAGGGCTTCTCGCTTTTTGAGTGTAGATGAGCCATAGAGGTATTTTATAGAGAACATCAAAAAATTGGATGTTGAGATCTAGGTGGGCTATTGCACTCTTGTGTATGTGGAAAGTGTGAGGTATCATGTAGAGGGCTAAGAAGGGTCAACTAGATATTGATGATGTGCTCATCAATCTTCATGTTGATGGCTAAGGAGGGACATATAGATTTTGATATGTGCTCAACAATCTTCATCTAGCATCCTGCTATGGACATAGCAATTGGAATATAGGAGGGGAGAGGGAGACCCTCAACATCAGTGTGGCTACTTTTGAGAGGCCTCTTAGAAAGCTTACTTTTCCACAGCTTATAGAAGCGAAAAATGGTTTTAGCCAAGAGAGCCTCATTGGCATAGGGGCTTTGGCAAGGTGTACAAAGTTGATTTAAAAGATGGGTCTATAGTTCCCATCAAGAAGCTGCCACAATTAAGCTATCAAAGAGACATCAAAGAGACATAGAGTTCACAACAAAGATGGAGACTATGGGCAAGATTTATCAAAACTTGGTGACCTTGTTAGGCTATTGCAAGGTGGGCAAAGAGGTTCTTAGTGTACAAGTACATGGAAGGTGAAACTTAGATGATAGGTTTCATGGGGATGAAGACATAGCAAACCATGCCAAAGAAAAGCAAATGTGTAATACCGCTCACAAGGACATATGACTATTGTGTGTTTTCTATGTGCATTGGCAACTCATTTTGTTTCGGATCTACCAGACAGACATTGTTACTGCTTTCTTGAATGGTGACATATTGGAGGAAGTTTACGTAATGCAGCGTGGCGGTTTTGTCAAGAAAGGACAAGAGGATAAGGTGTGAAAATGTAACAAAGCTTTGTATGGGTTGAAGGAATCTCCTCGTGCTTGGTATGAGAAGGCTGACACTCATTTGGTCAAACGAGGATTTCCTAACAGTCCAACAGAAAGCACATTGTATGTAAAGCGTGAGAGTGATGTACTTCTCATTGTGGTTCTTTATGTAGATGATTTGTTGAGCACTGGACCAAATGAGATACATATTGCTAAATTTGAGGCTGATTTGAATGCTACTTTCAAGACGAAAGATTTGGGGTTGTTGCATCATTACTTGGGTATACAATTTAAGCAGTGTGATGGTGGTATTGCCTTGTGTCAGAAAAGTTACATAGAGACATTGCTATGTAAGTTTGGACTTGAGAATTGCAAACCTATTGCCACTCCCATGGAAACAAGTTTGAAGTTAAGTCTACATGATCCTGGTGATCCTGCTGATGTCACTCTTTACCAAACTACTGTTGGCTGCCTCATTTATGTATGCAACACGAGGCCAGATATTCAATTTGCAGTCTCACAGGTCAACAGATTTATGCATAGCCCAGGGTCTAAGCATTGGCAGGCTCTCAAGAGGATTTTCCGCTACTTGAGTGGCACTTTACATCTTGGCTTGTTTTATCCCAAGGGGGGATCATTCCCGCCAGACTTACATGCTTTTTCAGACTTAGATTGGGCTGGTTGTTTTGACACGCCAAATGTCCACAAGTGCTTTTTTTCTCATGCTTGTCAGTTCATGTATATCATGGTTGAGCAAGAAGCAACCTACTATGGCCACTTCCAGTTGTGAGGCTAAGTGCAGGGCAGTCTTCACAGCTACGGTTGCGTGGTATGGCTTAGACGCCTTATGATGGCTGATTTGGGTGTTGAACAAGACATTGCCAACACTATCTACACTGAGAGTCAGAGCACATTGGCACTTGCGAGGAACCCAGTTTTTCATGCTCACACAAAGCACATTGAGGTGCATTACCACTATTTCAGGGAGAGGCTCTCAGCAGAAGAGATCAAATTGGCTTACACAGGACAACCTTGCAGATCTTTTCACAAAGGCATTGTCTCGTGAGAAGTTCGAAGCTTTCCGCAAAGCTTTGGGCTTACTCCCCTTTGTGGACTTATCATGTCCTCAGGGCATGGCGCTTCCCTTTACTCATGTGCCAGCTCTCGTTCACCGCATCACTCTAGGGGGTTTTGTTACCATATACATGTGGTAGTGATGTGTGTGAACACACTTAGGAACACCGAGGCATTTTTCCCTCCTTAGGAGGTTTTTCCCCCCATGCATTGTATATACGCCCATCACTCTAGGGCTATCTATCTTTCCATTGCACACTAAGTAATACATTCTCTATTGTGTCCCTTGAGCTTCCTTTGTCTTCTCCAAGATGTGTGTGTTTTCCTGCAACCCTAATTCCAGCAGTTTTGGGAGCAAGCATTAGTGCCCAAGATAAGTTCACAAGTTTCCTATACATGCATACAATCACAAAAAATGTTTTACTTTTAATAAATTGAAATCAATTAAACATATGGAAACTAAGATACAGTGATATACATGCAAAATAAAAACAAAAAATAACGTGAAATCAGTGTAGCGATGAGGAGCACTCCATTCCAATAGTAGAGATGAGCCCCAAGCACTTGCACCTCATAGACCCTCCAAGACAATGCTCCCTACTCAAACATTCTTGTAGGTGGATAAACACCCAAGGGAGGTAACTTATAGTAAAATACAAGTATGCCATTGTAGTGATGAGAGGTGCTCCACCAAAAAAAGAAATGAGTCCCAAACACTTGCACCACCTAATCTCTCCATGAGAATGATCCCTACCCAAACATGTTTCTAGGCAGATAGACCCTGAGGGGAGGTAACTAATTGTAAAATACAAGTACGTTGGTTTAGTGATGAGGAGTACTCCATTCAAACAACATAAATGAGCCCCAAACACTTGCACCACCTAAACTCTCCATGAGAATGATCCCTACCTAAAACTGTTTCCAAGAAGATAGACACCGAGGGGAGGTAACATATCGTAAAATTCAAGTACATCGGTCCACTGATGAGAAGTGTTGCACCAAACAAAGAAATGAGCCCCAAATACTTGCACCACCTAAACTCTCCATGAGAATTTAGGTGGCGTCTAGGCACCATTTGTTGGCCACCCAACAAATGGGTTTTTGGCAATATGAAAAATCTTTAAAGAACTTGGGGCCTGTTATTAGCCACCCTAAACGGGCACCCAACAATGGGAAAATAAAAATATATAGGCTTACAAAGCACTATTTGCGACAAGCAGAGAACATGTAGGAGGTTCTTGAGCTCACAATGGCCACTACGAGGCTCGGTTGGCTTAAAGCTATGAATTGAAATTTGCAAGAATGCCAAGGTGCTTCTATTCACTAGAACCACCTCTAAAGTTGATGCACCCTAGAGTCGGACAGCCATGTCATTAGGGGATCGTTCTTGCGTGGCTCGCGGCCTGCTAATAAAAGAACCTCAAAACTTCACTAAGAGTCTTGCGGCCTATCTTAGCTAAAATTCGGAAAACATTAACAAATTTAGAATGGATTAGTAGGCATAAAAGCAAGGGCATATGGCCTATTTTGTTTTCAATGAGTCTCATGTATCAAGGATTGTGCAATAGGGACAAGAGCGAGAACTCTCTCGTGTATACAAATTACAAGAAAGATGTAATCTTTTTGGGGTTTTTTGAGTTCAAGCTCTTTTTGTGTGTGTGTGTTGCCTGCTTCTTGCATATCAGTAGGGGAAGAGGCCCGACGCCTAATGAACCCTCCTTGTTGAAATTATCCTCGACATCGAAACAGTAGCCACTAAGGACTAGGCACAATTGTTGATTAGGGTTGCAACATCGACCATGAAGGGCTTAGAGTGCCTTATCATGGGCTTGCTAGAGGCAATGTTAAAGGGCCATTCAAATTTGTAGAGTCATCCCATACACCACTGAGAGCACACTTTCCAAAAAGTACCAAGTAGCTTAGTCTCTGACATAGGGAGTCATCCAACCACCCTCTAAACTTCTCAATTGCCTCCGAAAGCAGGTAGAGCCTTTTATACTAGAGGCTTGCAACTGCATGCTAAATGAGACAGTCACACATTGATGACACAAACTAGCATGGGGTTGGAAAAGTTGACGAGGATGGGATAGGAGTAGTTCTATTAATGGGCCGTCTATGTTTTAAGGGAACTCTTTGTAGGTGGCATTTCTAGCTAGCTATGGGAAGGCACTCTTAGGGCCCTCCAAGGGCGCATTCACACTAGCAAGGGTAGAACGTCGGCACGATCCAGGCTCTGTTTTACAGAGCATTTCAGTAATGGGACAGGAGGGGGTTTGCGAACTCGGTAGAGTTGGGAAACGAAAGTAGGGTTTGCTGATGTCAACGAGCACGTGTTGAACGCATCTGGTACGAAACTACTCTGAAGGCGCATCCGTACAGTTGGGGGCACAACCCCTGTCTCATCAGCTATTTTGTTAGTTGTTGTAAACAGTCGCTAACATGAAACTCATTGTTATTTTGAAGGGTGGAGACTACGACTTCCACCTCTTCCAACTTCGGTAAGATTAGGAAAGGTTTGCCTCAACTTAGCCGTGAGCTGATTAAAAATCAAGATTAGCTGGTTGCAAATCAAAGAAAAAGCGGTAAAATATACAATAGAATAGTTCAAAAATCTTGCAAATTTTAAAAATTCTTCTAGTGTTTCTGGTTTGCATCTTGGCGAGGAGGAAACCTAGCCGTCTAAGAAAAAAGACTTTCTCAAACATTATTAAGCACGGTTCGCTTAAGCCAAAGAAAAAAGGGAAAATTATCAAAATACCCCTCTAATTTGTGGAAATTTCCAAAATACCCTTGTATCTATTTTAGTTGGATTGTTCACTATTTCCTAATCTTTATTCTTTTTTGACAATGGAGATACGTTTTTTAGTGCTTAGCGTGTAATTTGTCACAAATTACCTCCCAAAAAAAGACAATTATGTCTAAAAATTTTATCTTTGGAAAAATTTACTCTCAAAGCCAGGGGTATTTTGGAGGGCATTTCGGGAATTTATGGCAAAATATGAGGGGATATTGGGAATTTTTGAAATTTGAAGGATATTTTGGGAATTTCCACAAATTAGAGGGGTATTTTTGCAAAAAGAAAAAGGGGGGGGGGGGGGGGGATGAACCTTGCCCGTGCTAAGAGCGCATCCGCACGCAAAGCCGGAGGGGGTAAAGCGCGCGTCATCTAATTTGTTTGCTTTTGCCTTTAAAAGACCTGGTGCAGTTTGTCATGGTGTCGCGTAGCTCCCAAAGGAAGAATGCTTGAGCTAAGGGCACATTCGCATGGCATCGTGGCAGCGTTTTTCTCTCGTCAGCGTGGTTTGTCGGCTTTTGAAAACGCTGCCCTTGCACCCTCAACTCTGCCGATTTTGGCAGAGTTGGGAAAACGCTGCCCCCCTCTCTCTAGTCTCTCTCGTGCGCTGTCCAGAAACGACAACTAGCGCCTGATTTCTTTACTCACAGCCGCCAAGAGTGATGAGCTCACGTATAACTCTACCGTTGCAGCGTGCGAATGCGCTCTAACTCTACCAAAAACCGTAGAGTTGGACTTCGTTGAGCAAATGGTTACAAAATAGCTGAGCAAAGTTACCCCCACACTCCCCTCCGTGCGAATCTCCTCTTATCCTAGAGGACCTTCTTCCCTTCTCTTGAGTCTTGCAGCTTGAGCTGGCGGCCAGGTGGAAGCCTAGATAGAAGGTTTGAGCGATGAAAAGGCGTGCCACGTAGGGACGGATTCCAGCATCTTCGGGACGATTTGAGCTGTCGGCTGGATGTCGGTTATTTTGTCATTTCCGGAAGTCGAACTCGACGCGCTGGCAGCAGCTAGCCTGGCCATTGGCCCTTTTGGCAGGCAGAGCGCAATAGCCAATCACGTGGCACCCTCTCCACCCGCCATCTTCCATCAGGGACCAGCCTCAGGGCATCATCCCAATGTGATCCCATGACATAAACGGCGCCCTTTTCCTCATCCTTTCACTCCTCGCCTGCTTCTGTCAGTGCACTTTAGGCTTTTCATGTGCACTTTTCGCACTGTGCTCACCGTTTTAAACATTTTCCTCTTTGCCTTGAGGAATCAGGATAATAGTGCCTTGCAAAACAGGAGAAAACTTTAGAAAAGTACAAAAGAGCCCACCAAAACTATGTTGCCTCCGGTAAAAACTTGAACATAGGTGAAGCTTCAAAGTTCACACTCAACCAGTGTTCCGGAAAAATCATTTCCCAAACATACAAAATTCCTTTCCTTGAATTTGCCAAGAGGAAAACTTAGAAAATTAGGTTACTTTTTTAGGTTTTTACACTATTTCTGTCTATTTTGAGGCGGAATTTCTCCTTTCCCCCTTGCACTCAACCGGCATTTTGGAAATTGAAAACGGCATGATATTAAGCTGAGACACATTTTTCCCAAACACTGCACTCAACGGAATCACTAGGGTTGGTGTATCGACGAAGGGTAAGTACTAAGGCTATGCTCACACGCGGCTTAGTTATCCTAGTAGATTACAGACAAGCTCTGACGTTAAGCAACTTTCCACCGCCTTCGTCACGTAACTATCCCTAGAAAGGTATGTATATAGTAGAAAGATGAATATCATTTATTGCTAGTATAGCATGACCGTGTCTCATGAATGAGAGAGAGAGAGAGAGAGAGAGAGAGATTTACGCGTCCTCAGAGGTCGATTATGACGTATGAGACCAAAGTTACGTGTGATGTAGTATGTGTGCGACTGATGAGTGATTCCCGATGCTCCAAAATTGTGGTGATGAGAGTCGCAATGGAGAGCCCACGTTGTGGCTGGGAAAGGAAAGTGTGTAGTCTATGTCATGCGAAAAATGTGAGGGAAACAAGTTCAAATGTGACCAAAAGCTAAGCAATCATTTTGCTGTTTGTAAGATCCAAGTGTTTTGTCATGTGTTTTAGGGCTTAAAGGGAATAGTGGGATAGCGTGTTGTGCCACCGTTGTGTGTATAAATTACATAAGCATTTTTTCACCTCACCACTTGCCCAAAAACACAAGACTTGAATATATTTCACTTGCATCTTCCCTCTTCAAAACTCTCTGTCTCTCTCTCTCTCTCTCTCTCTCTCTCTCACACACACACACACACACACACACACACACACACGTACGTTTTGTTCCATTATGTACATTACATTATATTGCCTTGAGATAGTATTGGATGGCATACGAGGATGTCCATAGCATGACTAGAGGAACATCAAGAAAAGAAAAGCTTGAGGTTGTGAATTCCTCGCGAAGACCTTATTCCTTTGACGTTTTTGAAATACATATGGATAAGTACACAATAGCAAAAGGATAGGTTTTAGGGATAAGTTGTAAAGAAAAATTCAAAGGAGTTATAAGATTGCTAGAAGAGGTGAGGAAGGCCAAAATCCTATCCAAAGAAACCTTTCTCTAGATGGAGGTGGCAAACCACGCACACTTCTTTAGGGCTCTCAAAGTCAAAAGAAATCGGGGCCTTGCTCACTCGTTCACAAATGGGGAGATGGAAATTATCTTAAGGATTCGGATGAAATGGCCCACTTAATGTTGAATCACTTGCGACAGATTATAGGTCAGCCCGAGGATCGCCGATCCCGTGAGGTGGATTTTTGCAGGTCTACCCTTATTGGGAGCATTAAAAGAATGATTTCCCTCTTTGAAGACAACCTTCTAGAGAAAGCATTCAGAGAGGATGAATGCTCTCTCGCGCTACTGGCTCTAGGAAAAGAGAAGTCTCTTGGTTGGGACAGATTGGCTACTAAGTTCTTTAGAGAAATTTGGGATGATCTTAAGTCCCCAATCACTCGAATTGCCAACCCAACCCTTGTGGATGGAGTCTTGAACTTGAGCATTAAAACAGGCCTCATTAAGCCTATTCCCAAACATGTTTGCTGCTCCCATCTCAAGAATTGGCACCCCATAATGATGATGTCACTTGCCTATAAAGTTATCACCAAAACTACTACCCTTAGGCTCTCCCCTCTATTAGACAAAGTGGTTGTTACCATATTTGTTACCATATACATATGGTAGTGATGTGTGTGAACACACTTAGGACCGCCGGGGCATTTTTCCCCTCAATAGGAGGTTTCCCCCCTATGCATTATATATACGCCCTTCACTCTAGGGATATCTAATCTTTCCATTGCACACTAAGTAATACTACTCTTTGTTGTGTTCCTGGAGCTTTCTTCATCTTCTCCAAGTTGTGTGTGTTTCCTTGCAACCCTATTTCCAACAATTGGTATAAGAGCAGGTTGGGTCCTCTCGGGCTTAGTCTGTTCATTTTCTCTTGAGCACATGCCTGCAAATTTTCTCCAATTTTTGTGAGCTTTAGTGAGTGTTAGCAGGTCAACAAATACTTCGGGTAAGCTCGTAGAGCTTAGTCTTCTCATATTTTTTATTCGGGCTCATCTCGGCCTCTGTTTCCACTACAGGCATTACTGTGCAGGCAATTTCATCATTTTGTGCAGTATTTTTGTCAGTGTCGTTTTCTACATAATAGGTCCCTTACAATATTCTACATGTTGTGCTTTATAGCATGTGCTGGTCTCGCTTCATTTCTCCTCTTTTCGGGTAGTTTTGACATCAGGTGCAGGCATTCACCATGGCTGACAACAACACATATGTGTTCAAGATGTTTGCTGTTGAGGATAAATTGGATGGGAAAAATTACCCTATGTGGGCTCACATGATGGAACATTTCCTTGTGTCGAAGGGAAATTGGAATGTTTTGTAGGGCATTGATGTACGTCCTAGTTCTGAGGATGTAGGCAATGTTGAGGATATTGCAGGTTTTGGCGGTGGCAAGGTTGCTGGCTAAAGTTGTTTTGCCTATGGCTGAGCAATCTTGTTGGGATTGTAAAGATGCAGAGGCTCATGCATTGATTATGTTATTTGTGAAGAGCACTATTACTCCTCTATTCATTCGACTAAATCTGCAAAACAGGCTTGGGATATTTTGGTTGGTCTTTATGCAAGTCGCAATGAGGCTAAAATTGCATTGCTACGTAAAGAGTTGGAATCAAAGATTATGCATGAGGAAGATATAGAAAATTTTCTTATTGGTGTCAAGGATATTAATGAGCAACTCATTTATGCAGGCGAAGTCATTTTTGACAGTTTTCTTGTGAAAACTGTTCTTGATGTGTTGCCAGATTCTTACCAACCTTTTGCTAGTACTTGGACACTTATGACTTAAGGAAATCCTGAAGTTGTCAAGTTTGATGCATTATTCACATTGCTATTGCAAGAGTCATTTTCTAGAAGAAACAGGGCTAAACAACGTGCGATTGAGCATGCCTTTATTGCTGCTCAAAGAAAAGGTGGTAAGAGATGTACGGTTCATGATCTCAGTTTTGGTGATAAGATTGTTGCATCAGGCATTTTATGTCAAGGGCTATATAAACTCACTTTGTATGACAAGTGTGGGTAGAATTTTTCCAATGTAGTTGTGGCTTTTAAGGCTATTTCAGATGCAAAACTTTGGCATGCATGTTTTGAGCATCTGAATTTTTCCAATTTGCTACGTTTGCAAAAATCTGATATTGTTGCTTCTTTGGCGCCTCTTGAAGCACCTGTAAAGCATGTTTGTGAAGGATGTACTTTGGGTAAGATGCAGCGTTTGAAGTTTCCAAAGGATGGTTCAATTAGGGCTTCATGCAGGTTGCAGCTTGTACATAGTGATTATTGTGGGCCCATACAAACTCCCTCCTTGGGTAATTAGCTTTACTGTTGGAATTGGGTTGCAAAGAAACGCACAGAGCTTGGAGAAGACGAAGGAATCTCAAGGCACACAATAGAGAGTGTGTTATTTAGTGTGCAATGGAAAGATAGATAGCCCTAGACTGATGGGCGTATATACAATGCACGGGGGAAAAAACCTCCTAAAGAGAGAAAAAATGCCCCGGCGGTCCTAGTGTGTTCACACACATCACTACCACATGTCTATGGTAACAAATCCCCCCTGGAGTGATGCGGGGAATGAGAGCTGGCACATGAGTAAAGGGAAGTGCCATGCCCTAAGGACATGATCAGTCCACAAAGGGGAGTAGGCCCAAACCTTTGCGGAAAGCTTCAAGCTTCTCACGAGACAATGCCTTTGTGAAAAGATGTGCAAGGTTGTCGTGTGTTGGCACATAAGCCAAGCTGATCTCTCCTGTTGAGAGCCTCTCCCTAACATAGTGGTAATGCACCTCAATGTGCCTTGTGCGAGCATGAAAAACTCGGTTCCTTGCAACTGCCAATGCGCTCTGACTGTCAGTGTAGATAGTGTTGGCAGTGTCCTGTTCAACACCCAAATCAGCCATAAGGCGTCTGAGCCATACACACTCAACCGTAGCTGTGAAGACTACCCTGTACTCAACCTCACAACTCGAAGTGGCCACAATAGGTTGCTTCTTGGTCAACCATGATATACATGAACTGCCAAGCATGAAACAAAAACCACTTGTGGACACTTGCGTGTCAAAACAACCAGCCCAATCTGAGTCCGAAAAAGCATGTAAGTCTGGCGGTAATGATCCCCCCTTGGGATAAAACAAGCCAAGATGTAAAGTGCCACTAAGGTAGTGGAAAATCCTCTTGACAGCCTTCCAATGCTTAGACCCTGGGCTTTGCATAAATCTGCTGACCTGTGAGACTGCAAACTGAATATCTGGCCTCGTGTTGCATGCATAAATGAGGCAGCCAACAGCACTTTGGTAAAGAGTGACATCAGCAGGATCGCCAGCATCATGTAGACTCAACTTCAAACCTGTTTCCATGGGAGTGGCAATAGGTTTGCAATCCTCAAGTCCAAACTTACATAGCAATGTCTCTATGTAAGTTTTCTGACACAAGGCAATACCACCATCACACTGCTTAAACTGTATACCCAAGTAATGATGCAACAGCCCCAAATCTTTCATCTTGAAAGTAGCATTCAAATCAGCCTTAAATTCAGCCATATGTCTCTCATTTGGTCCAGTGATCAGCAAATCATCGACATAAAGAACCACAACGAGAAGTACATCACCCTCACACTTTACATAAAATGTGCTTTTTGTTGGACTGTTACGAAAGCCTCGCTTAACCAAATGAGTGTCAGCTTTCTCATACCAATCACGAGGAGATTGCTTCAACCCATACAAAGCCTTCTTACATCTGCACACTTTGTCCTCTTGTCCTTTTATGACAAAACCGCGAGGCTGCATTACATAAACTTCCTCAAATATGTCACCATTCAAGAAAGCAGTAACAATGTCTGATTGATGTACATCCCAACCAAAATGAGCTGCCAATGCACATAGAAAACGCACAGTAGTCATACGAAAGTGGGAGCAAAAGTCTCTTCATAATCTATGCCTTTTTGATGTGCATAACCCTTTGCAACAAGTCGAGCCTTATGGCGATCGATCTCACCATCCGGCTTGGGTTTCAACGTGTAAACCCACTTCGTACCAATGGCCTTTTTCCCAGGAGGCAAATCACATAAAGTCCATGTGTCATTTTCTATAAGTGCAAATATTCTGATTGCATGGTAGCCATCCAATTTTCTGAATTCTGTGCTTCATCAAAAGACAGAGGCTCCTCAACATCATGTAAGCTAGACACAGCCAAAGCATAACAATCTGATGCATAAGATGCATGGCGAGAGCCTGAACGAGTATGACTAGACAAAGGTGCATCCAATTTACTATCATGCAAGGTGTGCACTAGCCATTTTGGCATACCTCTAGCCTGCTCATTTTCAGCCCTTTTCTCATCAAGTACATCATGTACATCTGCATCAGTAATAGGCTGATCTATAACATTTTCAGAAACCCCCATAGGTTGTACATTTGCCTCATTGGAACTTAGATTCGTATTTTCACCACTGAAAAGAGGCAACAAAGTGTCATAATGTCCTGTGAGCTTACATTACTGTCTCTAGTACATGACAACAAGGGCTGAACAGAATCTTCCACAAACACTACATCCCGTGAAACCAGAATACGTTTTGTTTGCGGATGATACAACCTGTAACCTTTGCTTTCAGCACTATAACCAACAAAAATACATTTGACAGCCTTATCATCCAATTTTCTGCGTTGTGTTTGTGGCACCAAAGCATATGCCAAACAGCCAAAAACATGCATGTGCTCAATAGAAGGCTTTTTATCATGCCATGCTTCATATGGAGTAATAGACTACAAAGATTTCGTAGGACACCTGTTTAGTACATAAGTGGCACACATGATGGCCTCAAGCAAAAAAGAATGCGGCAAAGCTTGACTAATGAACATACATCGTGCCATTTCCGTGAGTGACGTGTTTTTCCTCTTAGCAACACCATTTTGCTGAGGTGTTTTATCCCACGACTAGCCAAAAATGCATTAAATTCATGAGACATATACTCCCCCCCTCGATCGGAACGGAGGGTGCCCATAGTACATTTTGAGACATTTTCAGCCATAGCCAAAAATTGTTTGAAGCACATAAAAACTTCGGACTTCACTTTAAGCGGAAATACCCATGCATGCCTGAAGTAATCATCAATGAAAGTCACGAAGTAAAGGTAATTGCCCAAGGATGGAGTGTGCATGGGCCCACAAACATCACTATGCACAAGCTGCAACCTGCATGTGGCCCGAACTGAACCATCCTTTGGAAACTAGAACGCTGCATCTTACCCAAAATACAGCCTTCACAAACATGTTTGACAGGTGCTTCAAGAGGTGGGTTTTGCAAACGCAGCAAACTGGCAAAATTCAGATGACGAAAACGTGCATGTTAAAGTTTTGCATCTGAAATAGCCCTTGAATCTGCAACAGCATTTGCAAAAATTTTTCCACACTTGTCATACAAAGTGAGCTTATACAACCCACGGCACAAAAGGCCAGATGCAACAATTACATCACCAAAACTAAGATCATGAACTGTACATCTGTCATCCACAAATTTGTCTACAAGTCCAAGTCTAGCAAGTGCAGATACAGACAAGAGATTCTTCTTGATCCCAGGTACATAAAGTGCATCAACAAGTGTGAAGGAATTGCCATTTGCAGCAGTAAGCACAATCTTTCCAACTCCCTGAACTGGATAAGAGGCATTGTTGGCACAAGTGACATAATTCCCATGAGGGACAGACTCGAGAGAGGTGAACAATTCACGATGTGAGGTAATGTGCTTTGTAGCACCATTATCAAAATACCACACATGTGAATCTGCAGCAACTGACAAGCATGCATCATGGACATCAGGATTGTAAGTGCACTCTGCGGTAAAAGCCCGTTCGGCATCGACATCAGCATTACAGTCTCCTTTTACAAAAGACTCAATAATGGCTGCATTTGTAGTGGAACCAGCATTTGCAGTGGAACCATCCTCTTTCTTCTTAGCGTCTTTTGCCTTCAACTTAGGACACTGCTTGATCAAGTGATCATTAGCTTTACAATAATGGCAATGCATCTTCTTTTTTCCCTTATCACCAGAATTGCCAGACTAAGTGCTGCCAGCAGAAGCACTAGGAACAAAAGTTTTGCCACTCGCAGCAGAACCATAAGAAATGGCTGCATTGCTGTTACCGCCCTTTCTTTGAGAAGCAATAAAAGCCTGTTCAACTGCACGCTGTCTAGTCCTGTTTTTTTTGGAAAGTGACTCTTGCATCAGCAATGTGCATAATGCATCAAACTTGACAACTTTTGGATTTCCTTGGGTCATAAGTCTCCAAGTACTAGCAAAAGTATGGTAAGAATTTGGTAAGGCATCAAGAACAGTCTGCACAAGGGAACTGTCTGAAAATGACTTCACCTGCAGAAATAAGTTGCTCATTGATATCCTTGACACTAGCAAGGAAAGTGTACATACCATCTTCCTCATGCATAATCTTCGACTCCATCTCTTTACGCAGCAAAGCAATTTTAGCCTCATTGCGACTTGCATACAGACCTGCTAGAATATCCCAAGCATGTTTTGCAAATTTTGCTGAACGGATGTGAGGAACAATGGTGCGCTTCACAGACAACGCAATCAATGCATGAGCCTGCGCATCCTTTACATCCCAACGAGCTTGTTCTGCCGTAGGCAAAACAACTCTAATAGCAGCAATCCTTGCAGCAAGACCTGCAACATCCTCAACATCGCATGCATCCTCAGAACCAGGACGTACATCAATGCCCTGCACAATATTCCAAACGCCCTTTGACACAAGAACATGTTGCATCATGTAAGCCCACATAGGGTATCCAACCTGTCCTCAACAACAAACGTCTTGAACACATTTGTGTTGTTGTCAGCGATGGTAAATGCTGTACCTGATGTGAAAACTGCCCGAAAATAGAAGAAACGGAGCGGTAACAACACATACTATATAGCACAAACCATAGAATACTCTAAGGCATCTGTTATGCAGAAATCGGCACTGACAAAAATTTTGCACAAAATGACGAAATTGCTTGTGCAGACTTGCCTGTAGTGGAAACGGAGGCCGAAATGAGCCCGAATCAAAAAATCTGAGCAGACTGAGCTCTACGAGGCTTCCCGATATATTTGTCGACCTGCGAACGCTCTCCAAACCTCACTGTAATCAGAGAAAGTGAGCAGGCATGTGCTGGAGCAGCTGGCGACTAAGCCCGGGAGGACGCAACCTGCTCTGATACTAATTGTTGGAATTAGGGTTGCAGGGAAACATACACAGCTTGGAGAAGACGAAGGAAGCTCAAGGCACACAATAGAGAGTGTGTTACTTAGTGTGCAATGGAAAGAAAGATAGCCCTAGAGTGATGGGCGTATATACAATGCATGGGGGAAAAAACCTCATAAAGAGGGAAAAAATGCCCCGACGGTCCTAGGTGTTCACACACATCACTACCACATGTATATGGTAACATTTACTTCATGACTTTCATTGATGATTACTCCAAGAATGCATGGGTATATCTGCTTAAAGCTAAGTTCAAAGTGTTTATGTGCTTCACACAATTTTTGGCTATGGCTGAAATTGTCTTGAAATGTACTACAGGCATCCTCCTTTCAAATCGAGGGGGTGGGAGTATATGCTCATGAATTTAATACATTTTTGGCTAGTTGTGAGATAAAACACCAGTGTGCAATGCCATATACACCTCAACAAAATGGTGTTGCTGAGAGGAAAAATAGGTCGCTTACGAAAATGGCACGATGTATGTTTAAAAGTCAAGCTTTTCGACATTCGTTTTGGCTTGATGATATCATGTGTGCGACTTATGCACTTAATAGGTGTACTACAAAAGCTTTGCAATCTATGATTCCATATGAAGCATGGCTGATAGAAAGCCATCTTCTGATCACATGTGCATTTCTGGGTGTTTGGCTTATGCTTTGGTGCCACAAACGCAGTGCTGAAAATTGGATGATAAGGCTATCAAGTGTATTTTTGTTGATTATAGTGCTGAAAGAAAAGGTTATATGTTGTACCATCTACAAAAAAAGCTTATCTTGGTTTCACGGGATGTCGTGTTAGTGGAAGATTATGTTCATCCTTTGAGGTGATGTCCACCCTGGATGTCCGCCCACATGGGACGTGAACCATCCAAAGGAAGAGTGCCTTGGCTGCTCCCCACCAGACAGACTCTCATCCGACATCTACAAGAGATGCATGGGACAATATTAGAACCTATTTGAGTTTTTCTCTTCCTATACCTGATCCATATCTCCCTATCTTTCTATCTCTCCCTCTGCCTCTTTCTCTCTCTCTCTCTCTCTCTCTCTCTCTCTCTCTCTCTCTCTCTCTCTCTCTCTCTCTCTCTCTCTCTCTCCCGCTTTTTTCCTATCTCTCCCTCTCTTTCTCCCTTTATCTCCCTCTCGTTCTGTTTTTATATATCTCTCTCTTTCTATCCCCCTCCCCCCTCTCTCTCTACCTCTCCCTCTTTGTCTTTCCCTCTCTCTCCCTCTCTACCTCACCCTCCCTATCTCTGCCTCTCTTGCTCTCTATCTCTCCCTCTTTCTATCTCCTATCTCGCTCTCTCTCTCTCTCTCTCTCTCTCTCTCTCTCTCTCTCTCTCTCTCTCTCTCTCTCTCGCCCTCTTTATTTCTCCCTCTATCTCTCTCTTCCTTTCTACCACGCCCTCTATATCTCTCCCTCTCTCCCTATTTCTCTCTCTCCCTCTCTATCTTCCTCCCTCTCCCTCTCCCTCTCTTGCTTCCTTGCTCTCTATCTCTCCCTCCCCCTCTCCTTATTTCTCTCTCTCTCTCTCTCTCTCTCTCTCTCTCTCTCTCTCTCTCTCTCTCTCTCTCTCTCTCTCTCTCAGGTTTTTAAAGATATTTTGTATAATGTTTAACTTTTTTGGCCCTTCTTTCCTTATTTTTAACTTAGACATCTTTTAAATAGTATAATATTTACTCTAATTTAACAACATTAAACATACAAAAGAAAAAAGACTTTCATTTTTTTTCTCTATCTACTTCAATACTAACTTAACATTAAATATTAAATCTACACTAATCTCCCTTTTCTCCCCCTTTTTTCCTCTCTCTCCTTATAATTACTCTTTTCTTAATCACGCGCACACTACAAGCAAACACCTACAAGCTAATCATGTGTTGTCCGAAAGTGGGCGTTCTTGCCAAGAAAGCACGCGGGGCGGGCAAAGGGGGGGGGGGTTGGGGGGTTCAGGCTGTGAGAGTTTGCAAGGAATTGTAGGATACTTTTACATGTTGCCGCTTAGTAGTTAAAAATGAAAGCTTTGAGTGTAGCCATCGGAGCTTAGCCCTCTTGTACACACGTATATAAAAAATCCCTTACTTAAACCAAGACAAAAATAAAGACATCAAAGCTCAAATCATATCTAATCATAGGTAGGATAAAAGGTGCTAATGATGCGTTAATGGCAACAAATCTTTGTGGCCCAAACATGCTACGGATCGTCCTTTGGAATTGTAAGTTAGTACTCCCATGATATATATATTTTGCCTAGCAATTGGGACAAGCTCTGTATATAAATCTTCTTGGTTCATAGTGAAACCAAGTAGACGCTCGATTCTTAAAGAAAAGAGATTTTTCCACCATTATTCGATCTAAGTAGGAAACACTAAAAATTATCGAAAGTGAGCTAACGTAGATAAACAAAACAAGAGACCTTTATGTACTAGGCACAAAGAAAAATAAGGACGGGAAGAGAAAAGATGAAAAATTACACTATATGGCTTTTGCACAACCTTGAGCATGAGATAAGGAGTGTGGCACACCTTTAGTCACTCAATTTCCGCAAGCTTGATGCCATTCTGACGAGGGAGTAAGAAGACATTCCCTTTTACATGTGTCTTTGATGGTCAATAATATAGCTTTATTAATAAGGGAAAATCACATAGAGCATCATTACCATATACATTTGGTAGTGATGTGTGTGAACACACTAGGACCGCCCATACATTTTTTCCCCCTTTAGGAGGTTTTTCCCCCCGTGCATTGTATATACGCCCATCACTCTAGGGTTATCTATCATTCCATTGCACATTAGGTTATACACTCTCTGTTGTATGCCTTGAGCTTCCTTCATCCTCTCCAAGCTGTGTGCGTTTCCTTGCAACCCTAATTCCAACAATTGGTATCAGAGCAGGTCACATCCTCCTGGGCTTAGTCGCCAGCGTTGCTAGAACACCCCTGGTGTCGACAAAAAAATTGGTAAAGCTAGTAGAGCTTGGTCTGCTCAAAATTTCATTTCGGGCTCATTTTGACCTCTGTTTCCACTGCAGCCAAGTCTGCACAGGTAATTTTGTCTTTTTGTGCAAAATTTTTGTCAATGCCAATTATTTCATAACAAGTCCCATACAGTCTTATGTGGGTTGTGTGTTATAGCACGTGCTGGTCTCACTTAGTTTCTTCTCATTTTGAGCAGTCTTCACATCAGTTGTTGCAGGCATTTTCCATGGCTGACAACAACACAGATGTGCTCAAGATGTTTGTTTCTAAGGACAGATTAGATGGGGACACCTACCCTATGTGGGCTTACATGATGCAACATGTACTTGTATCAAAGGGAGTTTGGAACATTGTGCAGGGCATGGATGTACGTCTTGGTACTGTGGATGCAGGTGATGTTGAGGATGCTCCAGGTTTTGCTACTAGAGTTGTTGATGTCAGAGTTGTTTTGCCTACGGCTGAGCAGGCTCGTTGGGATGTAAGAGATGTGCAGGCCCATGCATTGATTGCATTTTCTGTGAAGCACACTATCACTCCTCACATCCGTTCAACAAAATCTGCAAAACAGGCTTGGGATATTCTAGCAGGTCTTTATGCAAGGTGCAATGAGGCTAAAATTTCTTTGCTGCATAAAGAGGTGGAATCGAAGATTATGCATGAGAAAGATGAAATGAACACTTTCCTTGTTGGTGTCAAGGATGTTAATGAGAAACTAATTTCTGCAGGAGAAGTCATTTCTGATAGTTCACTTGTGCAGACTGTTCTTAATGCTTTGCCAGATTCTTACGACACTTTTGCTAGTACTTGGAGACTTATGACCCAAAGAAATCTTGGAGTTGTTAAGTTTGATGCATTATGCACATTGCTGTTGTAAGAGTCACTTTCTAGAAAAACGGGACTAGGCAGCGTGCAGTTGAATAGGCTTTTATTTCAGCTCAAAGAAAAGGTGGGAACAGCAATGTAACCACTTCTTATGGTTCGCCTCCAAGTGGCAAAACTTCTGTTCCTAATGCTTTTGCTGGCAGCACTTCATCTGGTAATTCTGGTGATAAGGGCAAAAAGAAGATGCATTGCCATTATTGTAAATCTAATGATCACTTGTCAAGCAGTGTCCAAAATTGAAGGAAAAAGAGGCTAAGAAGAAAGAGACTAGATCCACTACAGGGTCCAATACAAGTGCAACGATTGTAGAGTCTTCTATCAAAGGAGATTGTGATTTTGATGTTAATGCAGCATGGGCATTTAGTGCAGAGTGCACTTATGATCCTATTTTCCATGATGCATGTATGTCAGTTGATGCAGATTCACATGTGTGGTATTTTGAAATGGTGCTACAAAGCACATTACCTCACTCGTGACTTGTTTACCTCTATTGAGTCTGTCCCTCATGGGAATACGGTGACTTGTGCCAACAGTGCCTCTTATCCTGTTCAAGGAGTTGGAAAGATTGTGCTTACTACTACAAATGGCAGTTCTTTCCCACTTGTTGATGCATTGTCTGTACCTGGGATGAAAAATAATCTTTTGTCTGTATCTGCACTTGCTAGACTTGGTCTCGTAGTCAAATTTGTGGATGACAGATTACAGTTTATGATCTCGGTTTTGGTGATGAAATTGTTGCATCTGGCCTTTTGTGTGGTGGGCTGTATAAGCTCACTTGTATGACAAGTGTGGACAAAATGTAGTTGCAGACTCAAGGGCTGTTTCAGATGAAAAACTGTGGCATGCACATTTTGGGCGTCTAAATTTTGCCAGTTTGCTGCGTTTGCAAAAATCTGATATGGTTTCTTCTTTGCCGCCTCTTGAAGCACCTGTCAAACAGGTTTCTGAAGGCTGTATTTGTTGGGTATGCAAGCCCGGGTTTAGTGGTGTCTAGCTCGTGGGTACAAGCCCTATAGCATGCAGGTCACTTTTTAGTTGTAAGTCAAGTCTTGCATGGCAAACATTGGTTTATATGTAAAGGCTTTAATCAATTAATCATAACGTGTAATTTTGTTCTCGCTTTTCAAGCTCTATCGAGCTCTCTCGCTCTCATTCATCTTCTGCCTGCATACTCGCCCATGAACCCTCTCCGACATCACCCACCTTAGCTTTCCCTAACACTTGGTATCAGAGCCCAGGAGGGTGTTGACGCTACCAGAGGCCAGACGTCATTGCTAAAAAGGTGACCTTGCAACGGCTGGTGCATGTGACAAATTCGCCATCTCCAAGTTCTACAGGCAGCTCATCAACATGTGCCGCTTATCAAAACGTCTCGCTAGCAAAGGCATCAACAGGCAAAGTGACATGCTGTGGCGTTTTAAAATGCTACAACATTGGTAGTGCCGTCTCTTAAGAAGACTCCTAAGTGGCGTTCTTTCCCTGCACTTGGCGCTGCAGTGGTGCAAAGCTGTTGACGAGTAGCATCTCAAAAAAAAAAACGCACTGCTAAGGTGGTACTTCTTCGCAAACAGTTTTCCATTGTATTTCAAAAGGCAACAACGAGGTGGTGGACCCAGAGGAAGGCACCACAATTTCTCTGCATTAGCATTCTAAACCGTCATCATAATTGCAGAATTTGTTGACAATAGGGCAACACGAAACTGGCAAGTCTTGTCTTGCATGAAAACCATTGAAGGGCTTCTCAAGTCAGTGTGTGACTCGACCAAGGTTTAGACGACATATCAAGACTGCATGTTCTCTTTAAAAAGATTTGGTTTTGAGAGAATGGTTTAATGGCTTTGTAGAGCTTAAAGAATACAAAAGGGTTTGCATTTTGGCATTGTTGCGATGTAGGATATTAAAATCAAGGTCCGTAAAAGAAGAACAAAATTGTGACTCCAAAATCAAAGCAACATAAAGAAAGCCAATGATGACTCTTACGATGGTTTGCTTTGAGCACTCGGTACATCAACAAAAAGTACAAAAAATTGGTTTTCCCTCAGTGTCATAGATCTGTTATGTTTTGTCAACACAATTATGTTTTTCAATCAAAGCCTCTTTTACCTTATTTGTTGTCAGTCATGCTACATCAAAAGTTGTATGGGTTATCGACACTGCCATAAAATAAAATGGTAAGATCACCCTTGTTGTTTGGTCAAGTTCTGGTATGTCTCATACTGATGGTTGTTTGACGGAAGTACACACACACACACCTATGCTATAGTTGGGGGGGGGGGGGGCGGGGGGGGTTTCTACTCACGGTTTCAAGTGATTGGACTCTACCATGGTCTGTCTCGAGTCCATTGTCGTGGTTTGGGCTTGAGGGGGGGGTTGTTGGGTATGCAAGCCCGGGTTTAGCGGTGTCTAGCTCGTGGGTACAAGCCCTATAGCATGCAGGTCACTTTTTAGTTGTAAGTCAAGTCTTGCATGGCAAACATTGGTTTATATGTAAAGGCTTTAATCAATTAATCATAACGTGTAATTTTGTTCTCACTTTTCAAGCTGTGTCGAGCTCTCTCGCTCTCTCGCTCTCGTTCATCTTCTGCCTACACGCTTTAATCAATTAATCATAACGTGTAATTTTCTTCTCACTTTTCAAGCTGTGTCGAGCTCTCTCGCTCTCGTTCATCTTCTGCCTACACACTCGCCATGAACCCTCTCCAGCATCACCCGCCTTAGCTTTCTCTAACAGTATTTTGGGTAAAATGCAGCGTGCTAAGTTTCCAAAGGATGGGTTAGTTCGTGCTACATGCAGATTGCAGCTTGTGCATAGTGATGTTTGTGGGCCTATGCAAACTCCATCCTTGAAAAATTACTTGTACTTCGTGACTTTCATTGATGACTACTCTAGGCATGCATGGGTATATCCATTGAAAGCTAAGTCCGAAGTGTTTATGTGCTTCAAGCAATATCTTGATATGGCTGAAAATGTCTTGAAATGTACTATGGGCACCCTCCGTTACGATCAAGGGGGGGAGTATATGTCTTATGAATTTGATGCATTTTTGGCTAGACGTGGGATAAAACACCAATGTACAATGCCATATATGCCTCAACAAAATGGTGTTGCTGAGAGGAAAGACAGATCTCTTATGAAAATGGCACGATGTATGGTCAAGAGTCAAGCTTTACCACATTCGATTTGGCTCGAGGCTATCATGTGTGCCACTTATGTACTCATCAAAACGTGTCCTAAGAAAGAATTGCAGTCTATGACTCCATATGAAGCATGGCATGATAGAAAGACATCTATTGAGCATATGCGTGTTTTTGGCTATTTTGCTTATGGTTTAGTGCCACAAGTGCAACGCAGAAAATTGGATGATAAGGCTATCAAATGTATTTTTGTTGGTTATAGTGATGAAAGCAAAGGTTACAGGTTGTACCATCCGCAAAAAAAGCGTATTTTGGTCTCACGTGATGTTGTGTTTGTGGAAGATTCTGTTTAGCCTTTGTTGTCATGTACTAGAGATAGTAATGTAAGCTCACATGACATTTATGACAGTTTATTGCCTCTTTTCAGTGGTGGAAGCTCGAATGAGAATTCAAATGAGGCAAATGTATAGCTTATGGGGGTTTCTCAAAATTTTACAGATCAGCCTATTACTGATGCAGATGTACATGATGTACTTGATGAAGAAAGGGCTAAAAATGAGCAGGCTAGAGGTATGCCAACATAGTTGGTGCACACTTTGCGTGGTGACAGTAAATTGGATGCAGCTTTGTCTAGTCGTACTTGTTCAGTTTCTCGCCATGCCTCTTATGCATCAGTTATGCTTTGGTTGTGTCTAGCTTATGTGATATAGTGGAACCTCTATCATTAGATGAAGCACAGAATTCAAAAACTTGGATGGCTTCCATGCAATCAGAATATGATGCACTTATAGAAAATGACACATGAACTTTATGTGATTTGCCTCCTAGCAAAAAGGCCATTGGTACAAAGTGGGTTTACAAGTTGAAATGCTAGCCGGATGGTGAGGTTGATTTCCATAAGGCTCGACTTGTTGCAAAAGGTTGTGCACAGCAGAAAGGCATAGATTATGAAGAAACTTTTTCTCCCACTTGTCGTATGACTATTGTTCGTTTTCTATGTGCATTGGCAGCTCATTTTGGTTGGGATGTACATAAATCCGATATTGTTACTGCTTTCTTTAATGGTGACATTTTTGAGGTAGTATATTTAACGTGGCCGGTTTAGGGTTTAGGGTTTAGGGTTTAGGGTCGCGGTCTTGTCAAGAAAGGACAAGAGGACAAAGTGTGCAGATGTAAGAAGGCTTTGTATGGGTTGAAGCAATCTCCTCGTGCTTGGTATGAGAAAGCTAACACTCATTTGGTCAAACGAGGCTTTTGTAACAGTCCAACAAAAAGCGCATTGTATGTCAAGCGTGAGGGTGATGTACTTCTCATTGTTGTTCTTTATGTGGATGATTTGCCGATCACTGCTAGTCCCAATGAGGAACATATGCTGAATTTAAGGTTGATTTGGATGCTACTTTCAAGATGAAATATTTGGGGCTATTGCATCATTATTTGGGCATACAATTTAAGGAGTGTGATGGTGGTATTGCCTGTGTCAGAAAAGTTACATAGAGACATTTCTATGTTAGTTTGAACTTGAGGTTTGAAGTTGAGTCTACATGATGTTGGTGATCCTGCTGATGTCACTCTTTACCAAACTGCTGCTGGCTGCCTCATTTATGTATGTAACACGAGGCCAGATATTCAGTTTGCAGTCTCACAGGTTAGCAGATTTATGCATAGCCCAGGGTATAAGCATTGGCAGGTAGTCAAGAGGATTTTTCACTACTTGAGTGGCACTTTGCATCTTGGCTTGTTTTATCCCAAGGGGTGTTCATTGCCTCCAGATTTATGTTCTTTTTCGTACTCAAATTGGGCTGGTTGTTATGACACGCTAGTGTCCACAAGTGGTTTTTGTTTCATGCTTGGCAGTTCATGTATCTCACAGTTGAGCAAGAAGCAACCTACTGTGGCCACTTCGAGTTGTGAGGCTTAATACAGGGCAGTCTTCACAGCTACGGTTGAGTGTGTATGGCTCAGATGTCTTATGACCGATTTGGGTGTTAGAAAAGACATTGCCAACATCACCTACACTAATAGTTAGAGCGCATTGGCAGTTGTGAGGAACCCAGTTTTTCATGCTCGCACAAAGCACATTGAGGTGCATTACCACTATGTCAAGGAGAGGCTCTTAACTAGAGAGATCAGCTTGGCTTATGTGCCTACACAGGACAACCTTGCAGATCTTTTCACAAAGGCATTGTCTTGTGAGAAGTTCAAATCTTTCTGTAAAGCTTTGGGCTTGCTCCCCTTTGTGGAGTGATCCTGTCTTCAAGGCATGGCACTTCCCTTTACTCTTCGTGCCAACCCTCGTTCACCGCATCACTCCCATGGGGGATTTCTTACCATATACATGTGGTAGTGATGCGTGTGAACACACTAAGACTACTGGGGTATTTTCTCCCTCTTTAGGAGGTTTTTTCTCCCGTGCATTGTATATACGCCCATCACTCTAGGGATATCTATCATTCTTCACACTAAGTTAGACACTCTTTGTTGTGTGCCTTGAGCTTCCTTCATCTTCTGCAACCCTAATTCCAACAAACATATGAGAGTTTATAATGTTACTTATAAGGGCAAGAGTAGTACGTGATGATGGTAGTACGGGCTTGGTTTGATAGAGTGGAAGAGCTTGGTTTGAGAGATAGAAAGGCTTGACTCGTGAGAGCTTGGCTTGTTGGAGTAGAGGACCTTGGCTTGTTGGAGTAGAAGAGCTTGGCTTGTGAGAGCTTGGATAGTCTTGATGAAAGTGTGGTTGAGAGGCTAGGGATTAGCTTGGCTTGATACGATACAATGCAATATATAATGTGATACAATACCCATATGAGGGAAGAAGAGCCCTATTTATAGGTGAGGTTGCCTCCTTAAAAAGAAGATATTGTGGAGCATCCCGGGGTGTCCACTTATTTAAATACCTCTTGTCCACACGTGCTATATGCAATTTTTACATAGTGGACTCCCCAGGTGAAGCATTTGGACAAGTGTCGAGTTACTTTTGCCTCTATGTGAGGAATATCAGTGATATTTTCTTTTCCAAAATATCTCCTTGTTGGTGATAACACTTGTTCTTCTAGAGGTCTTTTAGTCCTAGTAAAAGTCTTCTTCTTGCCAAGTGCCCTTTCTCGTAGCCGATTCTAGCTTTTAGAAGTCTCGGGTTTTCTTAGATTGTCACTTGCTTCCACAAGTAGATGTATCATCGCGGATGTAATCATGCCATGCAACCCTTGACTAGAATTAATGAGAGGATTAATATGAATTTAAAATTGATGCATGGTAGGAAAAAGACAAACTAATGCATTGGTTTACGTCATGTGGTTTTCATACTAAATATGCAAGAGTACTAATTATCATAAAGAAATTAAGGTGAGGTAGAAAAATGACGTTCAAAATAATTTATCAGATAAGGTATATAATTTTACCTTATATATTGTGCATGCATATGTACATTTATAGAAAATGTTCCCATGCATCTAAATATATGCATTGCATTCATCACCCGTTCCTATTATGGACGTGCTATCGCACAACATCCACCCCCTCTAAACCTGAACATCCTCCAGTATGTGCCATACTTGAAGTTCAATGGTTCAATCCTCATGAAGGTTCATTGTCTGCTTCGTCCACATCTTCATCTTCTCCTTCTTCTAGAGACTCCAAGTTTTCATCTTCATCAAGTGTTGCATTGTCATCCCTTATTTTGATCACTTTGATCCTCTTTCCAGCAACAAGAACCTTAATTTGTGTCCCATCAAGCTCACTTAAGGTGTAAGTGGCATTGTCATGCACATGCTTGAAAATATATGGGCCAAACCATCTCTTAACAAAACTTCTCATGGTAGTATGTTGATTGTCTAGTCTACTATCATCAATTATAAGCACCCAATCACCTTCTTCAATGTGTTTTTGTCGGAGCTCGTGTTTCTTGCCAAACCTGTCTTTGTTCTTTAATCTTGCTTATTTCAATCTTGATAATGATGTTTCAATGTCCTTTGGCCTTCTTTCAAGCTGTTGAATCCGAAATGCAAGAAGATCTTTTCTAGTCATGTTTTCTTCCCAAGGTAACACATTCCATGTAGGAACCACATCCTCAATAGGCATTGCAGGTTTTTGATCGTACATTAATTCAGCAAGCATGTAACCTGTGACTGAACTATGTGTTGTATGATCAGCCCACAAAGCATATGGTAATGGTCATTCACGAGCTCTGCCTCTATAAGCCTTTGCTAACACCTTGATGATTGGGGGATGGCCCCGTTCACTTTTCCCATTCCATTCGGGGTTGTAAGAAGATGTGAAAGTCTAATGCCCAACCTTTTTAAGAAATTCCTTGCTTCATCAACATCTAGCTCACCTCTATCTGTAGCTATGTTCCCAACACATCCATATCTACAAATTACATCTTCTTAGAGGAATATGCATACTACTTTTTGTAGTTTTAGTTCTTAATGCCCTTCCTTCAACTTGATTAGACAAGTCCTCTGCTAGCCAATCTGGTTTGTTCCACCCATGCTTTATTGCTTTTTGCACTTCAGAACGCTTGTGATTGCAGTATTTGCGCATTCAAACCTTCCTCAGGTCTTTATTGAAGCGGTCATCCCGTGTTGAAATGGGAAACTCGTCATGCAGCATGCTGATGACTTTGTCTTTTAAATCACTTGGTACTTCACTCCAAGTGTTTAGTATGTAGTGTCTAAACACCTGAGAGCAAAGATCGTGCATGCGCGAGATCACCTTCTTGCCTTCATCATCCAAGATGATGCCGTCGCTGAAGTCGACAGAGTAAGGCAAGCCCTCTCGCCAGTGACGCGTGAACCTTGGTGTCCCTGCAAGGGTCTCTAGTGGCGTGTCGATGGGGGTACAGACGCCAGGTGTCTCCACTGGAGTCTGGGCCTCAAAGCGAGGAGTGTCGACTGGGGTGACTCCCGGAGGAGTAGGTAGTGGTGTGTAGCTACTAGGAACGGCCATGAACCGTGCAAAACCTAGTGCAGATGGCGATGCCGTGGCTGGTGTGGGGGCGGGGAAAGTAGGGAAGGTAAAGAGCCTCATCGAACACGAGGCAGTATCGAGGCATCGGCGGAAACATCCCCACAACAACCGCCGCTGCCACCACTAGAGCGTGGGTGCCTAGACGAGTGTGAAGATGGTCTCGTCGACACCGAAGCTTCGGAGCGCGCTCAATGCTCCAAAACAGAGGGAGACGCTAAAGGAGTAGGAGCACGTGATGGTGCTCTAGAGCGATGATGATCCTCGTACCACTACCTCTGCTCAGATGACAAAGAAGAAAGAAACTCATCATCATCCATACCTGCATTAAACACACGAACATTTAATTTTAATATTGAATGAATGGAGAAGAAAACATGGACAAGTAGAGAGAGAGAGACAGACAGAGAGAGAGAGAGAGAGAGAGAGAGAGAGAGAGAGAGAGAGAGAGAGAGAGAGAGAGAGAGAGAGAGAGAGATATGACTCATAAAGGGGGAGGGATTCATGTGTAGAGAGATTTCGTTGAAGTTGTTGTGAATTTGTAAAAGCACTGCGCTCCGGGTGCGATGGAGACTGAAGATGCAATTGCGAAGGTGATCCGTCTCTGCTCATAGATGCTGCTTGCCCCACCCCTCGATCTAGTTGATCGGGTGAAAGAGACGCTAAGAAGCAGTAGTAGTGCTTCTTAGTGTCTCTTTCACCCGATCAACTAGATCTAGTGGTGGGACGAGCAGCATCTATGAGCAGAGACATATCACTTCCTTTACGATTGCAGCTTCAGTCTCCATTGCACTCGGAGCATAGTGCTCGTCGTCCCTACTTGTGAGGAGTGGACACAAAGACGATAAATACAATGATGCATATAGACAAGAATGGACAAAAAGCCACGTGAATACAATATATAATATAAAACGGAGCAAAGTTGTTCAAATACAATATTTATGGCTTTAAGAGGTCTCTCTCTCATCCTCGCATAGCTTCCTATATATATATATATATAGAGCTCTCCGTTTAGACAGATGTCCTACATTTCATTTTGTAGATCCTCTGCATGCACCCCATAGAGAGTAGCAGCTTGATGCTCGTCTGGCACCACCTCAATGGCTTCTTACTGAGCATCTTATCCATTCTCCTCCATTGATGCCACTGTGATTGGCACATGGTAGCCCTCATACATCCGTGCACTACAAGGGGATACCTTTATGATGTACCACCAATTTGATGCAGACTTTGTAGGTTGAAATATCACCTTCCAGAGCCACATAACTTACATGAGAGCTTCCAAGCACATAACTTCTGAAATTGGATGTTAATTATTTACATACTTACTTGTTCACAATGCTCATAGTACGAAAGTGTCTCTTAGGTCAGTCCATTTCTTAGTTGAATCCACCTCAAGGAAACCAGACTCTCCTCTACGCACAGTAGCGTTGCGACCGTTCATGATTATCTTGAACCATTGCACGTCGAACAAGTCGATAAAAAATCTTCTATAATCGATCCTCAAAATCTCTTGTAGCATGCCGAAATAAGTGAGTTCTGCCACCACAAGATCTGCATCAGAGAACCGTCGTCAACTAGACTGTTCAAATTTTGCCATGATTTCACAATCTTGAGTAAAACACTTTTTGTCGATCCGTTCCACCCTAAAATGTCGACCTTTACACCATGCTGCTGTGTATGCCTTATACTACAACCAACAAAGATTATGAGTGGCCGTTCAAACATCTAGAAAGTCACTAGTCATACATTGCAAACTTACCATGGTCGTGCAACCCCGAGAGTACTCCCACTCCTCCTCAGTCACTTCTTCACCGCACTGTTGTGCGCTTTTCAATTGGTTGTGCAACCATCTTAAGATCATGAATGTTGGTAGGCTCTCCAGACCCGCCGAATAATGCATCGGTGGCCGTCTTCCCCGTCTCCACTCGATTCGTGCCCTTTGTCGCTCTTGCTTTGCATCTTCATATTGTGAAATCCACTTTTGCATCATTGGATTGTGAAGCATGCAAAATTGGTTGATTTTATCCTGTAGATCTTCCATCATCTTCTTCTCAACACCGAGATTTCACATGACAATCCCAGATATGCGCTCATCATCTATGGTTTGCCATAGCGTGTCCCGGGCTTTATCAAACCCGTCTAGCCACTCTCCAATGTAAACTAGGTACTCTGATACCAGCCAACCTTCTGCCATGCTACCCTCCGGATGTGCCTTCTGACGCACATATCCCTTGAGCGTTTTTATGAAACGTTCTAAAAAGAACATCCATCTGGAATGTACTATGCCAGCTATTTCCACCTCATCAACTATGTGAACAAGAAGATGCACCTGAATGGTTAGCATGGTAGTAGGAAAGTGTTTCTCAAACATGCACACAATCTCCGTAGCGTTTAGTTTGGCGAATGGTATGGAGTCTACATTGATCTCCTTTTGTGAGATACATTGCACCAACTTTGCAAGTTTGTAGATTGTGTTACGGACGTCAGGAGACAAACATCCCTCAATGGCCACCAGTAAAATAAACTGCAAAACACGTGTAGCAATGATATTAAAGTCCACACACAAATTTGTTACACAATTCCCACTATGATATATTCCACTTCAAACATACATGACACATTTTATGTCAGTCGTGTGACTTCAAACCGGTAAGCTTTCCTTCTTTAGTAAAACACGTTCGGAGCGAGTGCATTACGCTAGTGGGGGTCCGCACAGATCAAATGGTCTCTTTTACTTTTCGTCCTTGGGCTCCTGTGAAAATCCATGGCGCTTTAGGGAGTTTTATCTATCCATCGGATGTTGTCTACGGCCAATATTGCTCCATACGATCCACATTTCTAAGGTCAACCCTGGCTCCCAAAGTATCTTTCTTACCGATCAGATGGTCCCATAGCAGATTACCCACATTCTTGAATATGTGCATTGGATAGAGCAAGCGGTTGATCATGAGTCGGGGTCAATATGGTAACTCATACCATAGAGAGAGTCTCTTCATCCCTGGGGGCAAACCGTCATCACACATCTCCTTCTGCTCTAACCATGCTTGTATAGACATCCTCGGTGGCTCTCTTCCCAAAAAGCCATCGCATAACACATGATTCTCTGGAAGATATGCTTGATGACCTTCGTAGATTGCTTCTTCAATGAGGAGGCCCGACGTGCATCCAGTCTAGGTCCACATGTGACACATGCTCTGTATCCGCTTGTTTGAAGCCCTGCATGTATACAATTGACAATAGATAAGCTTGAGAAAAACCAAGATTTATAGTGTTTGAATTTGAGTGTAAATCACCTGAGTATTCTGTTAGTCCGAGATAGTCATGCATGGTCCACATTAGAATGCCTCTGATCAAAGCATTCGGTCAACCTGTGTGTTGGTTTATATCCGTCACTTTTATGCCAATCCACAATTGTTGTAGCTCTTCCAATAGTGGACGAAGATACACATCCATATTCTTCACTTTATACCACCCCGGCACAATCAAGCGTAGCCATAGGTGCCCCTTCTTGGTAGTCAACCACGGGGGAATGTTGTAGTTGACGATGACAACAGGTCATACACTATAAGATGTTGATTTCTGACCAAATGGATTTACGCCATCCATAGCCAGGCCTAGGCGCAAATTTCGAGCTTCCCTGGAAAAATCCGACCATGTTTCGTCTATATGTTTCCAGGCTGTGCAATCTGCAGGAATCCGTAGCACGCCATCCGAAGATTTATTCTCCTCAAGCCATGATGCTAGGGCGTCCATGGACTTACACTCGAAGAAATGCTTGATGCGAGGAAGCAAAGGAAAATGTCGCAAAACCTTTTGTGGAATTTTTGTTCCGTGGAGATTTACTCGATATCTCTCGGAATCACATTTCCGGACACTTCTCCATGTCTATGTATTCCCCTCTGAAAAGAATGCAGTCATTAGGACAAGCATGAATTGAATTGTAATCCATCCCCAACTTTTGCAAGATCTGTCTTGCTTCCTTTCTAGAATCTGGCATCACATTATCAGCTGGCAGTATGTGCTCTTTGAGCAATCTACACAGTGAAAAAAATACGGTACAATTGTGTAAGTAATCTATCAGATCATTATACATCTAGAGTTTTTATTAAAGTAAACACATTGTAATAGATCACCTGAAAAGCACTGTGACGCTAGTGTCACTCCATCCAAACTTTGTCTGCATGTTGAGAAGAACCATGAGCGCCTTCAATCTAGACACACGTGCTCCATCATACAATGGCGTATCGGCTTCACTTTTCATATCATCATAGATAAGCCTTTCTAAATCCATGATCGTCTCGATCATTTCATCGATCTCGGGCTCAAACATTGCCTCGTTGGGAATGTGGTCTGCATGATCATCCTCCAAGCTGTCAGAGGCTACATATTGTGGCCTCATGTATGCTGCTTGACCAAAGCGCCTGCGAACACGTCTATTGGGTTGCAAGATTGCTGCCTGTTGGCCAGCGCCAGAGTCCGACGAGTTATAATTGGTAGCAACTCGATCTATAATAGATGGATCAAACTCGCGAACGTGCTGCAAAGAAACGCGTCTTGTCCGTCACACATAAGATCCTTGTTGAGAGATAGGTGTTTCGGTTGGACGGCCCCACATCCTCGTCACTACTCATAATGAGGGTAAAAACCTTATAACCTGGACATAAATTTAATCTTCTATTGGCATCCTCTCTCTCTCTCTCTCTCTCTCTCTCTCTCTCTCTCTCTCTCTCTCTCTCTCTCTCTCTCTCTCTTTGTTCACACTGTAAACTACCTCACATTCTCTAGTCATGTCCAATCCCCGCACACCTCGGTCTAGAGGTGCACGGAGATCAGAACCACCGGGTTATAATCTCGTCTTTATTGGTCAATGCCTATATTTTTGGGTACAAAATCTACACTCCCACGGCTACATGATAGTGCATGTAGTGGACAAAACCCCTTTGCCTCTTCTGTGGCTGTAGCATTTCACCGCGTCTTAACATCTTTCACAGTAGATCTTTGTTCGAGGGATTACTTAGCACATTACATGTTGGCTTCCAATCTAAGTATCATGCCGTTGAAATCTTTCCAACTTAAGGTCGCATCCGTAGAGAGGAAGAGAGGGATCACCGTTCGTCTAACTCTAATTTTTTTACCGTAATCCCAAAGGTAGACTCTAATATAAAAACTCAATCCAAAATCTAATATTAAATCTAACCTAATTGAACATGTGGTGATTAGCGGCTAATTGAATATGGTTAGTGTGTGAGTTAATAGGTGTCATATTCTGATGGGAATAGACATATTGTTGTGTAACTAGTGTTTGCTCTTTGGGCAAAGCGCGCCTTCATTGACATGCACTAAAATCTAACCTAAATCTAATCTAATCTTAAATCGAACATGAATATAGATCTAATTTAATCTTAAACTCAAAATAAACCTATATCTAATCTAATCTTAAATCTAGCCTAAACCTAAATGTAATCTAACTTAAATCTAAATTTAATCTAGTTAATTTTAAATTTTGTCTTAATCTTAAATCTAAATCTAATTTAATATTAAACTCAACATAAACCTAAATCTAATCCAATCTTAAATCCTAAACTTAAATGTGCTATCTAAGTTAAATCTAACATAGCTACCTAATCTTTAATACTTTCCTAATTTTAAATCTAACCTAATCTTAATCTAATGTAAATTTAAATCTAACCTAATTTTAAACTCAACAGAAACATAAACATAAATCTAAACGTAATCTAACCTAATCTAATTTAAATCTTAACCTAATCTCTCTCTCTCTCTCTCTCTTTGTTTTCTCTCCTTACCTCTCTCTTTTGTCTTCTCCCCCCCTCTCTCTCTCTTTGGTTTTGTATTCTCTCTCCCTCTCTCTTTCTCTTTGTTTTCTCCTCTCTCTCTCTCTCTCTCTCTCTTTGTTTTATCTCTCTCTCTCTCTCTCTCTCTCTCTCTCTCTCTCTCTCTCTCTCTCTCTCAAAGAAACAATGTGTGTGTGTGTGTGAGAGAGAGAGGGAGAGGAAGAGAGAGAGAGAGAGAGGGAGAGAGAGAGAGAAAGAGGGGAAGGTAACATGAGAGAGATGAGAGGGAAGGAGCATACCTGGCTCTCCTTCCTCTCCTCGTATGTGTGTGTGGGGACGCGGGGGGGGGGGGGGGGGGGGGGGGGGAGAAAGAGAGAGAGAGAGGGAGAGCACGGGTTACCTCTTTGCTTGAGCACTGAAAACTCAGATCTGAGATCTAAGTTTTCGGGCGCTCTCAGTTTATTTTTTACCCCTGTCGGCATCGCTATGTAACCAATAAAATAGCGACGCTCATAGCGACGCTGTAGATTTTCACTTTTGAGCATTGCCATTGTGAAGTACCTATAGTAGTGCATAGGGCCCACACAAAGGCCCTACAATAAGCACTTCTTTTACTCCAAACACAGACTTTGTTCCTGACAAGGTAAGGTTGACTTCCTCTAACTTGGATAGTAACCTTCCATAATGATCTATATGGTCTGCTACAAACCTTTGGCACCACTTGGAATCTAAAGCCTCATCTTTGTCTTTTATGTCGTATCCTTTAATTCGCACATCATTTAGAAAGGGCATAGTAATCTGGGGTATGAAGTCACGTAAGACTTGAAGGAGTACGAGCGGAAGTGCACGCGAGAGAGAGTGCGAGAAGAAGAGCACGACGATATGGTGAACTCGCTCTACTGTAATGTGTAGAGCATAGTGAGTTCTTATTAGGTTTTTACAAAAGAATATGTGTACATACCTGGCGGCCTGCCCACTTACCTGGGCGACCACATTGGGCTTTATACCCCAACAACCTCCCACTTAAAGTCCAATGTGGTACTTTAAGTGTGACAGAAGCTACTATACAAGCTAATATACAAGAGATGTAGAGAAGTGATGTACTACCCTACACCTAACTGCTTGCGAAAACGCGCAAAGCTCTCTGAGGGAAGTCCTTTTGTAAGTAGATCAGCAGGATTTTTTGTGGTGTGAACTTTGACAAGCTGAAGTTGCTTATCCTCGAGCATTTCCCTGATGAAATGATACTTCACATCCACATGCTTTGTCTTTGAGTGATAAACTGGATTGCGAGCCAATTGTATAGCACTTTGACTATCACAATATAACACAGGAATCTCTTCTTTGATTCCCAAATCTGTTACTAGTCGATTAAGCCAAATTGATTCTTTGCATGCCTCTGATGCTGCAACATATTCAGCCTCTGTAGTAGACTGAGTAACACAATCTTGTAATCTGGAACGCCATGATACTGCTCCACCAGCCAATGTAAAGACATACCCTGACGTAGACCTTCGGTTGTCTAAGTCACCTGCATAATCTGAGTCTGTAAAACCCTTTACACTTAGCTCCTGACTCCCATAGCATATACGCATACTCTTTGTAGCTTTCAGGTATCTCAATATTCCTTTCACTGCCTCCCAATGTTTCTTGCCTGGGTTTGACATGTATCGACTTACTACTCCCACTGCAAATGCAATGTCTGGGCGAGTAGCAATCATTGCATACATCAAACTACCCACTGCAGACACATATGGAATCTTATCCATTTCAGCATGTTCTTCCTCAGACACAGGACAATCTTGTTTGCTAAGTTTCACATATGGTGGCAACGGAACACTCAATGCCTTTCCCTTCTCCATATTGAAACGTTGCAAAACCTTGTCAATATACTCTGTTTGAGATAACCAAATCAACTTCTTTGATCTGTCTCTCTCAATGCGCATACCAAGTATATGACTTGCCTCACCCATGTCTTTCATGTCAAATGATTTTTCCATCTTTGACTTCAAAGCTGAAATTTCGTCCAGGTGCTTGCCAGCAATCAACATGTCATCCACATACAAAATAAGGATCAGCCAACTGCCATCCTTAGCCTTCTTTGTATATAGACAGTGATCGAACTCACTACGTTTGTAGCCTTGAGAAAGCATAAACTTGTGGAACTTATGGTACCATGCCCTCGGTGATTGTTTTAAGCCATAAAGACTCTTTAACAACTAGCATACCAAATCTTCCTTGCCTTTCTCAACAAACCCTTCTGGCTGCTGCATGTAAATTTCCACATCTAAATCACCATGCAAGAACGCTGTCTTGACATCCATTTGGTGCAACACCAAATCTAATATGGCAACCAATGCAAGAAAGCATATCAATGTAGTCATCTTGACCACCGGAGAGAAGACTTCATCAAAGTCAATGCCTTGTTCTTGCTTAAAGCCCTTGGCAACAAGCCTTGCTTTGTACTTGGGCTGACGATCATGAGCGGTGATCTTATACCTGTAAACCCATTTACAAGGTAGAGCCTTTTTGCCCTGTGGTAATTTAACTATCTTCCATGTCTGGTTTTTATGCAGAGCTGTCATCTCTGACTGCATGGCCAATTGCCAGTTCCCGGAGTCCTTCGTTTGCAATGCTTCCTTGTAACATGAAGGCTCATTGCAATCAGTCAACATGACATAGTTCATAGATGGAACAAACCTATCAGGAGGTCACGTGATACGTCCGGATCTACACACAATAGGTGGCTCAGGCTCAGCCACAACCTGTGGTTCCACTCTATCCTGTCCTTGCTCCTCTTGAGCCCTGACATTTTGTCTTGCACGTGCAGGTCCATCTTCTTGGAAGACAACTCTTCTAATCTCCTCAACCCTCTCTGGTTTAGAATGATATTTGGCTTCATTAAAGTGAACATCATTGCTGCGGATAACCTTTCTGGATTCTGGATCCCAAAGTTTGTACCCCATCTCACCAGAATTACCATAGCCTAGAAAGATGCACTTTCTACTCTTTCGCTCAAGTTTGTTCCTAAATTCGTTTGGAACATGAGTATATGCCTCACAGCCAAAGACTCTGAGATGCTTGTATGAGGGCATTTTGCCTGACCATACCATCTCTGGCACTGAATCCTTCTGCAAAACCTTGCTAGGAGATCTATTTATAAGATGAACAACTTTTGATACAGCTTCAGCCCAAAACCCATTTGGCAGTTGTGCATTAGACAACATACTTATGACCTTCTCTTGTATGGTCCAATTCATCCTCTCAGCAACACCATTTTGAGGAGGATTGTAAGGAGCAGTAAGTTCACGTTTTATACCTTTTGACTCACAAAAGTCCTGAAAGGCCTTTGAAACATACTCTCCACCATTGTCAGTGCGTAAGCATTTAAGCTTCTTGCCACTCTGATTCTCCACAAGTGTCACAAACATGTTGAAAACACTAAACGCTTCATCCTTGTGCTTGAGAAAGTAAACCCATACTTTCCTCGAGTAATCATCTATAAATGTCATAAAGTAAGAAGCTCCCCCTAGAGATAGGTTAGGCATAGGTCCACACAAATCACTATGAACAAGTGCCAACTGTGTATCTCTTCTACTGCTTCTATGCTTATGTGGCTGCTGTGTTTGCCTACCATACAGACAATGTTCACAGAATTCAAAATCATTAAATGAAAAGCCAGGCAAATAACCAGAACGAGACAAGATTTCCATTCCCTTCTTGGACATATGTCCTAACCGGCTATGCCACAAAGAAACGTTCGGCTGCTCGGTTACATTGATTACATTTTTAGAGACATTTGATACATAAATCATGTAAAGTCCTCCAGACTTTACTCCATGTGCTATTGTCATGGAACCCTTGGATATCTTCCACATGTTCTGTCAGTGACATAGCCAGCATCATCAAGTAAACCTGTGTTGATCAAGCTCTTTGTAATTATGGGAACATGTCTCACATTTTCAGTGTGAAAGAAGAGCCATTCTGAAACTTCAATTGAACATCTCCAACACCTAAGATCTCACATGTATGCCCATTGCCTAGCCGAACATGATCTTTAGTGGTCACATAAGAGCTAAACCACTCCTTGTTTGGAGACACATGAAGTGATGCCCCTGAGTCTATAATCCAGTCACTCAATGCATTTCCATCAGATGTTGTAAGAAGAGCTGAGTCCATTGTATTCTTCAAGAAGTAGATGTCTCCTGACACTAGGCTGTCATCCTCTGCAACAATGTTTGTCACATTTATTTCTTGAATCTTCACTGAGGACTTGTTCTTCTTACCATGGTCTTCAACTTTCTCTTTGCCTTTTTCTGGTTTCCATTCTCTACAGTCTCTTTTCATGTGACCCTTCTTGCCACAATGGTAGCATTCTATGTCACTCTTGCCTTTAGCACTGCGGGACTTGCTACGAGACTGATTCCTCTTTCCACCTTTGTACTTTTCTTTGGTCCTTCCCCTGACAACTAAGGCTGTTCCTTTGCCTTTGTCCATTGTCTTTTTGTTGGTTTCTTCAGTAAGCAGACTGCCTTCTACGCCTGCTATGGTCAAACCATCTGGAGGTGCACAATTACTCAAAGCTGTGCGAAAAGTGTCCCAACTTTCCGGCAATATGATCAACAGGAACATAGCTCTAATAGGTTCATCAAACTTGACACCTTGAGCTGACAACTGACTGTAGATGGTGTTGAATTCATTCAGATGATTGGACATAGGTGTCCCTTCTTTCATCTTCAAGTCAACAAGCTTCTTAAGCCAGTATACTTGTGAAGCTGCACTCTGCTTCTCATAAAGATCACTCAGCTTTGTACATGCTTCATAAGCCGACATCTCGTCTGCTACATTGAAGTAAACGCTTTCTGCCAAAGTCAGCATAATGGTAGAAAGTGCCAATTCATCCATTTCGCTCCATTCATCTTCGTCCATATCTTTTGGTTTTATCCCCTTGAGCTTTATAGGTTTTATCTGCTTCTTTTGTACCAACACGTGCCAAATGTGCTTCTTCCACAATGGGAAATTGGTTCCATCCAGCTTCTTGATATTGTAAAGAGCAGTGTCCTGTGATCCAGCCATAGCTACGCTTCACAATAGTTTACTTTCCTGGGAAAAATTCAGCAGAGTTTCCCCTGTAAACTGACCTCTGAACCAATATCAGCCTGTCAAATGAACCAAGAAAGCTTCAGATTCTGCATAAATTTTAGCAGAGTCTCCTTTGTAAAATGGCTCTGGTGTACTCAAAGAACAGACTAAAAAACCATTGTCTCTCTAACACTATAAGCTGTGGGTAAACCTGTCCTCCACCTGTACTGTCTCTCACTGTCCTGTCACTGTCGTGTAAGCATAGACTGTGAAAATGCCTCAACGGCAGTAAAGCAAAGATGCAATCCCAATTGTCTAACTCACAGTCAATACATCCTAGCTGCCTATCTAAGGGTGCTCGAGGGATCGCTCCAAGACCTGTATCACCGAAAGGATCTCAACATTTGAGAATCCCCCAGCTCAATAAAACCTCACTCGACCCTCAACAAAGGCTGCAGTAAATCTGACAGTACGTAGACTTACCACAAAGTCATACGTCCACAAATTTCTCACTGTATGCTGTAACCGCTGCGGCGGTTGTTTGCTGCGTGACTCACAGCTAGCAAACCCTCAACAGACATACCTCATCTCTGACAATACATCCCATGTGGAAGTACCTGCAATGTCAGGATGAAATCTGGAATATCAAGCAACAAACACAAGCTACCTGATGAACTAGTGGATGTCGCCTACAATCTGTGTGTAGATGCGCCTGTGTCGTATGTGACACGCCTCCAAGAACTGTGAGCCGTCCTTCGATGTGTAGACAACTACAAATCAGCACTCTGGGAGTGCCGATATCCTCAGCACCTGCAGTCGTAGGCCGAAACCCCAAATTTGCAGAGTCGGATCCGCACCCGCCGAGACCACGTAGTTGAAAATGGTCTGCGTAGAACTTTGTCGAAGCCGAACGGTGGTCGAGATGACCTCAGAATGAAATTGGGGCCGTGTCTTCGCCTGTCGAATCTCACTCCAATCTGAGCAGGTGACTCTGGCTACCTGCAAATGCTTCCCCGAGCCTCGATCTGAGCTCTCATACCAGTTGAAGGAGTACGAGCGGAAGTGCGACGCGAGAGAGAGTGCGAGAAGAAGAGCACGACGATATGGTGAACTCGCTCTACTGTAATGTGTAGAGCATAGTGAGTTCTTATTAGGTTTTTACAAAAGAATATGTATGTGTACATACCTGGCGGCCCGCCCACTTACTTGGGCGACCACATTGGGCTTTATACCCCAACAAGACTTTGTTCATGCCATTCATCATATGTGCCCGTCATAGTAATCTGGGGTATGAAGTCACGTAAGACTTTGTTCATGTTCTCTCCTTGCGGTAAGGTACCCATCCTTACCAATCCCAAGGGTGTCTTCATGGTGGTTATGTCCCTGCTTTCCATTGCCATTTGGAACTGATCATACCCTGACTACAAATCTCCCATAGAGTATACTTCTCTTCCTGCAAATGCTTTTGCGAATTCATCCACAATTGGCCATGTACCAACATTTCTGATTGTAACCTTGTTTATTGGCTGCTTGTCTTGGATGAAGCACAAGGCCCCAATCTTCTTTGGCATAGTGAACCATCTGTTGGAATATGAAGCGCAAGAAGGCTCCAAGATGCCCATTTTAATCTTTTGATTAAGCAAATCAATTAACTTTGCCAGGTGAGCTTTAGGAACTGGAATTGGTCGCAAGTTCCAAGGTGCATGAGGTATAGTGAAAATTACCATAGCTGCAATATTCTTGGGTCTACACATCCTATCTCACTTGGCTTAAATGAAAAAGCCTTACCATGTCTGGAAAGCATCTCCTCAAAGAACTTCTTCTCAATAGGTGTTAACAACTCACCACATCCAATTTGAAGCTCTTTCAAAGTTTCCTATGTAAACTTGTAGACAATCTACTTTGGATTCCTAAGTTTGTATTGCAAGGAAGCTTGCTCTATCTTTTCTGTGCAATCTGAAGGTAGAGGTAAGGCCATTGGTTTAACCTTCTTTGCCATAGTCTTGTATTTTTTCTTCACACGCACTTCGGGTTCTTGGTATTTGTCTGTAAAAGTCTTGATCGCCTTATACATATCCAAAGTACAAACTTCAATAACTTGTAGTTTCTCCTTGTCACTAGAGATCATTTTGGATTTAAGCTAACCCATTGTATCTGCAAAGGAAAGCTATTCAAAGACACCTGTAATGTATTCACTATCCTTTAGTAACTTGATATTCCTAAAGTCTTCTTGTGTATTATGTACATACTACCGAGTACTTCTCTTCATTCCTTCAAGTTTTGTGAAGCATATTGATCCATTCCTTGTCAACCCATGAAAACCTATGAAAAAATTTCATGCATAGCTGGATCAGGCAAGAGCCTCTAATTCTTTGTACCACTGCACTGAAACTTTACAATGGTACTTGGCAAAAACCCCTCATTTCTCTGTGATCTTTAAATTCCCTGGTTGCCTTTGGAAGAGTATTCTCACGCAAGCTGTCACAGTTTCTTTCATCGTTTACACACACAGTGAGGAATCGGACAACTTTCTTACCGTTTCTACTTTTTATCCTTGCGCAAGCCAATCCATCATCCATCATCTTTATCTCCATTCATACACTTGTGATGAATGGTTGCCCTAAGATGAGTGGGTAGGTTGACATCTCTTGCACAAAGAAATTTTGCTCATCCTTTACATCTCCTATAGTTACTTTGAATTAGGGCAAGCTCCATATAGATCCCTTGAGGAATTGTTTGCAGCTCTTATCATCCATCCATGATTTGTGTCAATTGGCTACCTTCCCCTTCATATAAAGACTTTTAGACATGAGGTTGATTTCAGAGCCAGATCAATCAAGGCTACATAGGGCTCATCTAGATCTGCACCTTGGCTAAGGTTTCTATGGTGGCTCTTGTCCAATGGTTCCTTACATAATGACTCCTGTATATAGCGTCATCATCCTCAACATCCATAAAGCGAACGTGTTTTGTGCTTCCGATAGAATGATAGCACCTTGCCATGCTTTCATCATGGTCATTGTTGCATTCCTTGTGCCTTTGAAATATCCCCTTCACCCAATGCCTATCTCTTCCTCTTGATTATATCTATGATTCCTTCATGGAACTCCCACTTTGTAATCCCAAGTACCTCACCCAATGTAAACTCAACTTAATTGTCCAAAATTCTTTCTTCCAATACCTTCTTTATATTTGTAGCAGCCTCTATATCTGATTGCAATTTATATGCAGGAATCTTTTCTTTGTCTGCTTCCTCTCGGGTGATGTAGCCTTCATGGGTATTTTTTATGGTGGAACTTGATGTGGTGAAGCTTCCCTTGGAGGAATATTTTCTCTGTTTCCTCCACTTTTGGTAGCCCTTTTTGAGGTTCCTTCATCTCGATTTTTGCATTTGTGCTTTTCTTCTATGACAGCTTCATGATATTAACATTTTGCAATATATGCATGAACTGACAAAGCATCCACTGGATCATTCCACCCTGTTGTTTCACGAATACAATCTCCAGCTTTATGTAGTATTTTTGTAGTTACCTTCCCCTTTATAGCAGACCCCAAAGCATATGGCCATAACTCATCTGATACCTTCTCATCATTGATTACATTCTTACTTGACACATGCTCAATATTCATCCCATAGGCATTTGCTTCAACCCTGGAAATAGCCTGTCTTGTAACCATGTCTTCAACTAGCTTTCACATTCCACCTTTTCCAAAGTTGGTCCCCAAAAGCATCCCTGTTTCTCTGAGATGAATCTTTCCATCCCTGAAAAACACAAGGTCTTTGATCAAAGCATCCTTAAAGCTGTCACAATCTCTCCTAGTATGATCAGTGCTATCACACCATATACACCTATTTACAAAGCCTTGCTTGTTTGATGTTTTTGCCCTGATGGTTGCCCTAACTCCTTTTTGTCTAGACTTTCTAGTTTGAAATTCATCTCTTGCATGCCCTTTACCAACTCATCTAGTGTGGATTCTTCCATTTTTGGAGTTGAATTAATTGGCTTTGACGGTCTTTTTGGTGTGATAGAGAGAGAAGTACCATTAGACACCACCTTTGTGTCTCGCTGACGTTGTCTCTTGGTAAGTAATGAGACTGCATCTTTGACTTCTTTCCATTCTGTCTTCAATCCTTGCTCTGTACTCTCGTCTTCTAAGAGTAGTTCAAGATGCTCTTGAACCTCCAGCCTTACAACTTGCAGGAATAGTTCTGTCTTTTCTCTATCCAAGGTATGTATTTCTTTTGTTGATAATTGGGCATAGCGATGCTCCAACTCCCTTAATAATTTGGTGATGGAAGTCCCTTCTTTTGGCTTTGCAACCCACTCTAGGAATGCCCTTTTTTTAACCCTCTCATCATCCTCCATGAAGTATTCATCCTTTAGAGCAACCTTGAAAGCTTCACAATCTTCACCATGCTTAGCCCTATGGTTTTTACATCATTTCGGATCTCTGGCACCACAACAGGCTCAAATCTTCTCATTGATTCCTAGCACCCTGTTTAATTCCATCTCCTTTTCATAGTGACGGAGATACTTTGTAATATTTCTTTCATCAAACTGATCAATCTTGTTGACAATCGAGTGAAGCGCCTTTGTGGTTGAAACTTCCCTCCTTTCTATAGCTTGTTGTTGCATCATGAACATGGCAAAAGCTTGAACCATTTGCATTGTCCCAGCATCAAATTGCATATCTTGATAATCTTACTGATCCGCCATGGCTAAGCCTTCAAATGCCTTTGCAAACCCTCACCCTGACTTTTCACGTTGGGTTCACCAACAACAAGTGGACTTTCTCGCCAAGAAAGTGCGGGGCTTTTGGTTGTGAGAGTTTGCAAGGAATTGTAGGATACTTTGACATGTTCTGACCTCGGGGGGTGCACTATGTAATCATGTTAATGTATAACGTGACTTCAAAAGGAGGGGTTTTAAAATACAAAAAAAATAGGCAATTTAACAGAGATACATTAAAATAAGGTGTTTTTATATTCAATTTTGAAAAAAATTCCTAAAATAAGGGGTCATTTTATTCATTCAAACATGTTAAAAGAGGGATTTTTTTAATACCTCGTGAATGCACGTTATATAGGGGGTTACTGAATGGTGAACCCCCCGAGGTTGTGACTTAGTATTTAAAGATAAAAGCTTTGATTGTAGCCACCGGAGCTTAGCTCTCTTGTACACATATATATACAAAATTCCTTACTCAAAGCAAGACAAAAATAAAGACATCAAAGGTCAATTCATATCTAATCATAGGTAAGATAAAAGGTTCTAATGATGCATTAATGGCAGCTAATATTTGTGGTCCAAACATGCTACGAATTGTCCTTTGGAATTGTAGTTTAGTACTCACCATGATATATATATTTTTCCTAGCAATTGGGACAAGTTGTATATATAAATCTTCTTGGTTCACCAACTAGAGGCTTGATTCTTAAAGAAAAGAGAATTTTCCACAGCTCTTTGAGCTCAGTAAAAAACACTAAAAATTATCGGAAGTGAGCTAACGTAGATAAACAAAACGAGAGACCTTTATGTACTAGGCACAAAGAAATATAAGGATTGGAAGAGAAAAGAAGAAAAAATACACTATATGGCTCTTGCACAACCTTGAGCGTGAAATAAGGAGTGTGGCACACCTTTGATTACTCAATTTCCTCAAGCTTGATTCCGTTCTGACAAGGGAGTAAGAATTAGAGATTCCCTTATACGCGTGTCTTTGATGGTCAATAATATGGATTTATTAATAAGAGAAAATTACAAAGAGCATATGGGAGTTTATAATGTTACTAGCTTGTAAGGGAAACAATAGTATGTGATGGTAGTATGGGCTTGGTTTGATAGAGTGGAAGAGCTTGGTTTGAGAGATAGAGGGGCTTGGCTCGTGAGAGCTTAGATAGGTTTGATGACAGTGTGGTTGAGAGGCTAGGGATTAGCTTGGCTTGATACGATACAATGCAATATAATGCGATACAATACCCAAATGAGGGAGGAAGAACCCTATTTATTAGGTGAGGTTGCCTCCTTAAGAAGAAGATATTATGGATCATCTGTACAAGTGTCGAGCTACTTTTGCCTCCATGTGAGGAATAGGAGTGATATTTTCTTTTCCAAAATATCTCCTTGTTGGTGATGACACTTGTTCTTCTAGAGGTCTTTTAGTCCTAGTAAAAGTCTTCTCTTGCAACATGCACTTTCTCTTAGCCGATTCTAGCTTTTAGAAGTCTTGGGTTTTCTTAGGTTGTCACTTGCTTCCAAAAGTAGACATATCACCGCGGATGTAATCATACCATGCAACCCTTGACTAGAAACTGTCATCGGCTCGCAGACGAGCTTAGCATACAGAAGATCACCCAGCTTCATCCGTTGTCATCCTGAGAAGGACACTGCTCCAACACGCGTTACACTCAGGAGAATCTATAGATTGGGGAATGGACTTAGAATTCCTTGAGGACTACTATGTGGTTGCGTGTCAAATTTTTCCCTACCATGCAATAGGATATCGATCAATGATTCAGAGACTGGGAAATGCCAAACCACTTAGCAAACTAGTGGACTCCGCCTACTAAAGTATTCTACCAAATGCTTCAACCTGATAGCTTGATTGCCCAAAGATGTAACACAATCTGGGGTCTTCCACACAATAGAGAATGGTGGCTACAAAAAATTGACTTGGTTTGGTCTACACATTTCTCCTACAAGCATAAGGTATTTATGTTGAGAGTGTTAACTGGGGCACTGCCCATTGGAGAATTACTTCACACAAAAAATGTAATGCATGGTAAATGTATCAGATGTAGCCACATGGAAACCGTAAAACATCGTTTCATGAACTGTACTCATGTACATTATTGGTGGCAAATAAATGTAGATGATTGTTGAATGTCAATTTGACAAAGTTCAAGTTTTTTCTGAGTTGATGCACTATATGAAACCTGGTTTTTGGCCTGCCCAAAGGGCTAAGGCCATAGTGATGTGTTCCATTTTTTCTTAATGAAAAAGGAGAAGTTGTTTTAAAAAATGTATATATTTTTAATTGGTTGGAAGAGACAGAGAAAACCCTGCTGTCACTCACTTGAGAGACAAGCCTCTATAGGCCATGATGAAAACTTGATCATGAATAGGATATTGAAATTTATTCACAAAAACATAAATTTTTACTGATTGGGAGAGATGGCATATATTCATAACAAAGACACGAGCAATATAGAATATATAGATTCACGTCAGCTCTAAATCATGAAAAGGAGTGTATGTGTGCATGATTTAAAAATCATGAAAGCTACAATGATGGGGAGATCCTATTTTTCTGAGTCAAACTAAGCAATAAGGACACGGCTCTCTCTCTCTCTCTCTCTCTCTCTCTAACGTTGTAGCCTGTAACACGTGTCTTTCTGTCTATGAAGGGACCTGTAGTTTATCTATGTGTGTCCCAATCCCCATGACGTATGTCACCATGCGAGGGTGAGGTGGTGAGCTAGAAAATCGAGGTGACGATTATCCCTGATCTCTGACGTGGAAAGGTATGTATTCTCTGATCTCGCTCTTTACTTGTATTCTCTGACGTGGGCTAAATGTATGACTCGATGCCAACCAGGAGGATCTTTCTGCAAAGAATCAGGAAATTGAACAGCTCTCCTGTTTGGTAGAGGCCTCTGCAAACATGTGCGAGTTCTTAAATAGAGTTTTCTTACGATGATCTTACAATGTGGTCTCACTTTTGAAATTACTATCACTAATCATTTATGAAATTGGAGATTGTGATTTTTGTTGAATGCACGCCTCGTGATTTTATCACTTGTTAATTTAAATACATAATGTGATGGCTCTGGCCACGTTAATATTGGATAGTTTGTCTCCATCATCAATCCATCGGGATCCCATTGCGAGGTCCCGCTGGAAAAATGGGGTTTCCAACGTGGCATGAACCCATCTGCATACCAATGAGGCCTTGGGGACGGCACATGCACTCGAGCAAATCTTCTTTAGAAAATTTTGCATGTGAGAGTAGCAACATTTTCACTAATGAAAGCACCCTTGGCTGTTTTGCCTAAATTTCCCGCTGCAATTGTCCTCGTCTGCTTGACTACCTTGGAAAGGATGAGAACTGTAAAATGAACATTGGTTGCCAATGATGGGCAAGCACTTTTTAATTCAAAGTTGGAAGCATTTTCAACTCCACCACCCCTGACCAAGTTTCATTGTTTGTTGCGCAAAAGCACGCAACATCCTTGCGATGTGAACAATGCTTGGGGTAGCTTTCGTATAGTGGCTTTGCGAGGGTTTTGCCGATGTCAACATTCGTTTGTTTGTGGTTTCTAGCTCGCTCCTCCCCTTCGCCCTGGAGCAACATCGCAATTAGTTGCCAACCGATTACAAACTATAGTGCTTTGCAATGGTTGCCAAGCGGTCGTACCTATCTTTTACTAACTTCTCATGGTAGTTATAAAGAGTGCAATTGGTTACCACCAATTGCAAGGGTGAACTGGCTCTAATTTAATGGAATTGTAGAAAGGAGATGGATGAGAAAACGTGTGTACACAGGAAGTGGAAGATGGTGGGCGCGAGGTAGTTTTTGTTGGATGAGAAGATAAGGGGTGTCGTTTTCGGAAGATGGGCTACTTAGTACTAGAGTCTCGAAGGCCATCGCAACATGCAACTGCAGTTGCAAGAGAAGAAGAGAGGTGTAGACCTACCCTACACACACACGAGAGAGAGAGAGAGAGAGAGAGAGAGAGCTCTTGTCAGTTTTTCCTCCGTGGGCGTGAGGAGATCGTCGCCCCTCTTTGTCCTCTTTCTTTCGCAGCCCTTCCTTTTACTCTTCTCTCGTCAGCTCCTTGCATATATTGCACCGTCCCCCTCATCTCTCTCTTCTCTCTCTCCCCCTCCTGCACCAATCGCCTCTCTGCATTAGGTTAGGCCGTCTCTCTCTCTCTCTCTCTCTCTCTCACACACACACACACACACACACACACACACACTCACATACCAATGATCGGGGTAGTTGTCACGTTTTTCATTCCCTTTATGAGCCCCTATGTGACCAATCCTTTTTGATGCCCTGCACCATCATCACCTTGGATCATCAATCAGGAAAGCTTGTAGATCCCCACACTCATCACTGTCTGTGTGTTTTGCCTCGCCTCCTCTCTCTCACACAACATCAAAAGCTGCAGAGGAGACATGGAGGAGCATGCAGGTCTAGCCCCAACAAGCCACGGCTGTGGCGGTGACTGCATACGGCATCCAGGCTCAAATGAGTGCAATAATGTGCGGGAGTCGGGCACGCCAGCAGAATGGAAGAGTGTCCGATTGTTTGGTGTGAAGCTCACCGATTACCAGAATTTCAACAGTATTCGCCAAGAGCATCGAATGCAGGGCATGATGAGGAAGTGTGTCAGCATGGACAATCTTGGGTTAATGGGACTTAAGCAGCCCCTGCAAAGGCACTCTAACAGCGCTGCACTGCATCGTGCCCATATGGAGACGGCGGCAGCATTGCAGCCGATGTGGCTAGAGTCGGCAGGTCTCGGCAACGGTGCCGTATATGCTGGTGAGACCACACAGTCGGGATATGCTTCCGATGGGTTAATGCAGAGTTCTTCCATGAGCTCAAGAGAAAGGAGGAAAGGTAATATTCCACAGCTGCATGCCTGCATTTGCTTATGACGTGCTGCTTGTATAAATGCTTGTGCTCCAATTAGTTAGACCTTTCCTGTAAATACAACATCTTTTGGGCATCTTCTTTGGATTCCAGTTTTTCTCGAGCTCTCAGCTTACACCCCCACGCTTGTAAAGTGCAGGCGTTCCTTGGACGGAGGAGGAACATCGGCTGTTTTTGGCTGGCTTGCAAAAGCTGGGCAAGGGTGACTGGCGCGGAATCTCGCGCAATTTTGTCACCAGCCGCACACCCACTCAAGTAGCGAGCCATGCTCAAAAGTACTTCCTGCGCCAATGCAACCTCAACAAGCGGAAGCGGCGGTCAAGCCTCTTTGATATGAATGCGGTGAGTGGTCACATTGAATGCCTGTCATTCAAATGGCCGCATTTTGTTGTGTGTGTGTGTGAATTTAAACATGGTGCTGAGCCCTTTGAATGCATTTACATAATATTTCCATTGTTCTGAATGCGGCTCGGCTAACGCAATTGGCGCGATATCTCTGTGCTATTGCTGTGGATGTCGCTTGATTGAGAATGGCATTTTTTGGAAGAGGCTCTTTGTTTTCTATCCTTGAAGGGGCCATTTGAACATATGTAGTTCTGACACTGTCTATTCATGGTGGCTTTGTTAAGGTACCCGCAACAAACACCACTGAAGAGCACCCACAGAGCATCGCAGCGGCCGAGCTTAATCAGCCCATTTGGGAGCTTGGCGTGCGGCAATTAATGGCCCCTTCCAGCTCTGGAGTCATCCATCCTTTATCAAAGCTCCAGATGCCATCAGCCATCCCCACTAGTGTGAGTGCGGATTTGTGCTTGGGGCGCTCGTCGTGTTTGCAAGGACAAGAACCGCGAGTCTTCGCGGACCGACTGTCATCTCGGCACCAAGGAAAGCATGCTAACACAATCCTCTTTAGCAATAAAGCTGTTACCCTTGAGGATGTCTCAGCGAGGACTGGGGTTGATAAGCCTGTGATTTCTATCTCCTCGTCCTCATCGTCAAGATCATTGTCATCATCACCATCATCATCATCTCTGTGTCGTATAGATGAGGCATCTGAGCTTTCGAGCTTGAGCCTGAGCATTGCGCCACCCATGCCAACAGATGTGGCTTCTGAGCTTGCTCTCAAGCTAGAGCCGCCAATGGCAAGTCGACAGTCAGGGATATTCTCTCCGGCGTCAAAGGTGTGCGAGCGTAAAGATGTGCTCCTTGTAGCGGGGGCGTAATCCAGCTGCAGCTGCAGCAGTCAACTTTGATGAGTCTATGTAGATGTCGGATTGCTGGTAATTGTTCCAAATCAGGATTTTCCATGATTGCTGTTGTGCTTAGTGCCCTTGTTAAGAGTCTGTGTATGTATGATGTACTATATGCGAGTGCGCGCCGCTTTCTGCCCTAGCAATATAGAGTGCAAGAACAACATGGACAGAGGCTAGGTATCTTGTGAAGAATATTGCTGTACATGAAAGCTCACTCAAAGCTGGAAATGGTCCTCACAATTTTACTTTCTTCCACTGTCTGGCAAAAGTGAGCTGGATATTTTTGCTTATGTCCTTTTTCTTCTCATGACACATGCCTAAATACTCTTTCATTAAGGGGCCATCTTGTCCACTGACCATTCATCGTGATGCATCTGCAAGGCAAAAATGCATTTCTGTCAAGACTTCTAACATTCACCACCGTACCATCTCTGTAGTTTGGGGACTCTAGAGTCGTCCGAGTGATCAAGGTGCAAGGGGCATAAACACACTCGAGACGTAGCACATGTCGATAGGTTTCTGTCAAAACAATTACGATTCAGAAATTGGCTAAGAGATAAATTTCGGGATGGAGTAAACGGGCAACTCGTTAGGATCAAACGTGTGACTGACGGGGAATTCCCCTCTCGATGATTGTCAAAGTGCAGGGCATAGTAGAGATGTAACCTTACTAATAAAGTGCTAAGAATGCTGCAGACCTATGCACTAGTAAAGAGGCAATCTTATCAGCATAACATGGATTTTGTGCTCTGCTCAAGCAAGCTGATTCTGAGCTTTATGTTGGAAATGGGTTAAAAGAAGGGCTTCAATAATGCAAATGGAAACAAAGATCCCCACAAGTATCATTGCTTTTGCTCTTCTTTTCATGTTGGCATTACAAGAACATGTATGAGACATGTGCATGGAATGATTATGAGAGAAGGGTGGAACTCTAAAGGCAAAGTTGCTTGGATCTATCAGAATATATGGTGTGAGAGCCAAATTGCAAAGCTTGATTCCTTGCTTCCTACAAGCCATGAGATGAGGGCTCTACCTACAAGTGCAAGATGCTATTGATGCGTGCTCACCCAAAACACCTTTCTTGTAACAATTCAATAGGAGCAAATCACAAGAGAAAGGGGCTAAAGCGCATAACCTCTTGGAGCTTTTGATTGATTCAATTAGTTTTCTCTAGTTTGTCTCATTCCTTTTTATGTTTGCACGTGTGTGTGTGTGTGTTGATTTTGATAGATATGGCCATTGGGCATCTCCACTTTCTCATTACATATAGATATTTTGTCTTGTGATGTTCTCCTCACCAAAAAGCAACTTACCTTTTAATATGGTGAGTATAAAACCTTGTGCACTCTGGGCTTAATGTGCCCACAAGAAGTTTTGGACAAATTCTCACCATAATTCCCACATTGTGACTTACCTCAACATCATGAGCTTCTGTGAGGGAGGCACCGCATACCTAGCTAGGTACAATTAAGGGCAGGGCACCCCCGGCCCCCCCACCGGGCCGGCGGTCCCCTGCCCCCAATCGTACCTAGCTAGGTATGCGGTGCCTCCCTCACAGAAGCTCATGATGTTATTCATTGTATGAAAAACACTGGAAAAGACTCTGTTCTCCTACATGAGAAAATTTCTAAATCTTCTTGTGACCATGTAATGTTGCTCTTAATGCGAAGAAGATTATTAGAGAGAGAGAGGACCTTTCGAGAGTCTGCCATTCTGCGAGCTTGGCATGATCATTGTTGAGATGAGAACGCAGCTTGTATGCTGCATGAGGTTGATAATCTCTCCCCTCGGTCCTCTGCTTAAATATATGAAAAAGCTCTTACCTCGGCCCTTTGCATGCCAAATTACCTCGTCCATCTTCTCAACCTACGGTTGTGCCAGCCAATGGATTCATGTGTCTAATGTTATTTTTTTACAAAACAAAAATACCTATTTATGTTTTTATTTACTTTATTTTATTTTTTTACCATGCAAAGCAGACTCGTATTGAGAGACTTAAAAAATTACATCCGTGAACCCAAGGATGGGCGAGGGTTACAGAGGAGGGGCCAAAAAAAAAAACACCATCAAAAAGGGTACAACCACCAAAACAATACTTGGTGTCCGGACATCTAATAACCCCTTTTCAGTATTTGAATTCGGTGCTCAATTTTGACCATTAGCTCATGAGCTTGATCGCATCGGATTCTGAATCCTGCCAGATTTCCTTCTACTTCCTCAGTCCTCTGTTGCAGAGTCTCTACCCTCCCTGAGTGAATTGCCCTCGTCCAGCTGTTCAGTGATTATTCATAGTTGGCCTTGCAATCCGCCAACACTTTGCTTTGAGCATGGTAAATCCTGGACTAGTCCAAATTTAGCTGGAATTTTTGCAAATTAAAGTCAACAAAAAGCATTCTCAGGCTTTTAGTCTGGTAAGACTCCTCAAACACCGGTGCACCTCTCTTTCCACATGATCCAAATGAACCGATTTTGGTCCAATATGAAGAGATGATTTTATATATTAAATGTTTTTATATATTTTATCTATCTATCAAACAATTTACTAGCGTTTGCCATTTGTACAGATTGTTTGGCCTAGTCACACGCTCCCTCAATTTTAAAAACTCCCAGACAAACAGTAGTAGTATTAATATATGGCAATATTATAGGGCTATAGGCGTGGCATCAATTGCGATGGCAGACATGCAACCGGATTGGCATGTCCATCACAAAAGAGAGAGAGAGAGAGAGAGAGAGAGAGAGAGAGAGAGAGAGCTCTGACACAGCAAGCGAGACAAAGAGAGAGTAGCGAGGGAGATAAGAGAGAGAGAGTGGTGTCAGTTTTTTTTCTGGGAAACTTTTCCTCTTCAATTTTACAAATTCAAAACAAAACTCTTGCCCGACATTCCCTTTGATTCCTCCAAAGAAGCTAACTCAAGATGTGGGTGCTCTATTTTTCATTATGGATCTAAATTATCTGATTAAATATCTATATATCTATCGATCTATAAATGTGGCATAGTTTGTCCTATTTACACTAAGAATTGTAAATTTTATTGCAATACAAAAAATTGTAAAAGTTTGTTGATTCCGAGTAAAAATACACTAAACCCGAATGTTTTCCAAACATTGGACTCCCTATCCCCGAAATAGTCCTTTTTCTAAAAACTTGAAAAACCTTCACATAAGTAAGTTGAATATATTTAAGCTTTTTACACAAATTTCCCAGAATTTTGTAGGTTCTCTCATCCTCAATTTACAATCTAGGGGTAGATTACACTAAAGCCAGGTTTTTTTAAAGCATGGCATGTACTTTTTCTATCAATTGCAAGCGCGCGCGCGCACACACACACACACACAGATGGTTGCCAGCAAAGGGCATTGTCTGGTGCTCATGGTGCCATACTGGCATTGGCGGGATTGATAAGCCATGCCGCCACGACAACTATCACCTGATATCAATGCTAAAAAGTAAAGAGGTTTAGAGAAACTATACCAAAAGGTTTAATAAACATTCTTTTAAACTCAATCAGTCTATTCCAAACATTTCTTTCTTAGTTTACGATTGAATGCTGTGTTATTAGGAATCCCGAGCAGGTCACCTAATAAAAATGTAACCTATCACATGAGTTCAACAGAAGGGTATTTAAAGTTCTTGAAACTTACAAAAATATATGGTGTGAGAGCCAAATTGCAAAGATGATTCCTTACTTCCTACAAATGATGAAATGAGGGCTCTACCTACAAGTGCAAGATACTATTGATGCGTGATCACCCAAAACACCTTTCTAGTAACAAATCAACAGGAGCAAACCACAAGAGAAAGGAGCTCAAGCACATAACCTCTTGGAGCTTTTAATTGTTTCAATTAGTTTTCTCTAGTTTGTCTCATTCCTTTTTATGTTTGCACGTGTGTGTGTGTGTGTGTGTGTGTGTGTGTGTGTTTTGATTTTGATAGATATGTGGCCATTGGGTGGGCATCTCCACTTTCTCATTACATATAGATATTTTGTCTTGTGATATTCTCCTCACTAAAAAGAAACTTACCTTTTAATACGGTAGAGTATAAAAGACGAGAGAAGTCTTATACTCCCACTCCACTCATGACAGCTCACTTGGCAATATTGGCTGCCTCACTACAAAGACCTTGTGCACTCTGGGCTTAATGCACCCACAAGAAGTTTTGGACAAATTCTCACAATAATTCCCACTTTGTGACTTACCTCAACATCATGAGCTTCTGCTTGAGAGGCACCGCATACCTAGCTAGGTACGATTGGGGGCTGGGGACCCCCTGGCCCCCCCAACGGGCTAGTAGTCCCCTGCCCCGAATCGTACCTAGCTAGGTATGCGGTGCCTCCCTCACAGAAGCTCATGATGTTATTCATTGTATGAAAAAACTGGAAAAGACTCCGTTTTCCTACATGAGAAAATTTCTAAATCTTCTTGTGACCATGTGATGTTGCTTTTAATGCGAAGAAGATTATTAGAGAGAGAGAGAGAGAGAGAGGACCTTTCGAGAGTCTGCCAATCTGCGAGCTTGGCATGATCATTGTTGAGATGAGAACGCAGTTTGTACGCTGCATGAGGTTGATAATCTCTTTGCTCGGTCCTCTGCTTAAATTTATGAAAAAGCTCTTAGCTCGGCCCTTTGCATACCAAATTACCTCGTCCATCTTCTCAAGCTACGGTTGTGCCAGCCAATGGCTTCATGCATCTAATGTTTTTTTTTACAAAAATACCTATTTAAGTTTTTATTTTATTTTTTTAACCATGCAAAGCAGACTCGTGTTAGAGAGACTTAAATAATTACAACCTTGAACCCAACGATGGGCGAGGGTTACAGAGGAGGGGCCAAAAAAAATAAACACCATAAAAAAGGGTACAACCACCACAACAATACTTGGTGTCTAGACATCTAATAACCCATTTTCAGTATTTAAATTCGGTGCTCAATTTTGACCATTTACTCATGAGCTTGATCGCATTACATTCTGAATCGTGCTAGCTTTCCTTCTACTTCCGCAGTCCTCTGTTGTAGAGTCTCTACCCTCCCTGAGTGAATTGCCCTGGTCGAATTGTTCAGTGATGCTTTGTAGTTGGCCTTGCAATCCACCAACACTTTGCTTTGAGCATGGTAAATCATGGACTAGTCCAAATTTAGCTGGAATATCTGCAAATTTTAGTCAACAAAAAGCATTCTCACACTTTTGGTATGGTAAGATTCCTCAAACACCAGTGCAAACCTCTCTTTCCACATGATCCAAACGAACTGATTTTGGCCCAATATGAAGAAATGATTTTATATATTAAATGTTTTTATATATTTTATCTATCTATCAAACAATTTACTCGTGTTTGCAATTTGTATAATTTGTTTGGCCTAGTCACACGCTCCCTCAATTTTAAAAATTCCCAGACAAATGGTAGTAGTATTAATATATGGCAATATTATAGGGTTGCGGGCGTGGCATCAACTACGATGGTAGACATGCAACAGGATTGGCATGTCCATTCGCGCGCGCACATGTGTGTGTGTGTGTGTGTGTGTGTGTGTGTGTGTGTGTGTGAGAGAGAGAGAGAGAGAGAGAGAGAGAGAGAGAGAGAGAGAGAGAGAGAGAGAGAGATCTGACACAGCGAGCGAGACAAAGAGAGAATGGGTGAGGGTCCACAATGTTAGGATTTGAAGGGCAACCTATTCTTTCAAAAGATGGGTTGTAGAAAAATGCACCCTTCCCTATAGAAGGGTCTATTTTCAGTTTGCCCTTCCAATGAGAAAATTTCGCATAATTTACAAGGCAAGATACTATATTTTGTCAATGAGTATAACCAATATACATATAGATATTGTAAATGAGCATTAATATATATAAAATGTTTTTTAATTAGCCCTTCCATTGGCATGTATTCTATTTTTTTACCCTTCTCTATAGAAGGATAATTTTTGAACAAGCCCTTCCAATGACAGACTCAAAAAAACTTTGGCCTTCATACGACCGGCAAATTGCCTTAAGAAGGGCAGATGGGTGTCAAATCCTATCACTGGTGAGGGAGATAAGAGAGAGAGAGAGAGAGTGGTGTTCGTTTTTTTTTCTGGGAAACTTTTCCTCTTCAATTTTACAGATTAAAAAAAAAACTCTTGCCTGACATTCCTTTTGATTCCTCCAAAGCAGTTAACTCACGATGTGGGTGCTCATTATGGATCTAAATTATCTAATTAAATATCTATATATATCTATCGATGTATAAATGTGGCATAGTTTGTCCTATTTACACTAAGAATTGTAAATTTTATTGCAATACAAAAAATTGTAAAAGTTTGTTGATTCCGAGTAAAAATACACTAAACCTGAGTGTTTTCCAAACATTGGACTCCCTATCCCCGAAATAGACCTTTAAATTGTCTAAAAACTTGAAAAACCTTCACATAAGCAAGTTGAATATATTTAAAGCTTTTTACAAAAATTTCCCAGAATTTTGTAGGTTCTCTCATCCTCAATTTACAATCTAGGCGTAGATTACACTAAAGCCAGGTTTTCTTAAAGCATGGCTTGTACTTTTTCTATCAATTGCAAGCGCGCGTACACACACACACACACACACATATCTAGAGAGAGAGAGAGAGAGAGAGAGAGAGAGAGAGAGAGAGAGAGAGAGAGAGAGAGAGAGAGAGAGATGGTTGCCAGCAAAGCGCATTGTCTGGTGCTCATGGTGCCATAACTGGCATTGGTGGGATTGATAAGCCATGCCGCCACGACAACTACCACCTGGTATCAATGCTAAAAAGCAAAGAGGTTTAGAGAAACCATATAAAAAGGTTTGATAAACATTCTTTTCAATTGCAACTCAATCAGTCCATTCCAAACATTTCTTTCTTAGTTTACGATTGAATGCCGTGTTATGAGAGATAAAGCCTATGTTGTTCGGTCAATGCTTTTTTTAAGATCAATTTCTTATTGACTTTTTATGGTCTCGTATGTAATGTATACACAACTTGAATAATATGCTAGCATGTGTAATGTCCGCAAAAATTTGATGGTTAGAGCATAAAAGCTCATCAAAACTCAAAAGATTTGGTGCAAAAGGAGACCACCAAACTGACAATAAGCAAACTGATAATTTTCATCCCGTTTTGTGAGGAACATGGATCGCGATTCATGTACCTTTGAGGCAATCTGATTAGAAATTGATCAATTGGACTGAGGGTGCTTCCAAGCGACAAAGTCCAAAACTTGGAGTAAATTGATACCAAAAACACACTCAAAACTAAGAAATCTCACAAAACTTGCAAAAGATTAAAAATCGACCAAAATTTGGGTTTTCCAACTTTTGGTGATCCAAATCCAAAAAAGGTTGGGAATTAGCATATACATGGCATAGACAACCAAGTGGGTCAAGTTTCATACCAAAATGCTGTCAAACATGGATCACGATTCATGTACCTTTTCATGATTTTGGGGTGAGATTTGGGCAACAGCAGGTAGTAAGACCATTTGTAACAACTTTTCCAAAAGACACATTAGCAAAGATTGAAAAAAAGTTGGTCAAAAGTGTCAAACATAAAAAACTAGAAAAACAACAAAGCAAACACAAAACTCCACTTCTGATTGGCAGAAAATGATCCAAATCCAAAAAAGTTTTGGGAGTAGACTATAGGCAACATAAGTAATCAATAGGCCAAATTTCAAGTCTAGACCTGATGGAACATGGATCGCGATCTATTCTGAGTTTTTGGACAGAGGCTATACCAACCTGTAGAAGAGATCATAGCTCGATCATAGTGAGCAATATTTTCAAAAGCAAAGAAGCCAAAAGAGTTCAAACAGTGGGTCAAAAGGGGCAAAAACACTTCAAGACCAAAAATCACCAAGCAAACTTAGGGTTTCACTTTTGGGTGACCTAATCTAATCCAAATCACACAAAAAGCATATATCTAGGATCAAGACATTAAGGGAAAGTTGTGTACCAATTTTCATGTCATTCTGACACAAAGGTACATGGATCACGATCCATGTTCCTTTGTTATAGGTTGAGACCATACTTGCAACATAGCTAGAGCTAGTCACAAGAAGCCTAATAAACTTTCCAAAATCGAATTTGGACTTAATTTGTGGATTCCGTAAGCAAAATGAATTTTTTTTCCAAAAGCATGATAAAATTTTGTCGACTTTAGATTTTGACTAACTAGGTGACTGTAAACTCATAGCCACCAAGTGCTTTTTGTATAGATTGCAAGGGCTAGAGTGTGTAGCTCAAAGTGACTTCAATTGGGAGATTTAAAAGCAAGCAAAGAGATAACAGATTAGGGTTCACAATAATGTTTTTCTTGATGTATTTGCGATCAAGTAGATTATATCAGAGTAGAAACCCTTTTGCAGAAGACCAGATTAGTCATGTTTCCATTGAAGATAATTTTAACCAAGGACCGTTGCCGACCTTAGAGCCAATTCTAGAGGAAAATTTTTCTGATACTACTTCTGAGAGATCTTATATCTACATGGCTGAAGGGTTCAAGAGCGTGGATTTCAAAGAGGGACCAACATGGGGACATGACCATCCCAACCCACAACAACCATGAAATTGTTGCACTTGAAACATCAGTTTGAAAATAAACAGAGTGCAAAAATTTACAAAGACGATTCAAATCACTACTACTGTGTGAAAGTTAGAGGAAAGTACTTCTACCAGTGGAATGTAGAAAGAGCAACAAATTTGAAAATATTTTGGGACGCCATTCATGTGTCAACTCAAAATGGTGCAAGATTGGGGCTACGATCATCTCTGCTTGCAGCATAAAGATGTTACCACTAGAGTCAGCCTCAAGGACCATAATTATAGAGATGTTAATCAAACCCTTGTGCAAGAGTTTGCCTCAACTACAGTCCATGACCAAGAAATATGTGCATGGTTTCCAAACCAAACACATATTTGGATGTGCAAAGCATCCAAATGTGGAAGCACGAGGAAAGAAGATTGCATCCTACAAAGGTCAATAGAGGATAAGAGCTAAGTTTGGGAGCCATTTCGTGAAGATTTGTTCAAACCTTTTGGGTGGGACCAAATACTTTCTACTCTGGATGTATGCGTGAATGAACTAACCCCAACCAAATTGTGTGACAATGAGGATTTTGACATAATGTCCTTCCACATAATGAACGCTATCTTGGATTCACGGTTGGAAACTATGAAATTGAGGAGACTAAAACTTAAGAAATGATTGATTGCAAACGCATGGTGGACAAGATATCTATCCGAGATGTAAATGACAAAGATCTAAGACTCGAGAGACGATGATTTAGAGATTGACGTTAAGGATGAGCTATCGAGTAACTCTGAAAACACCGAGCTAAGCCAAACCAACATGAGGTGTTATTCTATGATTTCCCCGACCAAAAATTTAGCAAGCAACAGAGGTATAGAGCTAAACGACTACAAAATCAAAAAAATAGGCAAGGGAACTTGATGCCTTAATTATGGAGTAAAGCACAGTATTTGATGCTCGTAGGAGCAAACGATTGTGTCAGGGACAAGATTACACTAAAACCTGTGAAACCAGCTTCTACAAGGACCAATTTAAAGAAAGAAAACAAAGGAAAACCCAAAGACGTAGCTGAAACATCATCAAACATGTCCAAAACTGAGCAAAAATGTGAAAACCAAAAGCTTTAAAACTAAGAAAGAAGGATCATAGTTCAACAACAAATGAGAGAACTTAAGGAATTAAGGACATCTTATGATGGGCTTGAGAATGCCAAGCGCATTGACCTAGCTGAATCGGGAGAAGAACTGAAACCGGCATATATTGCCACAAACCTCACTGAAGAGGAAGAACAACAATTAAGAGCTTCTCTCAAACAATATCGAGATGTGTTGCATGGTCATACAAGGATCTTAAGAGAGTTAATCCAATCATTTTCCAACATACGATACCCCCTTAAGAGTGATGCCAAACCTTGCAGGCAACATCTATAGACATACAATGAAAAAAATTGTCAAAACGATCAAAGAGAAGATAGATAAGGTTAAGGAAGCAGAGTTTATTTATGACATTGAACACACATATTGGGTGTCACCAATCATGGTTGTGCCCAAAAAGAATTCCATTTTGCGAGTTTATGTAAATCTCAAAAAGATCAACACTATCATTGGACCAAAGCATGTATTGGTAGTCCAAAAAGTGGTGTCTTGGACACTACTTTGAGAGCAACTTAAGGATCCCGATTTCATGTGTCCCGTATGAATATAACAACCATGTTGTATATCATTGGAAAGCTTTTGACAAGAGAATAAAAAATTTCAATGTTCGCAAAATTTTATTAAGATTTGTAAAAAATTTACTGTGTCCTACTTTCTGCTAAGCCAACCACCAAAGAGTGAAATAGTGGTACCACAAATACATGCTTTCACCCATTATCAAAGATAAATATCCCTTACCTATTACAAATCATGTGATAAAGAGAGTTGTGGGAAAGGAAGCTTACAACTTTCTTGATGGCTTTTTAGGCTACAATTAGCTTTCCATAAAGCTAGAGGATTGACATAAGATGGCCTTAGCAACAGAATGGGGTATATTTTCTTGTTGGGTAATGCCATTTGGCTTGACCAATGCACCTGCCACATTCTAAAGGCTAATGAGGATGCGTTCAAAGAGTATCTAAGACAATTCTATAAATTTACATGGATGACTTATGCATGCATTCTCTTCTAAGAAACGAACACATAGAACATTTGAAAAAAATATTTGAGAAATGCAAGACTTATTGTATCTGCTTGAATTTGAAGATTTTAGGACACATTGTGTCCAAAAATGGAATTTGCATAGATCTCAAGAAGATACAAGTAATTGTTTCTCTTCCAAGACTCACAAAAGTTAGAGAGATACAAGCCTTTATAGCTCATGTGCAAATGATAGAAATTCGGAATGGAAAACACAAACATTTCAGTGGACTGATGATACTTGGAGTGTATTGGCCTAATATGCAACAAAGTGTTCATGACTATATTAGTTCATGTGACATTTGTGCAATCCAAGCACCTATAGAACATGCAATACTATTCAGAGTAGCAGTTGTACCCAAGTGGAGTAAGTACATTATGGATTACCTGGAAAAAGATGTCTTATCAAAGGGGATGAGTAGATCTAGATGGAAGTCCATTCAGACAAAAGTTGAAAGCTACATGATAATTGAGAACCACCTCTACAAGCGGAGAAATGATAACAACTTGCAAATATGTGCCACAGAAAGTGAGTACATACCAATTCTTGAGCAAGCTCATGCCGGACAAGCATGAATATATTTTTTTGCAGATAAAACTACGAAAGCAATACTTCTTACAAGAATTTGGTGGCCAACCTTGTTCATGGATGCCGAACGATAAGTGAAATGTTGTGATGAATGTCAAGGTAACAAAGCACCTATGAGGTGAGATATAATGCCATTACGACCTATGATGGGAGCAAGGGATTTTGCCAAATGGGGGATAGACTTTGTTGGACCTATCACACCTCCTGCATATAGGACACATGCTCAATACATCATTGTGGCCATATATTATCTAACCAAGTGGGTGGAAGCCAAAGTGAAACAAAGAAATGTTGCAAAAATAACAACATAGTTCTTGTATAAAAATGTCTTCACCAAATACGGCTATCAGTTGAGATAGTGAGCGATCAAGGCACTCACTTCCTAAACAAATTGATTGGATCTTGTTGAAAGAATTCATGGCGATTCATAGTAAATCAAGGCCATGTATCCCTCAAGCAAACCAAAAAATGGAGAGTACAAACAAAATTCAGTACACAATGCTTACCAAGATAGTGGACAAATCAAGAGTAGACTAGGAACAAAAGTTACATTCATCTCTTTAGGCATATTGTGTTTCTTACAAAACAACAATAGGAATAACACCTTTCAATATGGTGTTTGGAATTAATGCCATACTACTCGTGGAATTCTTGATTTGTACACTTTGTGTAGCCAAGAACTTAGAGTGGACATGACATGAACTATCTGACAGGAGCTGGGAAATCTAGATGAATTGCATGTCAAAGTTGTTGCTGCCATCCATGCACAAAAATGGCACATGAAGGAGTTCTATGGTCAATGTGTCATCAACAAGGAATTTCAAAAGGCGGACTGTATTTTAGTCTACACCTTAAAACAACACTCTAAAAAGTTGCAAAAGCAAGGTAATGGCCCATTTATGATTAGCAAAATATCATACAATGGTGCCATAAAACTTGCAACATAAGAGGGAGAGGCCTAATTGGATTAGTGGTTGCAGGTTAAAGAAATATCACCTACCACTAACCATTGAAATGCTAACAAAGAATCATCAAGCAAAAGGATGGAAGCAGGTTGCTCAAGATATTCAAGCACACACTAAGGTGGAAGCAAAATTGAAAAATTTAAAGTGCAAAGAACGACAATCCACAATCCAAAGTCCACAACTGGTCTCCTCCTATTGAAGCTATTCAAATAGAGCCAAATTGGCTTGGAGGTATGGATGTACGCATCAATATACAGCTTGTAGATGAATCAAAAGAAAGAGCACTTGTTGATACTAGAGCATGAGTAAATGCCATGAAGTATTTGATGTACGTGAAGATGTAAGATGCAACATTTCCGCCACTTCAGATAGAGATGAAATGTCATAATAATCAATATCTAATTCTCCTAAATGATTTTCTCATATTAACCTGATCATTTAATGTGGGGAAGTGCCAGGGGAGAAAAATCTAGAATATTGGTTAAGCTAGCAGACCGGCCACAGTAGGGATCCAAAGGAGGGAAAATAGGGATCCAAAGGGGGCGCCATTTGCAAAAGATCCATGTGCAACAATGGGCTAAAAATACCCTAAGGTTCAGCCCATTAAGACTTCCAAAATGCTAAGGTTCCAAAATTCAAAGGTTGTGTCCAAAGGTCAACCCTAGGGGAAATTGGATGCTTTGTGTGTGACCAAAAAAGTCTTGCATATCCCTACATAGGAGGGGGCGAGCCTAGCAAGTAGGGGATGAGAGATAAAGTCACACACACACACAGGCTCCCTTTACATAAAGGGAATTAGGGACACATGTCAGCTCTCTAGCCCAGATGCCCACAAGGTGTGCCCAATTGCTATTGGATGACCCTTGAAGTGGACCAATGAGAAATAGGCTAGAGTAAATTTAGCCTAATTAATTTTAAAACACTTAATAAAAAGAACCAATGAAAATTAAGTCTCCTGGATGATTATTGGACAGCCCGTGAAGGGGTCCAATAGGAATTGAGCAGCCCAATGGGCTACTTAATTGCTATTGGTCAGAATGGAGAAAGGTCTAATGGGGATTTAATTCACTTAAATCAATTAAGTTTAATTGATTAAGCTCTCACAAAAGGGGAAAGGGGGACACATGTCAGAAGGCTATCACTTATGCTGCTTAATTGTGATAGGCTAGCCCTGGGGAGGTCCAATGGGGAGCCTGCAAGAGCAAATAGCAAGAGGGCTCGCCCAAGAGAGAGAGGGGGCTGATTTTTGCAAGGCATTATCACACACACACACACAATCTCATGTGTGAAGAAAGAGAAGACTATCTCTTCCCAAGCTTTAATGGAGAGCTCATCACCTACTCCAAGCTTGTGAGATAGAAGCCTACATCAACACACTCTTGGCATGTGGATGCAAATCCAACCAAGATCCAAGCTTCAATGCATGATCATCTCCTCTACCATGCTAATTACTAAGCTAAGCTATGCTAATATGAGTGATTATGTGAGGAGATGTACATCTTTCTCGTAAGATACTCCTTCATCTCAATCTACTCTCATACCCTGCTAGCTCTCACCATCTTCGAAGGTGTGTGAGGTCTTGGGTTTGAGAACGGGAATAATTAAAGTTGTGCTTGATAAGTGTTTTTCTTAGTGCATGAAGCTTTCATCTTCATTGCACTAGCTAGTCTTGAAGGAACACAAAGAATTGTATTGTACAATGTCTCTCTTGATGGGAGAAATCATAATACAAAGCCTTTTTGGAGGGGGGACCGGCTCCATGCAAATCCGGTCCTCAATTGTTGTCAATAGCTTAATTTCTCTCTCTTTTGAAAGTATTGTTGATGCTATCTAACTAGGTGTTATGATTTTTGTTGCTCTCTACACCCAAGCACTCTTGTAATTCTCATTAGGAATCTATTCTAATGAAATGCCCACTATGTTCATGCTAATTTCCGCTACACACAAGTTATTAGGCCATTAAATGTTACATTGGTATCAGAGCACAAGGTTTCTCTTTTCTTGCTCAAGAAGGGAGGTCCTTAAGCTAGCTATAAATGGTTGGTATTATTAATTGCCTGTGAGTAAGTAGAATAGGGATTTTTCAGCCTTGTAGTGCGCCTGCCTCTGTGCAGTTAACAATAGTGGAGTCCTACGAGGCTTGCCTATGGCTTAACCACTATTGAGCTATTAGAAGCTTGACAGGAGCCGGTGCTGTTTTGGTTTTGAATGACCCTCTCTTCTATTCCTTGCAATTAATGGTATTCGAGCCGCGGGTACAGTAGCTTGAGTGCTTTTTCTAAAGGGGTAAAGAGGAGTAGCAACTAGGGCTTGAAGTGCCAAAGTACACCCAAAAAGTTTACACCTAAAAGTTGTTAGAATGGCTGACAATAGTAAAGAGAGTGAAATTAATGTTGATAACTTTGATTTTGCTCATGAGCAAGCTACCAATGATGCTTCAATGTTTGTTAACTATCTTGTTTCTAGGCTTCAACAAGCCATGGGCAATCCATCTCTCCAATGTGAAGTGCAACGGCAGCTCCGTGCTCACGGGATTCTCCAAGCTCATCACCATGACGAGAGAACACCTAGGAAGCCTCCTTGTGAGACTACCAAAAGAGGTCTCTCTACGATTCGGGAAGAAGAAGAGAATCCGTATGAAGGGCTCAAGAATTTACTTCTTGATGATGCATCTCCTTCCCAAAGGAGAACTCAAGAGCCTCCACCGAAGAAACGAGAAATAAGTGAGTCTCCCGCCACCTCGGCGGAGATGGCTCCACGAAGACGGCGGGCTAAACGCTCTCCATCACCACCAAAGCGGAGAAGACCATCACACTCTTCTCCACGCCATAATTCAAAGAGGGATGATAAAAAGCAAGAGAAGAAAAAGGCGAGAAAGAGGACACCCTCTTCTCCATCTTCTTTGTAATGGAATTAGCCTATTCAACTTGAGAATAGCGGAAATTAATGAGAATACTTTCGAGAAATAACTTTGTGAGCATAGCGGGTAGACATAATTGAAGATAGCAACATAATCATAGCAATTAGTTAACTTGGCATAGACAATACTTTTGCAAGAGAGAGAATTTAGAGAACATGACAACAATTGAGGACCGGATTTATGTGGAGCCGGTCCCCCCTCCAATAGGCATTTGTATTATGATTTCTCCCATAAAGAGAGACTTGTTACAATACAGTCTTTGTGTTCCTTGTGACCTAGGTGATGCAATGAAGATGGAAAGCTTCATGCATCACAATCATAGCATAACATGAACTTGAAGAAAGATTTAATTGTCCCAAGACTCAGTCCCAAGACCTCAAACACCTTCGAAGGTGGAGAGAGCTAGCAGGGAATGAGGGTAGGGAAGAGGAAGAAGAAACATTTCATAGGAGAAAGAACTAGTTCCTCGCTTATCATACTCTTGTTGCTAGCATACATAATAGCATAGTAATGAAGAAGAAGGAGATGTCAAGCTTAAGCATTGAAGCATGGCTCTTGGTTGGATTTGCACTCCATAGCCAAGAGTGTTGGTGTAGGCTCTCAACCTCTACTTGCTTGGAGAAGGAGAGGGAGCTCTTGCACTTTGCATAGTACACAATGAGAGTCCTTGTGAGTGTGTGTGGGTGAGTATACCCCCTAAGCACCCCCCTAGCTTGCTTGGGTCGACCCCCCCTTGTAGTTCATGCTTGAAGCTCATTGGACCCCTCCAGGCCTAGCCAATCACAAGCAGGAGCCATTACAAGCAACATGGGTAGCCTTGGGACAAGTGTCCCCCTTTCCCCTTTGAGAGAGAGGACTTGAAAAATGCTAAAACAATTAGATAATTCATGTAATTTATCATTGGACCCCTTTGAAGCCTAGCCAATAGGCTTCAAGCAACACATGAAGGTAACATGGGTAGGGGCTTGACATGTGTCCTTGCTGCCTCTTCAAGTTGGGGCTTCCCTTGTGTGTGTGAGTGGGTGTTCTCTCTCTAGCCCCTAGGAAAAGGGCTCGCCCCCCCTCTTGTAGGAATGCTTTTGACTTTAGGTGATCAAGCACCTTACTCACCAAGCATGACAAAGCACTTGAACTAGGGGGTGTTCTCACAAGCATCTCAGGCAAGCTTCTCAAGGCACCTCAAGTACCTTAATCATGCAGCAAGTCAAGCACCTCAAGCATGGAGCCAGTCAAGCACCTCAAGCATCTTAATCAAGCACCTCCGGCATGACAAACACCTCAAGAACGACAAGCACCTCAAGCAAGACAAGCACCTCGAGCTTGGGTCGGGTTCCCACCTCAAGCTCAGCCCTAGCTTACCTAAGGTCAAAGGACTTTTACACACATTTATTGGAGGTCTTCAATGAAGCTAACCCTAAGGTCTTATGCTCCATTGGTTAGCCTTGCTCTTTGATAGACCATCTCCCTTTTGGGCCCCTTTACCATTGGCCCCGTGTTGAGATAGATCTATAAGCACATATCTATATCTTAACACTTGTTCCCGTTTATTCTCCCACATTAAGTGATCAATTTAATATGAGAAAATCATTTGGGTTGGTTAGATATTAGATTTTATGACATTCTTCATCCTCTTCCTCTTATGAAAGTGATGGTGAAGACAACGAAGATCAAGACAAGAAAAAGGCGAGAAAGAGGTCAGCCTCTTCTTCACCTTCTTCAAATTCTTCACCTTCTGAAGAAAGTGATGGTGCAACCTTTGAACCATCAAACAGAAGAGGCCATAGGAAATCCTATGCCGCATGGAAGAGGTCGTCCAAGTTGAAGAAATTCAAAGAGGGAGGGAAGAGCATCTCTTTCCTTACCTATGATGGTACCTTTGGTGCTACGGACAATGTCTTGGCCTTTATCCAACAGTTCGATGCGGCGTTTGGAGATGAGGGCTTCACAGAGTCCTCTAAGCTACGCCATGTAGCTATACACTTTCAAAAGTCCACCAGGCAATGGTGGTCTAGCCTACAAGCCAACGGTGAAGCTCCACGAACATGGAAAGCTTTAAGAGCTTCCATTATGAAGCAGTTTTTGGCCACCGATGCCAAAGACAAAGTACTCACCGAATGGCGAAGCTTAAAGCTCTCTCCCTATGAATCCATCCACAAATATGTAGACAAGTTTTGGGACCTACAACTCAAAGCCACTGTCTTCAAAAAGTTGGATTTTGGAGAGCAAAAGCAACAATTTTGTGTGGGCTTAACCGAAGAAATGGCGGAGTATGTCAACTCCGAAAGGCCACGTACCATATTGGCGGTAATACACCATACTATGGTGGCCTCTCGAATCAATTTCCAAACGGGGGCTAAAATAAATAATAAGCCCATGGAAGACAAGGGTTCCAACGAGCCTAAGGGGAAGGACAATGTCCAAAAGTCTCCTAAGGGAAACTCCAACAAAGCTAAAGAGAAGGGAGTTTACAAAGGTAAAAACAAACTCTCTCCTGAAGAGCTTGAGAATTATCGCAAGTGCGGCGAACAAGGGCATGTGTATTGCGCTTGTCCCCAAAAGAACAACCACCAAGATCCTCCTAGAGCTTCCTTGGTTGAAATCCAAGAGAAGGAGACTCACCAAACTCACCACAAAGGATCTCCTCTATGCCATGCTTGGGGAAAGGTAAGAGAACATGATGCTTTTATTCTCTCTGACCTTGGTTCTACTCACAATTTTATATCCTTAGAGTTGGACACCAAGCTAGGCATACAAGCTTACGAGATGGGAGATGTCCTACCCCGCAGAAAGTGCCTTCAAGGGGCAAGAAGCTTTAGTCACTCCCTTAATCGGGAAATTGAGGCTTCATGTCCAAGGCTATGTGGACAAAGAGGACTTCTTTATCTCTCCTCTCAAGCATGAGGATGTAATCCTAGGGGCACCATGGTTTGACCGCCTGGCTGCCAATGTTAAATTTCGTGAAAGGAGAATCTCCTTTAAGTTCAGGGAAAAATACATGTATATAGATGCTAAGGAAATGGGTAACACTATCCCCATTGTACATACACCAGCTTTCAACAAGTCAATAAAGAGCTCTATTTCCGTGTACATGATTTTTGTTAAAGATTCTCAAAATGAACCTAATGCTTTAGCAAAAGAAAATCAAAGCAACCAAAAGGAATTAGAGTTATCCAATTTTCTCAAGGGGTTTCAAGATGTTTTTATTGACGACATCCCTTGTGAGCTACCTCCTAAACGAGGTAATGATGACCATGCAATTGAACTTCTTCCAGGAAGTTCACCGCCTAACAAACCTCCTTATAGAGTTTCTCAAGCTCAACAAGAGGAGATTATGCGGCAAGTGCATGAGTTAGTTGAGAAGGGCATGGTTAGGCCTAGCTCATCTCCATTTTGCTCACTTGTGCTATTAGTGCAAAAGAAAGACGGCACATATCGTATGTGTGTCGACTATAGAGCACTAAATAGGATCACTATCAAAAATAGGTTTTCCGTTCCACGGGTAGAAGACCTATTTGATAAGCTACAAGGATTGACCTACTTCAGTAGGATTGACCTAAAAGTGGCTATCATCAAATAAGGATAGTTGATCAAGACATTGTAAAGACCGCCTTTCGCACCACATTTGGTCTTTATGAGTACATTGTCATGCCTTTTGGCTTGACCAATGCACCAGCCACATTCAACTGCTTGATGGAGAAGCTGTTCAGGCCTCATCGAACCTTCAGTGGAGTGTTCTTTGATGATATTATCATCTACTCTAATTCATTAGACGAACACAAGCAACACCTCCAGGTAATATTTCAAGTTTTAAGAGAGAATAAACTTTATGTTAATCGAAAGAAAAGTGAATTTTTCTTGCAAGAGATTCAGTACTTAGGTCACATTATCTCTCAAGATGGCATCCAAATGGATCCATCAAAGTTAGAGGTAATAAAAGGATGGCCTAAAACAAGGAATCTTCATGAACTAAGAAGATTTATAGGTATGTGTGCATACTATAGACGCTTCATAGAAAAGTTCTCACAAATTGCGGGACCATTACATGACCTAACAAAGAAAGGCGTTAGGTATACATGGTCTGCTAAGGAGAACAACGCTTTCGAAAAGCTTATCTCTCAACCTGTGCTTACACTACCGCATCTCTCAAAACCATTTGAGGTCCAATGTGATGCTTGTGGTGATTGCCTTGGAGCTGTTTTGCTCCAAGAAGGGCACGCCATAGGCTATGAGAGTCGAAGGCTCGACCCTGTTGAGCAAGCTCTAGGCATATACGAAAAGGAACTCCTTGCAGTTTTACATGCCTTAGACTCATGGAAGCACTATTTATTGGGGACTCCTATCATTCTGCGAACGGATCACCAAAGTCTTAAGTACTTCATGACGCAGACCAAGCTCTCCGACAAACAAATGAGGTGGGCAAATTTCCTTTCGCAATTTCATTTTCATATTGCTCACATTGCTGGCAAGCATAATCAAGTAGCTGATGCACTCTCAAGACGGCCGAGAGTGAATGCGGTTTCCGTAGCAACTCACAATGATCTATCTTTAATGATAGATGAGTACGCTATTGATCCCGATTTTAGAGATGTGATTTCAGCCCTTGCATTAAGAAAGAAAGAAGAACCATATACTTTACAAGATGGTTATCTTCTCTATGGCAATAGACTATGCGTCACTAACTCACTACGTGAGAAAGTAATGTATGAATCTCATGCTCCACAGTATGCGGGGCATAGAGGGATTCAGTCTACCTTAAAGGGAATTGAAACATATTTCTATTGACCTACCATGAAAGTGAACATACAAGAGTATGTTTCTAAATGTGTGGTATGCCAATAGACAAAATTTGATAGAGGGAAGCAACTTGGATTGCTTCAACCCTTGCCAATCCCTAATTCACCATGGGAGAGCATATCCATGGATTTTATCTTTGGATTGCCTAAGTCTATCCATGGGAATACGGGAATATGGACGATAGTAGACAGGTTTAGTAAACAAGCTCATTTTATACCTGTCAAAAAGACTATCAAAGCCCATCAAATGGCAACCCTCTTCATTTCACAAATTTTTAAGTACCATGGCTTGCCAATGTCCATAGTGTCGGATAGAGATCCTAGAATGATCAGTAATTTTTGGAAGGGTCTCTTTGAGAATTTAGGGACAAGGCTAAACTTCTCTTCGGCCTATCATCCAGAAACGGATGGCCAAAGTGAAATAGCTAACCTAACCATTCTCGATCTACTAAAAGCCTATGTAACGGAAGTAGATCAAAGATCCCAATGGGAGAAATACTTACCCTTAGTGGAGTATGCTTACAATAACACTGTACATACTTCCATGGGAAAAGCACCTTTCGAGGTAATTGAGGGAAGATCAAAAAGTCCCTTGCTACTTAAGGTACATGGGAAGATCTTCGCTGTAGATGAGTATAGCCGAGACCTACAAGAATCTTTTCAAAAGATTAAGGATGCTATCTCTATCTCACAGCAAAGGCAAAAGGCTGCTTCTGACAAGCACAGAAGAGCCCAAGCCTTTAAAGAAAATGATTGGGTCTTATTAAAGTTTCCCAAGGCTCGATTAAGGCACACGACGGGCAAGAATCCTACGGGCCACCAAAAGTACTATGCTAAACTAGCAAAAAGGTACTATGGTCCCTTTCAGATCCTTAGGCCAATCAATGAGATGGCCTATCAACTCAAGTTGCCCAATCATTGGCTCATACACAATGCTTTCCATGTGAGCCTATTAAAGCCTTACAAAGGAGAGCCACCTCAAGACCCAACTATTGAAGACCCACCGGAGATCGAGGACCAAGAAGAGGTGATGCAGCCCGAGTCCATTCTCCGACATGAAGACAAGGTATTAAGAGGCGGTAAGACTATCCGACAATATCTTATTAAGTTTAAGAATTATCCTTTTGAAGATGCTAGATGGATGCAAGGCATACAATTAAAGGATAACCTAAACCTTTTCAATGCTTACAATGCTTCCCAAGAGTTAGCAAATGTACAAAATGTTAAAAATAAACAAAGTTTTTTGTCTTATAAGACTCTCTTTTTGTTTACTGTGCACAAAAAGGATGTAGTATGCATGCTTAGATCAAGTTTGCAGAGACGACGTCTCCCAAACACCAAGTAGAACTTGTCACTCTACAATGGAAGATTGATAGGACTAATGTGCAGGCATGCTTGCGGCAGCCTCAGGCTCTCAAGCGCCAAATGGACTAGTCATCCATTGTGGAATGATGTCGTAGGGTAACATAGGGATCCTCTACCCGCTAAGAAAAGGACTCATGAATATGCTTTATCTTCTCTACACCATAGTCGAGGATGACTATGATTTCAAGAGAGAGGTAATGTCATAATAATCAATATCTAATTCTCCTAAATGATTTGCTCATATTAAACTGATCATTTAATGTGGAGAAGTGCCAGGGGAGAAAAAGCTAGAATATTGGTTAAGCTAGCAGACCGGCCACAGTAGGGATCCAAAGGAGGAAAAATAGGGATCCAAAGGGGGGGCCATCTGCAAAAGATCCATGTGTAACAATGGGCTAAAAAGACCCTAATGTTCAGCCCATTAAGACTTCCAAAATGCTAAGGTTCCAAAATTCAAAGGTTGTGTCCAAAGGTCAACCCTAGGGGAAATTGGATGCTTTGTGTGTGACCAACAAAGTCTTGAATATCCCTACATAGGAGGGGGCGAGCCTAGCAAGTACGGGATGAGAGAGAAAGTTACACACACACACAGGCTCCCTTTACACAAAGGGAATTAGGGACATATGTGAGCTCCCTAGCCCAGATGCCCACAAGGTGTGCCCAATTGCTATTGGATGACCCTTGAAGTGGACCAATGAGAAATAGGCTGGAGTAAATTTAGCCTAATTAATTTTAAAACACTTAATAAAAAGAACCAATGAAAATTAAGTCTCCTGGATGATTATTGGATAGCCCGTGAAGGGGTCCAATAGGAATTGAGCAGCCCAATGGGCTACTTCATTCCTATTGGTCAGAATGGGGAAAGGTCTAATGGGGATTTAATTCACTTAAATCAATTAAGTTTAATTGATTAAGCTCTCACAAAAGGGGAAAGGGGCACACATGTCAGAAGGCTATCACTTATGCTGCTTAATTGTGATAGGCTAGCCCTGGGGAGGTCCAATGGGGAGCCTGCAAGAGCAAATAGCAAGAGGGCTCGCCCAAGAGAGAGAGGGGGCTGATTTTTGCAAGGCATTATCACACACACACACACAATCTCATGTGTGAAGAAAGAGAAGACTATCTCTTCCCAAGCTTTAATGGAGAGCTCATCACCTACTCCAAGCTTGTGAGATAGAAGCCTACATCAACACACTCTTGGCATGTGGATGCAAATCCAACCAAGATCCAAGCTTCAATGCATGATCATCTCCTCTATCATGCTAATTACTAAGCTAAGCTATGCTAATATGAGTGATTATGTGAGGAGATGTACATCTTTCTCGTAAGATACTCCTTCTTCATCTGAATCTACTCTCATACCCTGCTAGCTCTCACCATCTTCGAAGGTGTGTGAGGTATTGGGTCTGAGAACGGGGATAATTAAAGTTGTGCTTGCTAAGTGTTTTGCTTAGTGCATGAAGCTTTCATGTTCATTGCACTAGCTAGTCTTGAAGGAACACAAAGAATTGTATTGTACAATGTCTCTCTTGATGGGAGAAACCATAATACAAAGCCTTTTTGGAGGGGGGACCGGTTCCATGCAAATCCGGTCCTCAACTGTTGTCAATAGCTTAATTTCTCTCTCTTTTGAAAGTATTGTTGATGCTATCTAACTAGGTGTTATGATTTTTGTTTCTCTCTACACCCAAGCACTCTTGTAATTCTCATTAGGAATCTATTCTAATGAAATGCCCACTATGTTCATGCTAATTTCTTCTACACACAAGTTATTAGGCCATTAAATGTTACATGAAAGGAACAAACAAATGCACAATGGTCAGTTTAGGTAAATCCAATCTGTCAATCAACAGAGATATCTACCGCCGCTCACACTAGTTCTATGTAATGGAAAATAATGATCTCAATGAGGCAATCATCCTGGGTGTCTCATGGATGCAAACATCTAAGATAGTTACAGATTGACAAGGTGAAACCTTAAAGTTCAACCTTAAGGGAACCTCTTATATCCCTCCCTTAGCTCTCACTAATCATATTTGGAATGCACATCCCATTCAAACCAAACAGTATCCTCAATCAACTAGACAACCCCATGGGAAAAAAATCAAGCAGATATGGGTAAGAAAGTCAATCATGGCGAACAAACCGAAGAGATATGTTTACCAAAGACATAGGCTTCAAATATACTCCCACCTCAACCAAACAACCACAAAAAACATACCGCAACCTGAAAAAAATTTATACTTGAAAAGGGAAGCCAATACGACAGACCAACTTTGTATCCAACCAACCAAGGTATAAATGGGTCCCCAAGTGCAAACCAGAGCATAAACCAACATCCAACAAAACACCTTGGCAATGGAGACCCAAACAACCAAAGCGATAAACACCTTTGCCATCGTAAACACCAAATCTACAAAGCAAGAGCTTCAAGCATGTCAATTTTCGTAGAATTTGGCACAAGTCAAATTTTGGGCCAACTTACGACGGACCAAAATTGCAAAATCAAGGACAATTAGCTACCAAGTGTCCAAATGATGAACTGTGTGGGCCGCAGGTGGTATATTATGAGAAACCAGGGAAAAAAAGGTAAGTATGCACTTCTCACTTTGGGTAGATCGGGCACATATAGGAAAAATGGGATAGTGTAGTGCTTATTTGTAGTTAACAAAGCTAGAGAGAGAGAGAGAGAGAGAGAGAGAGAGAGAGAGAGAGAGAGAGAGAGAGAGAGAGAGAGAGAGAGAGAGAGAGAGAGAGAGAGAGAGAGAGAGAGAGAGAGAGAGAGAGAGAGACCTTTTTTACCTAGAGCTACCTGTCGCATTTTTGCCTGTTGTGGACACGCAATGACACTACACTGCACCAGATTTGACAGGGTTATACACATTTGCTCATGATCAATTAAGAAAAATACCGCATGGATAAATTCCAAACCGGATTGTCTGCAAACTATTGGGGGCCTCATAGGGGCACCAAAACTTGTCAAAATTTTAAAAAGTTTCACCAATAAGCTCACCAAACTAGGAAGAATCTAGCCATGCCATCGCAATGCAAAAAGAGAGTGGAACATGGATTGTGATCCATGTTCCTCCACCTCCAAATTTAAAGAAAATTGGCTAGAGTACTCTCCTCAACAGTGCCTAATCACTGGTGTAATCACAAATAAAAAATACTTTTAAACATAGATCGCAAGCCAAGAAGCCAAAGGTATCAGAATACTGCAAAATTTGACCAACAGTTCATTCACAGCAGCTAGGGGATGTCAGCATGCATGTTTGGGTGAAAATGGACCCCAATTGACCCCAAAACCCTAGAAAATTGGAAATTCAATCTTCAAATGGACATTTTGACCCAAGGAATGAAAAATTGATCCAAAATCCAGAAAAGTGTGACCAATACCTTAAGGGGCTTATCAGGAACCTTCCCCCCAAGTTTGGTGTGATTTGGCCAAAAAATATGGACCGTGATCCATGTACCTGAAGGGTACATTTGATAGAATTGGGGATTAAAGTGTTTATAGGGGTTAATGTCATCAAGTCATCAAGGAATTATTGCCAGATTGTTCAAATTTTGTTGTGTAGCAACTTCAGAGTGGTCAAGGCAGAGTTAAAGTTTTTTTCAGAAACCAAAGGAATGAGGTATGCTTAAATGAGTCAAAAGGAATGCAAAAACTCTTATGAACTGGGAAAATCTCATCAGCCTAGCTATATTGATCAAATAGGCTCAAAGTGAATTGAAAATGAACAGGCAGCTGGTCTTGGACAGGAACTTCAACTTTAAATCGTTCAAACACCAAAATTCAGCATAACCTAGCCACATAGATCAATCAAACAGAACCCAAGAAACCAATATGGCAAAGTCGGACCAAATGAGCCATATGGCAGGAAATCGGGTAAATTTAGGAAAAACAAGTGGAAACTTAAAAATATTTCACAAGTGTGCTAGGATAAGCTAGTGACAAGCTTGCAAAGTTTCATCCCAAAATGTGACCAAACATGGATCGCAATCCATGTACCTTTTTCACATTTCCAAACTAGAACTTAACCATTAGGTCCCAAATGCCAAGAAAATCCTAACCCTAAAGTTTCAAGCCATTTGGACATCAAAACCCTAGGAAAAATGCCAAAAATTTCCAAATTTTGGCCTAAATCCCAAACCAATGATCCAAAAAAGTTTTGAGCCATATCATCCCCATAACATACTTAATTAGATGGTGCAAGATGAAGTCTAAAAGGTTTTCCAACATGAATTGTGATTAATGTACCGCTGATCGAGAATTGACCTTACCCCATTGACCTAGTGCATCCTAGTTGCACTGGTGAAGTTTGGTCAAATTTGGAGTTGTTTTGATCAAGTTATGCTTATTTTTCAATTTATGGTCAAGTTTGCATTTTTGCAACTTTTTTGACAACTTTTCAACTAGTTTCCCGGCCTATACAATTGATTTTTTTGGCAGCATAATGCCTCCTCGAAAGTCGCAAGTTCAGAGATCAATGCAAGAAGCACAACAGCTTCAAGAAGAACGGCTAGCAAAGCTAGCCACAGAGAAAAAGAATTTAGAAGAGGCCAACTCAAAAGATGATGAAGAGAATGATGTAGAGATTGACAAGAATCTTGAGAAAATCAAAGCTAAGAAGCTCAAAAAGATTAAGTGACACAAATGCAAGAAAGTAGCAACATAAGTTGAGCTAGCTGAGTTATATAGACAAAGAATCCATGATGTTCTAAAGCACAAGGCTGAAGAAGAGAGGGAAGAATCAGATACCAAGAGGCAAAATTTGACAAATTATAATTTCTTATGGACTCCCCATGAAGCTAGAAATGAATGCATGGGGTTTCTCCTAAGGACAAAGCTACCATGGACCAGCAAAAGGAGACGGGATTGGAGACAGAGCAACAAAAAGTCTCACCAAAACCGCCAACTCCTCCTCTTGCTCATGAAAATCAAGAAGAAATAAAGGAACAAGAAGAAAATAAAATATTGGAAGAAAAGAAAGAGGAAACTTGGACAGAGGAAGAATTTTGAAATTGCAAAATCCAATCGAGGCCAACACAAAACGGAACAACAGCAACCAAAAGACAAATTGTAGCAAGATCAAGAGAAGAAAGAACAGGTGTCTGAAAGCTCTAGGCAACCCTCTACTCAAGTGAAAAGAGAGGTACCACCTCTCTCAAGAGCCAAAATGGAAGTTGTTAACAGACTCATTAGAGATTTTGATTTAGAAGAACACCTGAAAATGATTCGGGTCCAATTGTTATGCCAAAGAGAAGTGTCAAGTCTACAAAAATCGAATGCCAGAGATGAAAAAGACGAAGCCAATGTGGCTATCAGAAAAACAAAGAGGTTACGACAACAAATAGAGTGCCTACAAGGAGAGAAGGATACTTTGAAGGTTTCCCTAGAACGAGAAAAATGAGATTTGGCAAGAATCTTCCAGGATTTAGAGAAGCAAATCGAAGCCAATAGTGAGCTTCAAGTGGAGCAATAGGCCCTAGAGGAGGCATTGGCAGGAGAATAGAAGAAATACTCAAAATTATGTGAATCATATGATGTTGTCAAGCATGCATTGTCAACTCTCCTAGACTTACAAGTAGTCCATGCACCTGCCTCGACCTCTCAAGCTCATATTGCCCCAGCAAGGGATATCAAATCACTAAAAATAGAGCTAGCACAAGATAATCTGCAAAGACAAATGATGCTAGTTGGAGAAATGGCTACACAAACCCAAAGGGAGCAAGATATAAAATATCTCTAGGAACAATTAGCCAAATTGAAAGCAGATCTAACCAGCCAAGAGAAGAAACATACAAAATAATTGCAAAGTAAACATCAATCAATCAATGCCTTACAACCAAAAACCATAGTACCTGCCGCACAAACCACACAATAGGTAATGGGGTTTGAAAGCATAGACTTAACACCCTTTGACCTACCAAGCACATCAATAGGGGGAGGTCTACATGATTTTGAGGAGAAGACAGAGCAAGCAAAATCCTGGGATGAGCTAAAGTAGTGGATTGAAGCTATGCCTGATGGATCACACAAAGAATACATGTTATACGAGCTCCAGGTGCTCGAATTAGTGGCTCTACTAATGATAAAGCCAGATGAGGTGGTCAAAAACTTTGGCCATGAAATGATTCCACTCCCACTAATGAAACAAGAAGAAATCTTGTGGAAAAGGAAGCTTTTACCATCCTTGGAGGCCAACGCCAAGGGTGACTACGAAGACGTGCTAGTGACAGGAGATCAGGTACTACTCATCTTAGAGATTCAACCCCTCTGGAGGAAGAAGTGGTTCGAGAAGCGACCACAAGATGAAGCAATGTAAAAAAATGCACCACAACATCTCAGGATTGACCCTACATATTATCCAATCCCTCAATGGAAATCCTCAAATAACTACTACATATGGAAGATTCAAAGACCTTCAATTTTGGATTACATAGTGCTAACAAAGCCAATCAAAAATTACAAACCGACGGAGTCCTACATGGTCCATACCATGAATGCAATGATTACTTAGATGTGAGATGTGTTGGACTTGCCTTGCCAGATGATGATCAAGATAGCAAAGATGATAACCACATGCATACAGGTTTTTGAAGATAATTGCATGGAATTTAGAGACTGAAGTCCCCAACCACAACATACTCATGGGACTACATGCCAAAAATAATGTTCCTCCCCTCACACTATATGCAAACCTTTGAGTAGGCATTTATGACGATATTTTATGAGATGGACTCAACCATCTTCAATCTCTTCACAAAAGATATGCAAGCACGACACATGGCATACCAGAGTGCCATTCTCAACACCCATTCAAGGATCTCTCAATACAAGCGGACATAGTAGCTTGGTTTGCCAAGTTTACTCACATCACAAAGACACTAGAAAGCTACTGAAGACTAGCGGAAAAAGGTTGCACAAGGATGTACAATGGCTAGGAAGGGGGGAACGTTTGGTGGATGCAGTTGACAGGCTCCCTCTTAGCCAGACACACTTTCTCAAAGCCCACCATTTTGATGTAATTCATATTATTTTTCAAAAAATCCTTATATAAAAGAGATATTATCATTTTTGAGTCCTAGGTATAAAGCTCAAATTTTCAGTTTGAACACACTTTTTATTACATTATTCAAGTTTTGAAGAGCTTTTTATGTACGACTGTGAGTGGCTACTCAACAGCACTTTGTAATCAATTTTTCTCTTGCTCTAGTAATCAAAATTCAGTTTCAAGAGTTGTATTGTGCTCCTTGTCTCTTGCTCTTTCATTTAAGTATAATCATTCTCAGTTTTGTTGTGGTTTGTGACTACCTATATGTGAGATAAATTTGTCATTTTGAGTGAAAAATTGGTTGTTTTTTGACCTTTTGACCATAGGAGAGTGTTCCTAGACCATAGGGCAACCTATTTGGAATATTTTGTTGCAGTTTTTAGGAATAAACCATGATGGATTGAGATTTTGGTACCTTGTTGGATGACCTCTAGACTTTGTAGCATAGTGCCCCTAGGCCTATTACAGCTCCTCCTGAAGTTTCATTGCATCCAAGTTCATATGGTCAATTAAATGGCGTGATGACCTAGAGTGATGAGAAAGGACATAGGTAGATTTTTCAGATTAGCAAGTGATAGTTGACTAGTGCTGGTGATGGCTTAGTTCACTAGGTTCACTTCTTAAGGTTGACACCTTCAAAGAGTCTCCCTACCCCATCCAAGTTGCTTCCCAGACGTGCGATCCTGGCGACCCAACACCACAAAGTGTCTAAATTTAGCAAGTTTTGGAAGCAGCTTGGGGGCACCTCCAAATGTGTTAAGGTTTTGCACAGGAGATGGAATTTTCAAATCCCAAAGGGTGAGTTTTTTAATCAAATATTATCCTAATTTAGCATGTCCTAAACTAGTAGGTAGGATGTAGCCCTGGGTCAGCTTCGTAAGCCTCCAAGGTTTGTGCAAAGGTCTTGCACACGACTTAATTAACTAAAAGGTAAGATGATGGTTTTTATCAAATGAAAGGAAAAAGTTAAATATTGAGGTTAGATCAACCCTTCCTCATTTAATAAGTTGACTCTAGTCTTTGTTTACTAAGCTTGACTAAGACACATGTCCAATGTAGCATATGCTTGCTTTGTGTGAACTTAAACAAGTATATGTGAGTGTGTTTGGTGTCTCCACCTGGCAAGATGAGTCCTAGGGAGGAGGGGGGGGGGGGGGGGGTAGGGGGTTCTAGCATGTAAGGCAAGAGGGACAACTGTGGAACATACTTGAGTTGCATTAGGAGGTGATCCCACCTCTTTGGTCAAGTGTGAAGAATTCTAACTTAAGACTAGTTTCACTCTTGCATAGCTATATAAGAGAGGGCTTGTTGCATTTTTGAAACTCTCTTTCTCCTCTCACACACACTGTCAAGTGCTCAATATTGGCAAAGCAAGCTCTCTCTCTCTCTCTCTCTCTCTCTCTCTCTCTCTCTCTCTCTCTCTCTCATGGGAGCTCTACAGATTGACTCTATGTTCAAGCTTTTGGCTATGGATGGAAATCCAAGCTAATTAAAGTTTATTTTTCTTTATCTCTATTATTTTATTACTAAGCTAAGCTAAGAGCTTTCCCATGAGAAAGTTTACATGGAATACCAATTCTCTTGCTTGAAAAATGTTTCTCTGCACCTTTGTCCTCCTCTTTTCCCGCAATTCCTTTCTCCTCACTAGGGTGCTTAGGGTTTGGGAAATAGGGTTATAACGTGGAATCTTGAAGACACCATCTTCCTGATTCAAGAAAGGCTTTGCAAGAGCATAAACATGTATTTTCACAAAAATCTATTTCGAGAGGATCATAATACAAGTCCTTTTGCAGTCGGGTCCTCATCAAGTTTTCAATCTTCATTGATTAATCTCTTTGAATTAGGTGCATGGTTAAAGTGTTTTTAATGTGTACTTGTGTAGAGAAATCAGCTCGGCACAACTACGTTCTCCTTGCTATCTCTCTCCTTCAAGGAAAACTCTCTCCTTTCATTGTTAATTTCCGTTGAATCTAAAAGTAAGTATTGGATTCTCTGACATTGGTATCAGAGTTGAGGTTTCTCTTTTCTTTCTTAAGAAGAGAGGTCCTTGAGTAATCTATGAAAGGTTGGAGTTGTTCATTGCAATAGGATCAGTGGGACTGGATTTATTAACTTGGTTGGTATGGTATCTACCTAAGTTGTATCGTACGTTCTTATACGATGTACGTATAATACGCTTTAAATGGGCGTAATATACAACAACTATCTTTATTGGGTTGTATTATATGGTGCCACATATGTAAAAACACCGTCTCGTATAATTTCTTAGAAATTTGATTGAAATATACATTTTGATCGAAATATAGTCCTTTATATACATGAAAACCAATTGCTTTCCTCATTCTATTTGAGCTCTCTTTTTCTCTTGTGAAAAGAGTGCACCTTTAGATCAGCTTTAAAATATCAAAACATTTATTTATATTTTTGTAATCGATCATCAATTTAAGTAAAAAGTTACAGCTTTAAATAATTAAATTAGTTAAATGTAGATTTAAGTGTTTTTTTTTAATGGAGTTTTGAGTTTAGAATTTTACTTGCTTTGTGGAGTATATCTCACACTCGGAGGTAAATTAAGTAGAGTAGTTAGTGATTGGTTGCCTTGCGTAGAGGAAACTCACACTTGGAAGTGATTTAGGATAGTTAAAGTTAGCAGTTACTTGCTTTTTGTTGAACTATGTTCACACCTAGAAGTAACTTAAGCTAGTAGTTACTTGCTTTGTGTTGCACTATGTTCACACCTGGAAGTAACTTAGGTTAGATTTATCTAATGGTTGTCTGTCATGTGTAGAGTAATACTCACATTGGAGGCAATTTAGGTAGATTGAATAACAATCTCTTGCTTTGTGTAGAGGTATTCACACATCTAGAATAGATTTAGATAAGTAGTGAATTATGATTGCCTACCATGTGAAAGTTACACTCACACTTGGAGGTAATTTAGGTAGGATATCTATAGATATATTGCTTTGTGTAGAGATTACTCACACTTGGAAGTTATTGAGATAGATTATGTGATTTTTTAATCTTGATTCAAGTATAGAGTGAAAGCTCACACTTGGAAAAAAATTTATTTTTTGTATTTAGAATTTAAAGAGATTGAAAATCTATGTGTTTTTAAAAACAATAGTGAATATGGTAGTGTAAATGGTTTGAATCAATATTTCAACAATGAAGTGATCAGTGATTTCAAGAAAGTGTGTGCCCAACTATAGGCAATGTGGATGGAGAGGTGGCATACATACGGCCTATACTAGAAGACAAGGAATGTTTGGGGATCCTTGGCATATAGATGCTATCAAGACGATGAACGCACCAGTTTGGTGGAAGGAGTATGGTGGAGAAAAAGTGGATCTTCAACATGTGGTTGTGAGAGTATTGTCTATTGCCGCCTCAAGTGGTAGCTGTGAAATAAACTGATCTTCATTTGCATTTGAGCATACCTAGAAACCAAATTGATTAAGTCCAAAAAGAGTTGTGGACTTAGTGTATGTAATTTATAACATGCGACTTATGCATAAGCCAACAAAGTTAGCCACATGTGCTAGTGAAGAAATCTTTGGACGCTTTCAAACACACGAAGCAATTGAAAATGAGCTCAACTCTGATGATGAAATCTAATGGAATTCAAAAGACAATGATCTGGAATGTTTAGATGTTGAAGAAATTGGTGATATGGTGTTAGAAGCTGGACACACTCCACGGAATCTAACTACTCGGTAGATTATTATTTTTTGTAATTAGTCATTCATTGAGGAAAACCCGGTTTTTCACCTTGTAAATATTGGGACTTACAGAAGTTTCTAGATTGTATCCCAGTTTTGATAGTTAGAAGGAGTAGATGGATGATTTTGGAACTTTAGGGTTTGAGAAGTTGTAAGGTATATATATCACTTTTTGACCTTAATGAAGGACCTTTTGTCATTTTAAACAAGTTTAAGTTTGTGAGTGAGCGTACTGTGTACGTGAGAGAGAGTGTGAGCTTTGTCTTGACGCTACGTGTGCTACGGTGGTCGAAATTGAGTGCGGAGAAGTGTAGCGTGTTGCCCCCGACTAGAGCTACGAGCCGATACCAACATTGCGTGCATACGGTCCGGCTTCGGGAGCTTCTTCTACGAGCTTCATCAGTTGTTTGGGTGAGCATACGTTGTCCGATTTTGCATTGCAGCATATCCACACGTTCACATTGAGTAGAACCACACATTAGGCACTTCAGATTTCGAAAACGAAGACCTGCAGATTTCGGCCAGACATCCTGCGTGTTTTTGCATCGGGTGTTTTGGGTCGTGACTTTGGTTCACAGACCTTAGGGAGAGTGGCCTATAGGTATTCGTAGGGTCTCCTTCAAGTTATGTGGGATTTTGGAAGTGTTTGATAGGTGTTCGGCTCTGGCAAGCGTTGTAGGAAGCATCCTCTTTTGTTCTCTTGAAGACTGTGACTTAGACAATTGGTAGGGGCCTCTGTAGGAACTAGTTAGGAGTCGGTCGAGTGTAAGTTGACACCTTATGCTTGCTTCCACGCGCTTGCGGGTCGAGCTTCGTCCTTAGCTGACATTACTTGTTAGGTGAGTTCTCGCTGTGCTGACGTCCGTCGCGGCGTATCCGTCCAACATTGGCGCCGCTGCAGGGGACGAAAACCTTAGGTAGGTGACCGAGACTAATCCTTAAGGATTGGGATTTTTGGCTTGCCAAGAGTCTCGCTTTACATTTAGATAGGATCAGAGGGTGGAGGACTCTCTAGGTCTTAGAGGGAGTCTAGGAAGCGTGTGTCTGGCCTAGATCCTTCGACTGAGGTAGAGGAGGTACACTTAGGAAGTTTCTTAGTTAGTAGTCGAGTTCTAGAGTAGGAACAGGGAGTGGGAGAAGCGGTGTGAAGAGAGCTTGAGAGTCCGGAGAGGCCAAAAGGCAACCAAAAACACCAATTATCACCATTTCTTCATGGTAGGTAGGAGTAGAGTAAGTAGAACATCATGATTCAGATCTAGAGCATTTCATGCATGTATACTTGCTTGGTAGAATCATTACAAGTTTGTAAAAGACGCAAAAAGATGCAAAAGTGTGGTTGAAAGCCTAATCGAAGTCCAAAGAGTACTGTGAGTGTTTTTGATAGGCCTAAAGAGCATCAGCAGCATTCCTGTCAGGAAAAACTTTAATTTTAAGCTAGGAGACATCCTACGCGTAGTATGTCTACAGGCCAATCTGGGAGGAATTTTGGAATTTTGAGGTGACCAGTGTGTTCTGAAGGTAGGGTTTACCCTAATTTCAACTGCAAAGGGGAAATTTGGCCATCTCTTGACAGGATAAGGCCAGATAGACTGAAATTGCTAGACATCCTACCCAATTAGTGCAAAAGCATCAACTTGAAACCAAAACCTTAAGATGGCTGCATGAGTGTGCCTTGCATGATATATTGAGTGACTGAAAGGGTCTTCACCTCATTCGGGTAAGAAAATTGGGTTCAAAGTGGACTTTAGCACTTTTGACTGAAAGAAGAAAAACAACAGAAGTTTGAGACTTTTGACATCCAAACTGAGATCTAAGCATACCACTGGGATACTGACATCAGGGGGAAGCTGTGGAACAAATTTGGGGTCAAGCAGGCCAAAAAGACATTCTACGCGTAGGATGTCTACTGAGTGATTTAGGACTCCAAACTGAAATCTGAGTATACCAAGATGATCAGCAGCTCAATAAGAGCTGAAGTCTTGAGTTTAAAGCCATTTTGAAGAAAAAGACATTCTACGCGTAGTATGTCTAATGCAAGAAAGTGAAGCCATAATTGGACTTTGAGCATTGTAAGGGGTTATATAGCCTAAGGCAATCCTGCTAGTCAATTTTGGTCCAATTTGGAGTTGATTAGACTGATCAACACCATCATCAGGCCGTCGGAACAGATTTCTGACTCATTGACCATCTTCTAGAAGTCCAAATCAAAAAGTAAAACCAGTGCAGAAATCCAGGCTAAATGCAGCATGAGACATCCTACGCGTAGGATGTCTATTGGGGCATTCTGGAGAGAAAATTTGACTTGGCCTAGACAGTGAGGTTCTATTTGGCTTAAGGGCTCTAGAACTTCTTTCAGAGGTAAAATTGGACCGTGATTGCCCATTTGATTAGACTGATCAACACCATCATCAGGCCGTCGGAACAGATTTCTGACTCATTGACCAGCTTCTAGAAGTCCAAATCAAAAAGTAAAAACAGCTGTAAGCTCAGCACAACAAGGGGAAAATACAGTGCAGAAATCCAGGCTAAATGCACCATGAGACATCCTACGCGTAGGATGTCTATTGGGGCATTCTGGAGAGAAAATTTGACTTGGCCTAGACAGTGAGGTTCTATTTGGCTTAAGGGCTCTAGAACTTCTTTCAGAGGTAAAATTGGACCGTGATTGCCCATTTGACAAAGAAAATACTGAATTCAAGCTTTTTCACGTAAATTGGCCAACATCAAGGAAGGGTACTGTTTCAGATTAGCAACCTAATCAAGAACATCAACAGTGTATAGAATACAGTAGTGGTTGAGATTAACTCTCCAATTATACCAATCATTACTAAGATCACCTCCAGCAGATAAATGCGTTGATCCAATTGCCGAAATTAAAACTCTTGTGTACAGGTATATTCAGCAACAAAGCAAGACGTTATGCAGAAACTGATCCATTTCCAAGTTAGTGGTTGAACTTGTGATAAGTTGCATTGATAAGTTTGATGAATTTAAGATCAGGAAGATACATTGTTAGAGACCAGAAAGTGGCAGGTGAACAAGTTAGCGTAGTGTCCACTGAAGAGAGTGTAACCCAGGCAAGGTTAGATCCGCTAGCACCGATTATTGAGGAAGGTAGTGATACTGACACGTCGTCAGACAAATATTTCTTCATGATGGGGAGCCAACAGCCAGGAAGTTTCGCCTATGAGGGACCTATGCGAGGAGGAAGTACCTCCCAAAATCCTTCGAATGATTACAGGCTTACTGTGATCTTCGTGGAGGGAACAAACTCAAGAGGAGTCCTAGTCTATTCTGACTGTCGAGGTCGCAAGTGCATTTGTATTGAAGAGAGGCCAGCACAAAGATTGGAGATAATCCACGTGTATGATGATGGAGATAGATTTCGAGACGAAAAGGGAAACCACTATTTAATAGTTAGCAACCCTGAAGATTACAACAGATATGGAGACAACGTGGCTAAAGGGAAAATGATTTCAGAAACTCAAGAGCCTCCACCAAACATTGATCGGCATGGAGCTATTTTCATGTACGATAAGAAAACAATCAGGGTTCCAACTTATAACGAGAATGTGGGAATCTACAAACACGAGAGCGAGGGTATTGTCTCTTACTTTCGCAGTAAAGAACTATACGTAGACGAACTAAGCAAAGACAAAGTTCTTTACTTATTCTCTTATGAAACTGCTACGGGGAAGGGCATAGTTTTTGTTGATAGATATGGGCGAGAATACCAACGTATTCTCCCAGAGGAAGTAGAAAGAGCAACAGGTCCAGTAGCATCAGCATATGCCCCTGAGGAAATGCCGAGAGCCGTCCACACCCCAAGCAAGTCAACGAATCCATTCTCAAATGAGTATGACGCTACATCACATTCCCCCAGACCGAGAGCATTCAACAACCAAGACCAACCAGTAAACCAGCCATCATTGCAGGCATGGCTTAGACAAAGTGCGACAATGGAACCAGACAGAAACCAAGAGGGTTATCCAGCGGCTCGAGGGCTTAGGGATTTGCAAGAACCACCACACTATTCAAGGTATCAAGCAGAGAGTAAGCCAAAGACACAAGGGTCGACCAAACTTGGAGGACCACCCATGGAACGAGTTCGAAGAGAAGGACCACCTCCGGCGAGAACCTTTAGAAATTATGGCTTAGGAGCACCGTTGGGCGAGGAACCAACCTATTACAGAAGGCCTGAGGAGGGGTATAGACTTGGAAGGGGTGATCCCATGATGCGGTTTGTAGACCATCGCAGAATTAGACCTTCTCAAGTGCAAAAATGGGTAAACAAGAAATACACAGGAAACAGAGACCCAAGAGATCATGTAGCAGCCTTTGTACGTGTGATTAGAGCTGAAGAGGTGTTAGACTTTCCTACCCAATTCGCAGGGTTTGGACTAACCCTAGAGGATGATGCTGCAACTTGGTTTGACTCTGTAGAGCGTAGAGACTTTGAGTCGATGGAGGAAGTGTTTGACGAGTTTATTCAGGAATTCTCTCAAAGGAGAATAGCTCATAATACCGTCTCACAAATCCATAAATTCAAACAAAAAGATGGAGAATCTGTACGGAAGGCAGCCCTAAGACTAAAGAGATATGTTAAGTTCTGTCCTGTTGAAGAACTGCCAACTCAGTCCAGACTTATGCTGATATTCATCCAAGGACTAAGGAATGTAGATCTCCAAAAAGACTTACATATGAATAGGAGCACTACGTTGAATGAGTTGACCAAGGAAGCCTTGTACCTTGTGGACAATTGTGTGGTTTACAAAGAAGGGGAGTTCAAGGACCTTGATGACGATTCATCTTCACAGCAAAGTGGGAGCAAGTCCTCCAAGACAACACTGAAAGGAGAAATAGCGGTAAACCAAGAACAGCTTGTAGATGAAGTGCTAAAAAAGATCAACTTGTACGCCAAACCCCAGGCTAAACCGCCCAAGTGGTGTGCTATTGAACAAAAATGGACAAACCATGGGACCGAGGAATGTTACTGTAACAAGGGATATGTGAGGGAGAGACCTTATGCTCCCCAAGCTCCTGTAGCTTCCCCTCAAGTTCCACCTATGCCTAGATATCAAGCAGGCAACTTGCCAGGAACTATAGGTGTAGAGAGACCACAACCGGTGTTGAGGCAACAACCACCCCTACCAGGATTACGACCAGTTGGTGTAAGATACACCCCAACGGTAACTGAACAAGAAGAAAAGGCTTTGGTGCCTATGCATGCATACTATGAGGATCCCAATGGATATGCGGCGAACCCTATCTATTATCCACCTGAGGAACCCTCGACACCAGATCCATGGAGCATGATGGGGAATCAAGGACCTCCAACTGCTATACAGGCCGCAGGAGAAGGATGATATAACTTAGATGAACGAACATTGTTGTTCATAGCCAATGGAGGCATGGGCGGACATAGACAGACTTACCAGCAACGGGGAGCTCAAGGAGCACCTCAACAACCCAAGGGCCCCTGTTACAAGTGTGGCGGAGACCATTGGCTGAGAGATTGTCCCCATGATGAAATCATTAGAGTCAATGCGTATTGCCTAGAATGTGGAATTACTCATTTGATTCCTGATTGCCCTAAAAACCCGAGTAAAGGAGCAAAAACCACCTTGAACCTGTTGGAAACAGTACCTTCCAGTGGAGTATCAGAAAGTGAAACAGTCATAACCTGTTTAGGCGGTGACACGGGTCCAAGCCCAAAGAAGGACGAATGAACCCATAATAGAAGAACCAAAGACGGATGCCCAAAGTTCAGAAACGAAAAATCTGAGAAGCACTTGGAAGGCAAGAAAGGCGCGTAGGTAAGCCAGGAAAGAATGAGAGCAAACCGCCCTATCCGATGAAATGAAACATACAAAGAACAGGTTGGAGCGGTTAGAAGATCTAGCCAGCCTAAGCTCACACACCACAGCAGCCATAGCACCAAAGGAAATAGCTGAGCCCAAAAGTGCAGGATCAGGAGGATCTGTGCTAGCAGACAAAGTAAACGAGCAGCTGGATGTGCTTCTAAGAGCTTATGAAGCTCGTCTTAAAAAAAACCAGACCCAGGAGCAAAGATGGATGACATATCCATATGCGGAAATAGAAAAACAAAGGTTGGATATGTGTAAAAAGATGATCGAGACGGCTCAATCATTGATGGAAGACCCGTTGGGAAAACCAGCAAATTGCCATGATGTGCCAGTTGCAACCCCTATCCAACCAACAATAGAGAAACATGAGGAAACAAAGGAAAGACTCACTAATGAATATGAGTCCAGAGGAGAGCCTATCATAGTGCCCAATACCACTGAAGGGGCAAGTGATGGGGTCCATCCTAGAATATCGGCAGAGATGAGAAAGGACGGTAATGGTCTAGATGATCTGTGGAAGCAAATCAGAGAGGCCAACGAGGCTAATAGAATGAATGACCACATGAATAGCACGAGAAAAGGAAAGAATGTGATCCTACCTCCTATTGAAGAATTTGAGGCAAGATCACAAATAAACTTTGAGGTGCATTCACAAGGGGGAGACCAAGGATCTATTAGTTCGGGACACAGCCAACCAGACTCTTTGAGAACTTTACCCTCTTACCTAGGAGAATACGAAGCTAAGTCGGACGTGAGGGCAATTCCATCTCAAAGATTTTCTTCTAACAAGGTGATGGACTCACAAGGATTGATTGAGCTGTTAGCCACCCCGGTGGCATGCACAATCACGTTAGCAGAACTCCTAAAGCTAAGGCCAAACATGTGGACCACAGTAGGAAAATGCCTGGAAAAATTTGGAGTAAAAGACCCCACCTTGAAACTACAAGAAGGAATCAGGGAGTTGGACAGGCCTAATCTAAACACTAGGCTGGTACCATTGAATAAGGTTGGAGAATATTGTCAGGGAGAAGACGGAAACACAATGCTACCTGTAGAATTCCAAGGAGTGGTTTCCAAAGCTATTCTTGACAGTGGAGCGGGAGTTTCTATCGCCACGAAGGAAGTCTGGAAAAAATGGGGAAAACCAGCTCTGAGGGCTACCCGAATGAAGCTGCAGTTGGTAGATGGTTTCATGGAGAAGCCTCTCGGACTCTTGGAAAAGGTAATTGTCACTTCGTGCGGGATCGAGTATGAGCATACATTTGCAATAGTCGATTTCGACAAAGAACAATTATGAGATAATCTTGGGACGACCATTCATGCGACAACTGAAGATGGTCCAAGATTGGGGTTATGACCACATATACCTCAGACATGGCGAGACGACAACTAAAATACACTTGAAAGACCATAGTTACAAGGATGTAAACCAAACACCTGTGGAAGAGTTTGATTCGGCTACAATAGCAGGATCAGAACTACCAGCATGGTTGGGGCAACCAAAAGAGCTATGGATGTGCGGAGCTTCACATTGTGGAAGCTTAAGAAAAGAGGATTGCATCTTAGAAAGAGCAATTGAAGACACAGAGTATATTTCGGAGCCATTCCCTGAAGATGCCTTGGAGCCTCTAGAATGGGAACACATACTGGCAACGTTAGATGTATGTACCATTACCGACAGTCCAACAACAAAATTTTGCGATAAGGATGGTTACGATGTGCTACCCTATTACATGGTAAGCGTGATGCCAGAAAAAGAGACGGTAGCACCTCCAGAACAAGAAGAGTTTTATAACTCTTCTGAGCAAGTGGAAGTAAATGATGAGGCAGATAATGAGTGTTCGGACACCTCCAGTGAGCGTGGGAATGAAGCAGAGAATATCAAGTTTTATGATTTTGCTAATCAACACCCTAGACGCCAAGAACGCTATAGGAAGAAAAGAGCCGAAAATAAAGTGACACAGAACCTGATGCCCAGGATAAAAGGAAAAACTCACTATTTGATGCTTGTAAAAGCAGAGGATTGTGTGAAAGATCAAATATCAGGAAAATTCTCAGAAAATCGAAAAGAACGAACGCGAGAACAAGCGAATCGGGAAAGAAAAGCTCGGGCTCAAACAAAATCACAAAAATCTGAAAAAACAAAAAAAGAACCAACAAAATACCAAGAGTGGACCAAACTAGAGCGTAAACAGAAATACCAAGAACTGAAACGGTCTTTGAGGGAGATCTGGACCACTGAAGAGGATAGTGATGGTAAAGGGGAGTCAGAAAAGGGCAACATGAACGTACCACCTCACTATAGGAAATTTACTATCCAGGAAAGAAAAATCATCTTGACACCACCAATCTGGGAGAGAACCAACCAAGAATCTTACGATGAGCCTGAAAACGCAAAAAGAATAGACCTCGCAGAACCAAGTGAAAAGCCTCAGCCGGTCTATATAGCTGCTGATTTAGAGCCTGAGGAGGAAGCACAGCTTACACAACTTCTAACGAAATATAAATATGTGTTTGCTTGGTCCTATAAAGACCTTAAAGGAGTTGATCCATTAATATGCCAACATACAATTCCTTTAAAATCAGATGCAAAACCTAGCAAACAACGTCCTTATACATATAATGACACATTTGCCAAACGAATCAAAGAAGAGATTGATAAGCTGATGGACGCAGAGTTCATCTATGAAATTGAACATACAGACTGGGTTTCACCCATTGTGGTCGTTCCCAAGAAGAATGGAAAATTGCGAGTGTGCGTAAACCTCAAAAAGGTGAATGCGGCAACCGTAAGGGATAATTATCCCTTGCCAATTACAGAACATGTTCTTGAGCGAGTGGCCGGGAAACGGGCTTATTCCTTTCTGGATGGGTTTTCAGGATACAACCAATTGGCAATAGCAAGGGAGGATCAACACAAAACAGCTTTTGCCACAGAATGGGGGATTTATGCATATCGAGTTATGCCATTTGGCCTAACAAATGCACCAGCCACTTTCCAGAGGTTAATGACTCACGCTTTCAAGGAATACCTAAGAATATTCTTAGAAATTTACATGGATGACCTATGTGTACACTCTCTTCTGCGAGAAGAACATATTGACCATTTGCAAAAAGTCTTTGAAAAGTGCAGAACATATCGAATCTGTCTAAACCCGGAAAAGTGTGGATTTATGGTTAAGCAAGGACGAATCTTAGGACACATTGTCTCAAGAAACGGCATAACCACAGACCTGGACAAAGTCAAAGTCATTGTAGACCTACCCAGGCCTACTAATGCAAAACAAGTGCAATCCTTCATGGGGCACTGTAGATATTATCGAAGATTCATATACATGTATGCGGTTATCGCACAACCTTTGTATCGTTTGCTAGTCAATTTCGAATGGACCAATGAGTGTGAGACTTCATTCCAAAGGCTGAAAGAAAACCTTATATCCGCACCTGTGCTAAAGGCACCAGATTGGGACAAGATATTCCATGTGCACATTGATGCTTCGGCATATGCCATTGGTAGCATTCTAGCTCAACCTGGAGACGGAACAATGGATTTTCCAGTTTGCTATGCGAGCCGACAGTTAAACAGTGCAGAAAAGAACTACAGAACCACCGAAAGGGAAGGGTTAGGAATGATTTATGCTGTGAAGAAATTTTGGCATTATTTGCTTGCAAACAAATTTGTGTTCTTCACGGATCATCAAGCTCTTTTATACCTAGTAAATAAACCTTGCAATATAGGGAGAATCGTACGCTGGTTTATTATATTGCTAGAATTTGACTTCACAGTGGTGGTCAAAAAGGGGAAAACTCATCTGCGAGCTGATCATCTTTCAAGAATACACAACGGGGAAGCCCCTCAAGGGGTAGATGATGACATACCAGATGCTTATCTTTTCAACATCGAAATGGTACCCAAATGGTCTTAGGAAATAGTTAGCATTCTATCCTTTGGAAGTGAGTTTGATAATACAGGATGTAGAAACAAACAACGAACAATTCTACAAACAAAAAACTTCCAGTTGATAGCAGGACGGCTGTATCATCTTGAATCTGACCTAATCCTACGATTATGTATAAATCCGAAAGAATTCAAGTGCTACCTGGAAGAGGCTCATGTCTAGGGTTGTGCATTTCATTGTTCAACAGTGAAAACACACCAAAGACTGAAACAATTAGGAGTTTATTGGCCAACTATGTATGCGGATACACATTCTTACGTTACCAATTGTACAGTATGTAGTGCCAAGCGACCAGTGGATCACGCAACATTGTTTCGGGTGAACATAGCACCTGCATGGAGTCAATATATCATTGAATTTCTAACCACCAGGACGTTCCCTGAGAACACTACAAGAGTACGAGAGAAATCTATAGAGCTTGAAGCTTGTGACTTTCAGTTAATTGGAAATCAACTCTATAAACGGGGCAAGGATAACCAACTCCGAATCTGTGCAAGTGAAAGCGAATACCTGCTGATTCTAGAACATGCACATAGTGGAGTAAGTGGAGGCCATTTTTTGGGCGATAAGACGGCGAAAATTATCTTAACTGCAGGAATCTGGTGGCCTACATTGCACATGGATGCCGAAGAGTTTGTCAAACGTTGTGATGCATGTCAACGCACCAAGGTACCAATCAAAAGAGATGAGATGCCATTAAGGCCAATGATGGGGGCAAGGGCATTTGCAAAGTGGGGAATTGATTTTGTGGGACCTATATCACCCCTTGCATATCGCACCCATACCCAATATATCATTGTGGCTACGGATTATCTCACAAAGTGGGTCGAAGCCAAAGCAACACAAAAAGCTGATGCATGCACCACGGCTCAATTTTTGTATGAGAATGTTTTTGTACGTTACGGGTTACCGATAGAAATTGTCAGTGACCGTGCAACACACTTCCTCAATGAAGTCATTGAATATCTACTAGAGGATTTCATGGTCATACATCGAAAATCAGCACCATACCATCCACAGGCCAATGGGCAAGCGGAGGCCACAAATAAAACACTATGCACGGTCCTCACTAAAATAGTGTCACATTCAAGGAACGACTGGGATCAGCAGCTACACTCAACACTATGGGCATACAGGGTAGCTTACAAAAACTCAATAGGAACAACACCATACAACATGGTGTTTGGGCTAAACGCTATACTACCCATAGAGTTTTTAATCCCAACTCTACGTGTAGCAACAAACTTGGAATAGACAGGGCATGAACTCTCTTCAAGAATTAATGATCTTGAAAAGCTAGATGAACTCCGCTTACGAGCGGTCGCTTTGATCTATGCTAAAAAGAGAAGGCAAAAGGAGTTTTTTGATAAACATGTGTGTACCAAAGAGTTTAAAACAGGAGATTACGTACTTGTTTATACATTGAAGCAACATGCCAAGAAACTGAGAAAGCGAGGGATGGGACCATTTGTGATTCATGATCTATCACAAAGTGGGGCCGTCAAGCTTGCTACATTAGCAGGTGAAGAAATGCCAAACTGGATTAGTGGGTGTCGACTAAGGAGATATCACCTTCCACTCACACAGGAGATGCTCCAACAAATTCATCAAGGAAAGCAAAGAATGAAAGAAAAAGAGAGAGTACGGGAGGAAGCTCAAACCGAAGCACAAGAACGCATTGCAAAAAGACGGCTTCTGCGACAACAACAACAAAGTAAACCACCATTGAGAATCAATGCCATTCGACTCATGAACTTGGAAGAAGACACAGTCGAGCCAATAATTACAGTCAAGGTGGGCAATGATCAAGTTGAATCACCAGCCTTGCTCGATTTGGGTGCTCAAGCAAATTTGATCTCTTACGGATTATACCAACAGCTCCAAGTCGCAGATCAACTTCATCCTACTCCCCAAGTGCTGGAAAGTAGCACATCACATCCATTGAAAACATTAGGGTGGATTATATTGCATATATAGTTACATCAATATATTTACCCATAGAAATTCTATGTGGTGACAGATGAAAGCACACAACAACCAATGCTGCTAGGGCAACCTTGGCAAAAAGCAGACAATGTCCAAATAGATTGGAAAGCACAGGCGGTCAAAATCCAGCACGAAAACGAACAACAAGTGGTATCTTTTGCTCAAAAGGAACATCCGGATCAAATGCAAGCCATGCAATCACTGGAAACAAATACCAAAGAACAAATACCAAAGAACAAATACCAAAGAACAAATACCCTCAAGGATCAACACGAAACCTAAGACCAACTACCAGCTAACGGCCAACCATGCTCATCACAGACAACTGAAATCACCGACTACACTGCAAAAATCTAGACTACCACAACAAGGTAAACAAGTATGGATGTGGAACGATAGAAACGCCATGAGGGGGAAAACACAATGTGACAACCGAATTCTAACAAAGCAGATGGTGCAACCAAAAACCAAGGTAACCAAGCAGATATAGATTCCAAAGAAAATGCTTAGCCAAAACCCTCATGTCACTCACATTTGGATACCAAAGCAAAAGACAAAGCAAATACCTACGGTACAAGCAACGATGGAAAGTAGACATCTACAGGTCAACCGGGCAAACAAATATAAGTGGGTGCCGATGACAAACCAACAAGGGGCAAAGTTGGCCGCACCACACTACTAATGGAAAGCCAAGGCCATACGGCCCATAGCTATCACATCCTCCGAAATAGCTACGACTCCATCAACAGTGTCGGCAACGCAGTTGCCTCTGACCAAAAAGACCATTAAACAAAGAGCAGTAGAGTTACAGCTGCTACTTGCCAAGAAAATAGGAAACCTCGACGGCGAATGCCAATAAGCATCTTGCTTATTCCCTTCTCTTACACAACATTAATTTTTCCATGCATTGACCGAGTATGCATAAAATAGGGCCACATTAATCGGCCACGCATTAGCATGACTTTTTCAACCTATGCACGGCACATACTCCGAGGCGAAACCTTGTCGTCCGGGAGGACTCCGACTAGGAGGGGGGGAGGCATTCTCAATGCGGAACCAATAACAGAAATAGCAAATAAGGGCACAATTTTCGACTATTTTCAGGGTTGACGTTTGATTGCGAAATTTTCTGTAGTAACCCAAGTATATATGCCCTTATACAGCATGAAACTACAGGAATATGGGGCCAAACGCCAAATTAAGCCCCTAGGTGTGTGTATATATATAGAAATAGCCATTTTTCAGGAAAAATATTGGTAAAATGGAGAAATCTGGCCACAAAAATTGCATGAGAGTGTATATAATGTGTTGCGGTGATGTTTGTGATCTATTATGAATTATGGGGATTTTCTGGGTTTGATTTGCTATTTTCCTTTTAATTTTGCTAATTTTTGGCAGAAAAACTTCAAAAATACAAAAAGCAGGTGAAAAACAGTCGTAATGAAAAACAAAAAATATGGGGATGACCAGTGACTAAAGAACAACCTACGGTACAGTGGGGGTGCAATTATGAGACTGAAGCGGAAAGTGTGTTTTGGCCAGGTTTTGGCCGAAATGACAAATTTTTGGTAAACGGAGCAAATGGAGTCCAAATCAAGAATTTTTTGAGCCTAAACCGCATCTTGCAGAAAGATAGGAGCACATGTCAAATTTCATGAAAAATGGTTCGGGGACCTCCATTATAAGAAATTTTCACCCCATTTTTAGCTCATTCTCACTATTGACCTTGTGGAGAGAGCTTCTGCCACCTAGAGCGGATCGACCTTCCAGCAGCTTCTACGACGCGCATGTCTACCCGACCAGCTCCAGATATGAGAGGTAGGCTCACCACCTTGAGCTTTTCGCGCATGTTCGTCATTCTGTCGCGAAAACTAGCGTAGAGGTCACACACAAAGCGAGCGGTAGAGACCTACAAGTAGAAATGGCGGCCTAACGGCTAACCCGAAAGCAACAAGACTTCATCAGCAGCTTACCCTAGTCTAGGAGACCCTTCCTGGATAGCCAATGGCAGTGGGAAAACATCGGGAAAAACCCTAATTCCTAGAAACCCGCAAGAGGCCACCAAATGGGAAATCGGCGAAACGGCGATCAAATGCTACCAAAATTTACGGGTAGGAGCATATCGACATTCTCGACAAGTCCATATGACCCGCATGACCAAAAAGTGACCCGAAGCGGCACTAAACCTCAGAAACGACATCAGACAGACAAAGCGTCAAAATGCACTTGTGGCCAAACCGCAAGTCCGTTTGCCACCAAACTTCACGAGCGGCTTTCCTAGACCATCAACAACCAAGTCCTATGGTGGTGGACCACCACAAATCATCAAAGGTATGTAAATGCCTCCACGGGTGCTTCTAGAGCGACAAATTGCCAAATGAAGCTCCGGTGAAGCCAAAGTCGACAAAAATCATACGGCAAGGATCCCCAAAGGATTTGGAAGCTATGAAGACCAACATCCAGGAATTTCATCGCCAAAAAGAACTCCAAAAGTCAAAAAATGGCTCAGAGGCTCTAAAGTCCACACAAGGAGTTTTTACTTACCCAATTGTCTTTTTTGTTGAAATTAGGCTTAAAAGGGACTTAGGGGAGCAAAGGGCAAGCACTGGGAGCACTAACAAGAGAAAAATCACCAGGAGACATCCTATGCGTAGGATGTCTCAAGGGAAATTCTTGGCACAAAACCCAACAATTCTTGCCATGCACATGTTCTGAATGACATTCACAAGCCCTACACCAAATTTCATCACCTTTGGAAGAGATTGGACCTCATATGCATGGAAAAACGCAAAGATAGGGCATAAAGGCACTAAAGGGCCATTAACCTACCAAATCTTTTCCAAATCTCATGAAATTTGCACAACACATTCACATACACATCAACTAACTTTCTGTGTGGTCTGAGAGCAAAAATGAAGAAAAAGACATCCTACGCGTAGGATGTCTAATGGACCTTTTGGGCATGAAGGAGAAGTTTTGTCATTTCAGAAGTAATAACCTCATCAACAAGAGCCCATATATCAAGCTTGAAGCCCTTCTAATCACTTTTGACCCCCAACACCTTCAAGATACATTTTTTGAGCCCAAAAACACCTCATAGAGCCCTACAGGCATCAAATATTATCCAAATACAAATCCAAGAACATGGCTATGTTCCACAGGTCAAGGACAACCCACTGATCAAGTTTCATGAAGTTCTGAAGAAAAAGACATCCTACGCGTAGGATGTCTTAAGCTTAGATTTAGACTTCTGTGCAAGAAATGACATCATAGGAGCTAATACCATGATGCATTGAGCCCATATACCAAGTTTCAACCCATTTGGACATCAATTGCTTCCCATGATGGACAATCTACCAAAATTGTGACTTAAAGCCTAAATCAGCCCAAAATTCCACTTTTTGACATCCAAATTCAAATCCAAGCTTATAACCATGTTCCATGAGCCTTACAGTACCTACAAGTCAAGTATGAACCAGTTTTGAAGAAAAAGACATCCTACGCGTAGGATGTCTAGATGGATTTTTTTTTTGGTCAAATTTGCACTGTGAGCACATGCATAGCTTCACAAGTTCCTTTTGAGCTATGATTTCAATTTTCAAGTCATTTGGATAAGTAAAACTCAGTTTAGCAGCAGATATGAAAAAAAAAAAAACCGCTAAACTTTGGATTGCTGAGTACAACAGGGTCTATGGCAGCCTCGAAGTCACCGGCAAAGAAGAAGAGAATGACAATCAAAGACTATATGGACGAGGTGGAACCATTTTTCATTCCACAGGGAACATTAAAGCCTACAAGCACTGGATACAGGAAGATCTACCAGAGTCAAACGACCTAAAAATCTACCAAGGAGTATTCAAGGACAATGACGGAAATATAATAGAGCTGCCAATGCTGCCAAGGGAGCTCAATGAATTTGTCCGGAGCAAAATGGCCGGCTACTTGGAGAAAATTGACCTCCATAACTATTTTGAAGCAATCCCAGCAGGGGTGGACGTCAAAAGAGTATGGGAGTTTGTGACCAGCATTAGAGAAGATGGAGTGGCCAAGGTGACGGATTTGCACGGCAGACCCAACACAGAGATCATTATTACGGAAAGGGTTGTCGCCCATGCACTAGATCTCTCCAATCAGGGAGACAGTGTGACAAAGAGAAGGGATGAAGTAAAGGTGTACAAAGAGAAAAAGGCTAATTACACTTTTGAAGACATCGCCAACCCAAAGGTGGAGATCATGAGCCAATTGTACAACCAATACTTCCACATGTGCACGAAGAGGCCGCAAAAGTACAGGATGCCGCCAGGTGCAATTTCCACAACCTTTACTTGGGCAATGATGAAGGGCACCCCAAAGATAATCAATTATGCGGCATACATACAAGACAGCCTGGTAAAGATGGGAAACAAAAAGCCAACCTACATAGTGCCAGGAGAGATGATAACCAAGGTAGTTTATGTAGCACTACATGCCAAGGCAGGCCTGACCCCCCATCTCAGAATGACTGGCTAAGGATAAAGGAAGACAAAGAAGACGAGCCACAACGAGCACCAAGGGTGGCTACAAGGTTGAAGAGACGACTGGAGCCAGTGGAAGAGGAGCAACCTGAGCAGAAGAAAGGCAAAAAAGAATCTGCTCAAGTGCCAACCAAAGAGACTCGATCACAAAAAGCGGCTAGACTCGAGAGGCTAATGGAGAGTTTCCGAGCACAAAGAGCCCTCAAGGGCGATCTAAACGAATTATGGAATCCATCCCTTGAGTCGATGTCCGTATCCTCAAGAAGAGTGCAGAGGGACCGCTTCGAAGACTATATCAAGGATTTCGAGATTCTTGATGCTGCGGCGGAAAACATTCCACACATCCCTTTCACCGAGGAAGAAGTGGAGCAAATACGGAAAACGTTGCTAGATGAACAAGAAAACAAGGAAAGAGAAAGAAAGACGAAAGTAGATAGGGATTTCAAGGGCAAACCTACAGCTTTACCAGGTAGCCCTAAACCTAGCCCACCGCCATCACCACCTCCTAGCAGCCCTCCTCCAGAAGATCAGATGGCCGGAGACAAGCAAGAAGAACACCAGGATGAAGAGCAAGAGCACAGGGTTGAACCTGAACACAAAGAAGAAGCCAAGCCTGCATCTGAACAAAAAAAGCTCGAGGAAGCATACTATGCATTTTTGGACCTGCTAGTTGCAGGCTATTCAAAGGAAGAAGCCGCCACAGTCGCATTCGACTTGGCAAGGACACGAAGTGAAGAACAGCTGCGAGGCATCCGGCTAGTTGAACTTAAGGAGATTGCTACTGACACGGTAGACCTGCACCCGCCCTCGAATGATTGGGATGTGGTGATGACAATGCTAGCTGGAATAAGGGCACAATCTGTGGCATCAGACGAAGAGTTGATAACTCTAAGAGCCACTAAAGTAAAGACCAAAATGGAAAGAGATCTACTGCAGGCAAAAAGCCAAGGACACAAAGAAAGAGAAGCTGACCTCCAGGCCAGCCTAGCCACTGCTCTACAAAACTGCCAAACAAAGGAAGAAGCAAATGAGGCAGCGACAAAGAAATTGCAAGCAGCTGAAGAGGAGTGCCTGCAACTCAGCAAGTCATTGCGAGATGCAGAAAAAGAAAGGGATAATCTGACACTCCAGCTAGCAGAAGAAACAAAAGAAGTAGAGGCCTTGAGGAATGCTAAGGAGAAGGCGGAAATAGAACAAGAAGCAAGCCTGGATGAAGTCCTTGAGCTCAAGGACCAATTAAAAGTCAAAGATCAAACCATCCAGAGGCTGAGAGCATCACCTGCGCGAGTTAGAGCTACAAGCTCAACTCAAATTATTTCGGAGAGTCAAATGTATGAAGAGCGAATGCAAGAACTCCAAAAGCAGTTGAGTCTCGAGAAGAAGCAGAGGGTGATCATGGTTGAAGGTTCTATTGCAATGCAAACCAGATTGGAGGACAGCCAAAAGGCCCTACAAGAAGAATTGACGAGCATCAAGATAAAGCTCGAGGAGGCAGAAAAGGTAAATGCTGAACTCAATGACCTCCTCGTGACTATGGGCGGCGAAGCAGAAGCGGAGAAGCAGACACTCCTCACGCAAATAGAGGAGTTGAAAAGCCGACAACAAGCAGAACTAGAGAGCTCAGGGCCAGCTGCCAATGAGGGGATCGACCTCGACAATGTGTCGGATCCTGTGGACACACCCATGCCAGAGGAAAGCATAGCAGGCTCCTCTCAAGAGCCCTAGGATCTAACACAAGAAGAAGAGGAAAAATTGCGAAAAGCAATAGAGGCAGAGCTCAGAGAGAGCACCAAAGAGGCCTTGGAATGGGAACAGAGGGTTTTCAAATCAATGAAAATTCAGAAAATCGACGCCAGCAATCTCAGGCGTGAATGGCTACAACCCTCTTCCCATATCCATTGCTTAAATATGAAGCGGCAACAATAAACCAGCGGATCAGAGAAGAACCAAGGGTCCCTTTCTACAACGCAGACACCTCGAGGCCAAAAGAAGTAAGGCTGATAGTAGATTCTCAGCCCAAGTGGAGGAAAGCTTGGCTTACCAAGTACCCGCTGTACCTAATACACTTGGTAGAGGAACCTAAACACATCAGGGACAATCTCAGCTTCTGCCCTCTACCAATGGTTAGGACGTGGAAAGCACACGAAATCTTACAGAGAAGCCAACCCACTTGGCTGAACTACCCAAAGCTGCCAGGCGTGAAGGCAGGTGGGAGAATAAGTGTACAATACATGGTGAAAACCCTAACGGGCGCCATAAAGTTGTTCACTGGCTCACCTGACCTTACATTCATCATGATGAGAAAGATCTGCAGGACCATCCTAGCAGTGTTTGAAACCTTCAAGCTAGGACAGGTGACTGACAGCATATTCTTCTTCCAGGACACATACAGATGTGCGTATGAGATGTCAAGTCAACCTTCCAAGGAGGTGATACATGCATTATATCAAAGAATCATGTTTCTCCCATCTTATCACCTCCAGGCGTTTGAAGAAGCTTTCTACAGGGGGTTCTTTACTATGCATACAGACATCTTTGGGCCAACAAAGTTGAATCTACATGCACGGTACGAATCGCTGCTAAAGATGCGGGAGACCATAAGGTGAAGCAAAAAGATCAAGGCCATGTCGGGGACGACATGAACAAGGACGGGGGGGATGTTAGAAGCTGGACACACCCCACGGCATCTAACTACTCGGCGGATTATTATTTTTTGTAATTAGTCATTCATTGAGGAAAACCCGGTTTTTCACCTTGTAAATATTGGGACTTACAGAAGTTTCCAGATTGTATCCTAGTTTTGATAGTTAGAAGGAGTAGATGGATGATTTTGGAACTTTAGGGTTTGAGAAGTTGTAAGGTATATATATCACTTTTTGACCTTAATGAAGGACCTTTTGTCATTTTAAACAAGTTTAAGTTTGTGAGTGAGCGTACTGTGTACGTGAGAGAGAGTGTGAGCTTTGTCTTGACGCTACGTGTGCTACGGTGGTCGGAATCGAGTGCGGAGAAGTGTAGCGTGTTGCCCCCGACTAGAACTACGAGCCGATACCAACATTGCGCGCATACGGTCCGGCTTCGGGAGCTTCTTCTATGAGCTTCATCGGTTGTTTGGGTGAGCATACGTTGTTCGATTTTGCATTGCAGCATATCCACACGTTCACATTGAGTAGAACCACACATTAGGCACTTCAGATTTTGGAAACGAAGACCTGCAGATTTCAGCCAGACATCCTGCGTGTTTCTGCATCGGGTGTTTTGGGTCGTGACTTTGGTTCACAGACCTTAGGGAGAGTGGCCTATAGGTATTCGTAGGGTCTCCTTCAAGTTCTGTGGTGTTTCGGAAGTGTTTGATAGGTGTTCGGCTCTAGCAAGCGTTGTAGGAAGCATCCTCTTTTGTTCTCTTGAAGACTGTGACTTAGACAATTGGTAGGGGCCTCTGTAGGAACTAGTTAGGAGTCTGTCGAGTGTAAGTTGACACCTTATGCTTGCTTCCACGCGCCTGCAGGTCGAGCTTCGTCCTTAGCTGACATTACTTATTAGGTGAGTTCTCGCTGTGCTGACGTCCGTCGCAGCGTATCCGTCCAACATATGGTGCCTATCATTGAAGAGGGGAGGGATGAGCTATAAAGTTTGTACTATATTCACAATTAATGTTGTAATGCAAAAGTTGTGTGGAGTTTAGCTTCACAATCTCTCTCTCTCTCTCTCTCTCTCTCTCTCTCTCTCTCTCTCTCTCTCTTTGTCTCTCTGTCTCTCCCTCTTCTTTCTATCATTGTTCGAGAGAGAGAGAGAGATTAAGACTTACACAATTGCAACAACATTCTACATGTTCATTTTTTTCAAAAAATAGAGACTTACTTATCAAAAAGAGGTTTTAGTTGAAAATCTTGAGATTTAAGATACAAAAACAACTCATTATTGATTGGGAGATTTAATTTAGATCACGGGCCTGCTCCCCCAGAAGGTCAGTGTGGGACGGGTGTCTAACCTCACTCCTATCTTATTGCAAACATAGCGAGAACCATGAATAAATAGTTAATCCATGGGACGAAGCTGACTTGACTAATGCATAGAGGCTACAAGAGGTTGTCAATCTCTTGGAAAACAACAAACAACTCGCATCTAACTCAAGATACACTCAAATGACAGAAATCACCAAAAGCTAATCGTTGATCAGTAAACAAATCATCATTGTTACAACATCAAAAGACATCCAAACATCACGAACCTTCTAGGACATGTTTATAAGACCTAAGCACACATGCTTATGGTCTCAAATCTCACTTTAGGTCAAGTGCAAAAATTGTGATTATTAACAACATGACTGATTGGAAGACCGTAACACCTATGAGAAACTGCAATGAGTTTTTGACCTAGTTGTTTTTGACCTAGGATGTATCTAAATGCTTAGCAATGATGCCCCAATATGCCACCTATACTTTATGATTTTAAAACTTAAATTTCTACTTCTGATGAAATTAGGCCGCAGGTTGGCCAAAAGCTACGGATTACCATGAAATGCTGACGTCAATGCGTAGATCTCTTCCCTGCGGTTGCAACACAACAGATAACACTACAATGTGACAACCAAGAAGGGAATAGAAAGTGTGAGAAGGAGAGAAGTGAGCGCCGTTAGCTCACGCCGTGTTTCATTATCCAAAAACTTAATAAAATCTTCACAAAGCTGACTTTTATACCTTAGTTAAGGTCTAAAATGTGTAATGTTTGGCGCCCAAGACCTTTGAGGCTCCACTCTTATTGTATTTTCAACCTAGGTACACGAACTGGCCTATGCTTTACAGCTTGGAACTCCCATTGAGACCGTAACACATTAAAATATTACAATGGCTTGAAATAAATCATGAATTTATAATACGTGACCATTTTGGGAAAATGTGAAAAGTGTGTAACTCCAACCTTCACTGCTTCTTCATATTCATCTTCGATGTGCATCCGTACTCTTTGGTCTTTAGCAGCTCTTGTTACTTGACATTTACTCAGTTAACATTCCCCCCTTCCAATTTTACTGCCTATCCTCGGCTACTGTTGAAAAGTGTCCGTGGATGCTGTGGAAGGTTTTGATTGGTTGTTGATGGACTAATCGTCTTCTTTTGTTGTTGAATTTGTTGATGAGGTTCAATTTGTTGCAACTTCTTCATTGGTCCGAATAGGTTTGTTGTGAGAGATGATGTTGCATTTGTACGTTGTAATAGCATAATGATGAGACTACTGTTTATTTATGAGAAGTATGTACTAGGAAAGTAAATTGCTGAGGATCTAAATTAGGGTCTAATACTTGGATGACCAAAGGGAAAAAACCAGTGTCTTTGGAATATGCACATTATTAGAGTACTTATTAGCATGGAAAATATTAATAAAGTACTCAATGGATTATTTGCTGATAGACACAGGATTAAAAAGGCAGCAAATATGAAAGGGTAGCATGATGGAACATTGGTTTGTTTGTTTTAATCCACTCAAGGTGCATAGGTGGAAAAAAAAAAGAGTGTTTAATGCATATGTCTAGTGGTGGGACATCCTATCTATGCATACACAGAAATGCATGGGAAACAATATGTTGTGCAAGAAAGATTTTGAGGGGTTCTTTAGAAAGATGGTGTAACTATAAAAGCATATGACATGGCTTTGCAAGCTGGCACCCCTTTAAGAATGGTTTTAGTTGATGAGGATATTGTGCTCTCATCTTACTGTGCATTGTGCGTGAGTGTTTGACTCTACGATACTCCACCATTTGTAAGTTAATAGACTTTGACTCTTATGCTCATTTCATCCAGCATGAGCGACATGACTTAGATATGCTCAACTCTTCCAGCTTGAGCATAAGCCTAACGACTCTTAGCACAGAGTTTAATATGACTTGAAGCTTTGGGACTAATGCTTTGCTCATTTTATGGCTCAATAGACCGACTCTGACTATGCCAAAGAGTGTTTTTTGCACCTTGGCAACTTGACTTTTTACATTCTTGTGCTTACTACAACCATTTCTTCAGGTAAAAGTAAGCTTGACCAAGTTGGCATTGAAGGTTTCTTTTGCCATACCTGTTTTATCATCTTTGAATCTGCATTTGTGTTGGTTGGGTTGTCCTTCTTTGACTTTGAAGACTCCATTATCTATTTGATTCTCCAATCAGGCATGTTGATAGGAGTCTTTGATGCTGTTGTAGGCCTCTGTTGGCTGTGGGCATTTGGATTTTGACTCGGTTTATTGAAAGATTTAGGAATCCAAATCTTTTGAGGACCTTTGTATCTCCTTTGTTGACTTTGCCTTGCTGTAGGTCTTGTTGAGTTTTTGAGATCTTCATGCAGGTCTGGTATAGTTGCACTTGGCTTATGGTTGAGTGGTAGCCAAATCTTTGTATATCCTATGTAGAATGTTTGAGAGGAACATTCTTTGAGATCCGTCTTTGTTCTGTATACTCTTGAGAGTTGTGGTAGACTTCAACATCTTTTGATGTTGTTCTGCTGTTTATCTGCTTTTAGGGATCCTAGGATATTGTCAAAGTTGATACCTTGTGGACCTCTTTCTTGGGAGGGATTTGAATTTACTTCATATGCCCTAACCTGCGGTTTTGACACCCATATCTGTTTTTTACCTCCATAGTACTCCTATTCTTTTCAGCTCCATTGTGATGCTATCCATCCCATGTGTTTGTCTTTCTGTGTTGATTTTCCATCTTTAATCCAAATCGGATCATTGACTCTGACTAAACTGCTCGAAACAAATACTTGCTTGAATTTCCTTTGCTTTCTTGAGTACTTTGGCTGAAATATCTTTGCTTTTCTGGGTGTCTCCTTAGAGGGTTCAGTTGGGTCAGCAATTAACTTGAAGTTTTGAAAGTCTGACTTGCTTGAAGAAGCTGTTCCATGAGGGTTCTTTGATATAGAGGCCTACAATGTCACACCTTCTTTGCTAATCGGTGGAGATTCCACTTTAGCTTTGTTTGCAAGATTTGTCTTTGATTCTTGTGACTTTTGCAACTTTGAATCTAGCATTAATGGTATCTGTAAATGTTTTTGGCTACCTCTTGGAGAAGAGAGTATTAGCATTGTATCTTCTTTGTAGGCCTTGTGTTGGTCTAACCACTGATGTCCAAGGATGGCATCTGCAAGAATTTCCTTTAAAGGCTTCACCTGAAATTTTACCTGCTCTTAATTATTTTGGATGTTAAGGGTAGCAACCATTTCTTTTTGACTTGTAGCCTTACCCATGATTTCTCTATTATCTGCCTTTCTTTGAGTAATCTCGAGAATGCTCTGAATGTTGTCTGAAATCATATTGCACTTTGTTTCTTTATCCAATAGAGCATTGCATCTAACACTTGCTCCTTTTGTACTATTGAGAACTATAGCTATTCTCATTGGGTTCTATTGAAGATTTCTATCGTGCTTTTGCCATGGTCTTACCTTGATCTAATTGTGTCTCTATGAAGAGTGGCTTGAGACTCTATTTTCCAATCTGACTTACATCGATTGATTCAGTTGGCAATGTATGGATCTTTGGACTTCCTATTGCTTCCTGGTTGTCTGCAATTTTGATATTCTTAACTTCTAGCTTTGGTGGCATTATCTGCTCAATAGCTTCCGTGGTTGTTCTTTGCTGTGTTTGATCTGCACTTTCTATTGCCTGACTTGCTTTAAGCTCTTCTAAAGTTTTGTTCGATGGAGATGAATCATCTTCAATAAGATCTTCCATTTGAATTGTGCTTGAGGACTTTTTAGTGTCGTCCGCGGGTGACCATTGTTGGTCTTCATTCTTGGTTGTCTCTAAAGACTGCATCTCTGTATCTCTAACATCTTCTAGGCCATTAGCATTCCCATTATGCGGTCATATGGCATATCTTTTGTTGTGATCACGTGAAATTGAGCTATGATGATCTGTGAACTTACTTCAATGGTGGTGGAGATGATTCCCCGACATTCTGCTCGTTATCTTTCAGCTGTGGTTGTCTACATCTTTTCTAAGTGCAAAAATACATGAGGTTCTTGTCTAGTTGAAAATCTAGCTTTACTTCTCTTGACAGCTTTTCTTTGTGTTCACCAACAATGTTGCACTTGATCGTCTCAAGATTTGTGTCTGAATTGACTGCTTTTGTTGTGGCAATGTCCTTTGGTTGAACTTTTTCTACATTGGCTTTGTCTTGATCACCTGCGTCCATTGATGTTGACTCGTTTTTTTGTAACACTATACCTTTTTCTTACAATTGTTGAGCATTGTGTGCCTGCATTTGAGTAGCTTTTGATCCTAGAAGATCCGCTATACTTTCTGGTAGAATCTGTCTCTTCGGAGGAGATTTTGGTGGTGACCTTTGTGTAGCCTTTTGGACTTTAGCTTTCATTGATTTTGAGTTTTTTGTCACCTATTCTGGCCGCTTGAGGCTTTGCATGATCTTCAGATAGTCCTTGACTTTAGGTTTAGCATCTGTAGGGGCTTATACAAGGTCATGAACCTGTTGAGAATCATTTCCATTTGTATCTCGATGTGCATATGTGAGCTTGGTCTCATGCAACTGTTTGAACACTATAGGATTTGTTGGCTTTTGACTTTGGCTTGTGGATATCAACTGAAACTTTTTTCCCTGATGATCTTCATAGAAGAATTTTTTTGCAGATTTTGATGGTTTCTGGGTCAATGGAAAACTTCCAAGAACCATATGATCTTTCAAATCGTTTTTGCTTTGAAGGGATCTGCTGGCTAGAAGTTCTTGGGCTTCTATCTGGTGTAGCATTTCCTGGTACATAAGCTGAGCTTAATGGATTTACAGCTCCCCCTTCCTAGGGTGATCACTATAGCCTACTTCATTGTAAGAGTTCAAATTTTATTGGCTTTGGTTTAGTCTCACCTTTTGGGATTGTGAAGTCACACTTTGGGTAGCATTGTTGATGTTTGGCATCTGCAAACCTTCTGCGTAGTTTCCTATGTATCTCCTTGGGACATGACAAATTATTCCCCAAGTCAAAGCTATAGATAGCATTATCTTTGCCCTAATATTTTCTATCCCATGGGTCTCCTATGATATGAGCTTCTATGGTTTCAGGACCCAAGGCATCATAGATGCTAGACTCTCGTCTATGTCTAAGACTGTTTTGATCAAAGTATATGCTCGTTGGGTTACAACATCGAAGCTTGATTTTTTATGGAGGAGAGTTTGGCTCTGAACAAATTTTTGGGTTCAGTCGGGTAATATCCTTCAGCTCTAGAGAGGATGAGCTATAATAGATTATTTCCTTTGAAATGAACCATCCTTTTGTATCTATCACTGGACGCACTTCTATGAGTTGGTATGTGGGCCGTTCAAACACTGGTTGATCCTTTTTGTACAGTTACCCTTTTTGGTCTACATAGTGTGTATATGAATTATGTGTACCTTTCAATGCTAATAGCATTCTGTTTGATGTGTCCCTTAGACTCGTGAATGATTGTTGTTGACCGTTGGGTCAACAACACAACATAACTCAAGTTTCGTACCAAAGTCTTATCTTTTGCGAGTTATGAAATGCTGCGGATTATGGCTATAAACATCATTTGTAATGAGTAGTTATTCTAGTTTCAAAAGCCGGGGTGCAATGGCCATTTGACCCTTTCAACCTCATTCTTGGTTAAACCTAAGGTAGCCTTAGTATATAAGGTACCTAGGTCATTTTGTAAGGAAGACTTTAATCATAATCAAACTTTTAGCGCTGCCGTCTACTGTGTGTGAGAGAGAAAGAGAGTGAGTGTGAGCTTCATCCTCTCGCTACGTCCGGTTCGCTCAACACATTGGAGATCCGAATGCACCATTTCTGTAGGCTCGAGGAGAGCTACGCGACGACGCCAAGCATTCCACGCGAGACGAAGCGCACACGCCGACGCATCTACGAGCTATTTGTGGCTGTAAGTGTATCAAACGATGTCTGTTTTCTGCGTGCTAGTAGTCTATAGAATCGTGGAGACATAAGCTATGCATAGGTACTCATAAATTTCAGTTTCGGACACTTTCAAACTTCTGTTCTGTCATCCTACGCGTTTTCCGCAGATGGGTTTAGAGTGAGGGTTTTGAGTGTAGAAGCTTAGGGACATGTGTATCCTAGTGAGGGGATGGTGTTCCTTAAGTTTTGTATGAATCTGGCATGATTAGGCGAGTTACCTTCCGTATGTGTGTATGTGGCTAGGTGGTGTAGTTGAGAGCAGTGAGGTTCTTGATTGTGGTTTAGTTGGCCTTCCTGAGTGTTGTATGTGTAGGATGGTCTCAGCCTGACAAGCTTAAGAGATTTCCTCCGTGTGCCTATCGTGTCATCTGTGTCCTCGATTGACATTATGTTGATCTAGGTAGTGTTTGCATGCACTTCATGGGTGTGTGAGTAGCTTCACGTCCAACATTGGCGCCGCTGCCGGGGACACAAGGACCTAAGTAGGTTTCCTACTAACACTCATGTGATGGTTGCTTGATTTAGTTTCGGCTAAAGAAAGCGTTTTTCTCAAGTGGATCCGGAAGAGGATATTCCGCGATCAAGTGGATAGCCAGGAAGCGTGTGTCTTGCCGAGGGTCTGCGACTAGATAGGTTTAGTTAGGATCTGTGGATTAGAGTAGTTGTTGGTGGTCGAGTGATTTGTGAGGTGATAAAAGCGTTTACTAGTCCGTGTGTGGCAGTGAAGCGTTTTTCTACTCATAGATGCAAAACCCCATATGATTTGTAGGAGTAGCTTTAGGTAAGTGATCCGATTCTGATCTAGAGCTATTCATCACTGAATTATTTGCTAAAGTGCTTGATTGCATTTGAAATCATGGAAAAGTGTGCTTTTGAGGGTAAAAATGCATTAAACAAGCTTTTGTGGATATTTTTGTATGACTGACTGATGCTGTGTATATAAAAGAGCATTTGCAAGGGTTCTGTGAAGAAAACCTGCAATTCTGTAAACATAGACATCCTACGCGTAGGATGTCTCAAGGGGGTTCTGGAGACCAAATTTGAAAATTTTGACTGCACCAGTGGGTTTAGAGGGTAGGTTTTACCCTAGTAACATATTGACTTGGGTGTTTTTCCCTATTTTTGTTGACCAAAAGCCAAAAGGCGGAGTCAGAAAACGTAAAATTTCAGCAAAGGCTTAATTGAGTGTTTTTTTGCATATTTTTGCAACTATGAAGCATACTTGCACTTGCTGAGAGCATAAGGAAGCATCAGGGACACTTCAGTCTCAAAAAATCAGCAGTAGACATCGTACGCGTAGGATGTCTATAGGGTGATCTGGTGGAAAAGGTAGGTTTTATCCTATTTTCACTTGGAAAGTGGAAATTTGACCAAATTTTGACAGATCAAAGCCAAAAGACGAGAATTGCCAGACATCCTACCCAAATTGTGCCCGAGGCATAATTTTTGAGACCAAACCATAGGGTGACTTCATGTGCATGTTATACATGATGTTTTGAGTGCATGTGATAAATTTCATCTCATTTGGGTCAGTGAAAGGGAAGATTGAACAGACTTTAGCATTTTTGACTGAAAAAGGCAAGAACAGCTAAAATTTGGGACTTTTGACATCCAAACCAAAATTTAAGCATACCACTGGGTTACTGACATCAAGGGGAAGCTGTGGGACAAGTCTGGGGTCAAACAGGCCAAAAAAACATCCTACGTGTAGGATGTCATATGTGTGATTTTGCACTCCAAACTTAATTTTGAGCATACCACAGTGATCAGCACCTTAAGGAGAGTTTGTGGTTCAAACTTGGGTTCATTCTGAGCAAAAATACATCCTACGTGTAGGATGTCTACTGCATGATTTTGAGACCAAAATTCTACTGTGACCATACCATGCTGTCATATAGCCTTAAGCAAGCCTCCTAGGCAAATTTAGTCCAATTTGGAGTTGATTTGACTTGGGAATTCATCAGAACAGACATCAGGCTTTTGAAACAGATTCTTGATCATTTGACCAACCTATAGGTGTCAGAATCAAAAAATAAAAATAGCTGTGAGTTTAGCACATCAAGGGGAAGATATAATGCAAGTTTGATCTGAAACAGAGCAAAAAGACATCCTACGTGTAGGATGTCTCCAGCTTGATTTAGGACTCCAAATCAACATATGAGCACACCACTGTGATCAACACATCAAGGAGAAGCTGGGGTGAAAATTTCAAGTCATTCTGAGAAAAAAGACATCCTACGCGTAGGATGTCTCAAGGCCATTTTTAGGTCCAAATGAAATTCTGAGCATACCACTGTGTTGCTGGACTTAAGGGGAGTCTCTGGACCAAATTTTGTTAAATTCTGAGCAGATAGACATACTACGCGTAGGATGTATCTAGACCAGTTTTAGGATCCAATTGTACTTTTGACCATACAGAAGTGTTCACAGTCTCATAGAGATCCCAACTCTTTTTTCAAAATTGAATTTGGACTCATTTTGACCAGTCTAAACTGCAACTCACTGTTTTGGCCATAACTTTCACAAACGGTATCGGATCGGGAAAGTTTTTATATCAAAACATAGCCTGAGAGCGGCTCTACAGAAACTAAAAAATTCATCCAGAAGTTAGGGGTGTCTAAAAGCGACAATTTACGAGAATTGTGACGAAACGGTTGTGCTTTTGGACATAGTTTCGACTTTTCCCTAACCAAAGCACTTGAACACAGTGGACTAAGTCTACTTGAACCAAGCAAAAGCTCTTAAGCCCAGAAATCATGTCTACCCTAGATTCAAATGCAGCTTACACAAGCTTGGAGAGCCCGATGATAGAGGAATATCCTCCCACAATGGATCTTCCAAACTTGCAATTGATAAAGACCCATCTTGTTGAGAGAGTTTGGATGATTGGTCATGAGAGTGAAGGACTATATAGATACATTGACGACAATGAGGTTAATCTTTATAGGTGCTCAGATCCATACCTAGAAGAGATAACGGATTACAAGCTCTTATATGTCTACACATATGGAGTCGACTGTCAATGGAGATCTATAGTTGTCGACAAGTATGGACGAGAATACAGAGTTGTAGAAAGCACAAATCCACAGACTGTACTAGAAAGAGGTGGATATTTGGTCAATGAAGGACCACCAATGCCTCCACCAAACACGAGAATTCCTATAGGAATTCCAGGAAGAGAGCCACCAGGATTCCCTTCAAGAGAGATAACGAGAGAAGGATTGGGAGAGTCTCTCGTTAGACTTGTAGACAATCGACGAGTTAAACCATCCCAAGTCCAGAAATGGGTAAATAGAAAATACTCCGGAGATGAAGATCTGAGAGATCACGTAGCGGCTTTTAGAAGAGTGATTAGAGCAGAGGATGTTTCAGATTTTGCGACACAGTTTGCAGGATTTGGATTGACTCTAGAAGATGATGCAGCTACTTGGTTCGACTCGGTGGAAATATGGGATTTTGAGACCCTAGATGAGATGTTTGAGGAGTTTATTGAAGAATTCTCACCAAATGGCATTGCTCACAACACGGTCTCGAAAATCCATAGATTCAAACAGAAAGAGGATGAATCAGTGCGCAAAGCATCATTACGGCTCAAGAGATATGTTAAGCTCTGTCCGAGAGAGGAATTACCTACGCAAGCACGAGTGATGCTGATCTTTATCCAGGGAATGAGAGATGCGGGCCTTCAGAAGGATCTGCATATGATAAGGAGGATGACGCTAAACGAGTTGATCAAAGAAGCTCTTTATCTAGTGGATAACTGTGAGGCATACAAAGAAAAGGACTTAAAGAGTCAAGGAGATGACACATCCTCTTAGCACACTGTTTCACAGATAAGTGAGTCCATTGCCAAGCCAACGGCACCTATTGATCAAGAAAAGCTTATCGATGACTTGGTCAAGAGGTTGATTCCTCTTGTAAGGTTTGATTCGGGAGAGCCGAAGTGGTGTGAAATTGAGAGAAAATGGACGAACCATACAGAGGAAGAGTGCTATTATAGCATGGAAAATGTTAGGGAGAGGTATGTACAACCTGTTCTAGAAGCACCTACTCCACCTAGATACATTACGGGGAATGCGCCAGGACCAGTAGGAGTATTAAGGCCACAACTTGTCTTAGGACAACAACCTCCGCTGCCAGGTGCTAGAATGCAGGTAGACATGAGATACATGCCAATGATGGAAGCATCAAATAAACCAACGCCAGTACCAGCTACAATGTGGTATAGCAACCAAAGTGGGTACTACCCTTCGAAGAAACAAAATGTGAGAAGAACACATGGAGTGGTGAGGCCGGTAAAACCTCCACCTCCTGGGTTTCATTCGAAAGAAAGAAGGTATGAAATGGACTAAAGGACATTGCAATTCATTGCAAATAGCCGCTTATCTAGGTCAAAGCTTGCTTATAGCCAAGAGGAAATGCTAAAAGAATCTCCTCAACCAGAGACAGATTGTCACAAAAGTCGTGACAACCACTTGGTCAAACAATATCCTCATACAGAGATCACTGAAGTAAATGCCTATTGTCTTGAGTGTGGCATCACTCACTTGATCCCCGATTGCTCGAAAAAACCAAACCAAATCAGGAAAATCATGACAAATGTATTAGGGATTGTTCAGCTACCTAGTAGCTCAGAAAACGAAAATGTCGTACCAGTTCAAGTGGTTATGAGAGCACAAGCTCAAAAGAAAGCTGATGAGAATCCAGAGACAAAGAACACGAAAAGTGACATGAGTCCAGAGACAAATGATGGACCAAAGACAGACGCACCTAGTCAGAAAACCAAGAGCAAACGAAATAGTTGGAAAGCTAGAAAGACTAGGATGAAAGCACGCAGGGAACGAGAGCAAAAATCCCTAGCTGAGAAGCTTACCGAAGCTGAGGAGAAGATAAAACAACATGAGGAAAAGGAGGCACCTTCTCTTACACAGATGGTTAAACCTCTAAAAGAACCATCCATGGATGAGAAACTGAGAAGTGCTAGTTCAGGAGGATCTGTGTTGGCAGATAAGGTTAATGAGACATTAGATGCCCTCTTGAAAGCCTATGATGCGAGGCTCAAAAACAACCAAACCCAAGAACACAGATGGATGAAATATCCCTATATGGAACTAGAAAAGCAAAGGTTTGAAATGTGCCATAAAATGATTCAAACAGCCCAAGCTTTACTAGAACCACCAGGTGCAAAACCTGAGGATGTGATCCGTGTCATGCCTACACAAGTAATTCCACCAAACCAGGAACTAAAAGAGCTAGATTCTAGTCATGAGCACAGACCAAAACTCAAAGACCCAGCATTAGAACCAAGGATAGTACTGAATACCACGGATAACTCTTCCGAGGGATTTCACCAAGCTATACCTGAGGATTGTAAAGAGATAGATGGTCTTGACGAATTGTGGAAACAAGTCAGAGAGGCCAATGAAGCCGATGACCTAAGAAGACGAGTAGACAAGACTGGTGATGAACGAGGAGTGTTTCTACCACCAATAGAGGAATTTGAGACTAGATCTCAAATGAATCTAGACGTACAATCGTGTTGGGGCGACAAAGGATAGTCAACCCCATTCGCTAAGAACACTACCGTCCTATATGGGAGAGTACGAGACCAAGTCAGATGTGGTTGCAGTCCCATCACAGAGACTGTCTCCCAACAAGGCCATCGATTCAAAGGGGCTAGTAGATATTCTATCTACCCCAGTCACTTGTACAATAATGTTAGCCGAGTTGCTCAGAATAAGACCAAACATGTGGGCTAATGTGGGTAAATGTCTAGAGAAATTTGGTGTAAAAACCCCAATGACTCAAATCGAGGAAGGCATCAAAGAGCTTGAAATGCCTCAACTAAATACTAGGCCAGTGCCATTAAACAAGGTAGGCAAGTATTACGAGGGAGAAGATGGAAACACCACCCTTCCTGTGGAATTCAATGGTGTACAAACCATGGAAATCCTCGACAGTGGAGCTGGTGTGGCCATTGCAACCAAAGAGGTTTGGAAAAAATGGGGAAAACCTGCATTGAGATCCACACGAATGACCCTGCAGCTTGCAGACGGACACAAGGAAAAGCCCCTAGGACTGCTAGAAAAAGTAATTGTTACTTCTTGTGGCATTGAATATGAACACACTTTTGTTGTTGTTGACTTTGGCAAGAAGAACAACTATGAAATCATTCTGGGAAGACCATTCATGCGACAATTGAAAATGGTCCAAGATTGGGGTTATGACCATATATACCTGAGACATATGGAAACCATAACAAAGATAAACTTGAGGGACCATAGCTACAGGGATGTGACGAGAACACCGGTTGAGGAGTTTGATTCCGCCACAGTAGCAAGATCAGAACTTCCAGCTTGGTTAGGTAAGCCTAAAGAACTGTGGATATGTGGAGCTTCAGAATGTGGTAGCTTGAAACGTGAGGAATGTATCCTAGAGCGAGCTATAGAGGATATGGACTATATCCCAGAACCATTTCCTGAAGAAGAGTTAGAGCCTTTTGGATGGAAACACATCTTGGCTACTCTAGACGTGTGCGCCGTGGAGGATGCTCCCACAACAAAGTTTTGTGATGAATGTGAGGTCCCCACCCCGTCGTATCAAACAACGGATCTGATGGTAAACCTGGTGGACACTAGATCTATAGCGGAAGCAAACAAAATGGTTCAGGGTTCAAGTAGCGGACGATCTCTCATCACAAAGTGAGTCGAGTTCGAGCCTACTAGCAACGAGATCTAGCTCCACCTCGCAGGGGAAGCATACTTAACTATCTAGCGATCCTAAGACCCACCTTCCAAGAGGAGAGAAGCCTCGAGTGCCTTTTTCCCCATGTTTCAGAGGCACGTACTCTCGAGAATTCCCCACTCTAGGGGCAATGAGCATTACTAATATCGAGTAAGCACTATGGGGACAGAGAGTTCCCGACCAATCGGGACCACCCATCTCGTAGGCTTTGGCAACCCGAGCCAAGCCCCCACTTTCCACCCCCACACTCACACTTCCTCGTGTGACCTAATTACTACCACAAAGGTTGTTCAACATAAATATTCCTTGTTTAATTCCGAATCACATGGTTCGTTAAAACAGCCCTTCAACCAGTATTGCAAACAACACCAAGACAGAATTCTAGTAAAAATTCTACTCAAACTTATTCATAAAAATTCCAATGTCCTGGAGGTACAACATCCCCCCTCCAGCGAGAGTTCACTCCTCCCATTGTCGCCTAGCTGCCCATACAACTAGGTATGTCCACCGCATAGAAAGCACGTCATGGACACTCCCACCGCATAGAAAGCAAGACGTGGGTTCCCATCGCATAGAAAGCAAGTCGTGGGTATCCACCGCATAGAAAGCATGTCGTGGATTCAAGAGCCCTAACGAGGAACTCTGCCCCCTGTGATCAGTAGGGGGGTCAGGATTGATTCAACATTGGAAATAAAATGAACATGTCGAGCTAAATTTTCCCTAGCAAACATTCTTTCCTCTTGCAAACAGCATACCCATCAATCATTTCTTTCCTACTTTATACTTAAATGTACTATGCATTCGATGCCGAGGTTTCTGTCGGATTTCTCCAACATGTTCGGGGATATGTTCATTCCTAACTAATCGTATGCAATGTTAATTAAACAACTTGAATAGAAATTGGGACCTACCTCTTCCATTTCTTCATCGATGGCCCGTGAGATGGCCGGTATTTGCTCGTCCATGGGAGCCTTCCCCTTTCCGTTGACATTGCTCGTTCCTGCTTCGCGATCATGGGCACCACCGAAGCGCGTCCTCTTAACCGGGGCCATTTCTCACTACGTTAAATGATTAGCTTGGGAAAAGAGCTAAGGTTCACAGCATCATAACAGTCCAATGGGTAGATTAGTGACATGAGTTAATCCCTCCTATATGAGTGTCTAGATTTCTTCCATAAAGCAATCATTCAGGATGGCACATAATCCTATGGGAACCGGCTCTAAGATAATTATTCGGTTACATGATCAAGAATAATTAGGATTTCACTATTGGAACTATCAGAGAATTGGATTAAGTATGATTAAACTATTTCCTAGCAATTAGACGATGCAGATGTACCCTATGCATATGTGTGAGGAAAAACCAATTCTTAGAGACTTATTGACGGATTAATTTCTCCTTAATTACGTCTTAATGCATAAGAGAATGAATTCAATTAAGCTACAATGTTAATGAGTGATTACAATAGTGATTCTCTTCAATCTGCAAAAATATTAGCTTACCGACTAATTACTATGCTATCTAGAGAGAGAAGATTCTGATAATTATGCTCCAATCATTAATCGAGAGTGAAGAATGGCTGATAATTCAGCTATGGAATGATGATTACATAATAGAGTACGAATAAGGAGAATTTAGAGAGTAGTCATAGAGATTTTTGACTAGGAATAAGCATAATAGACAAGGGATTTAGATGGTAGAGAAAAAGATTCACAGATGGCATTAATTAAACTGTTATTACCGTGATTAAGAGCTGGTAATCTTCTCGATTTTCTGATCTAATCGAGCTTCTTGAGATGAAAATTCGGCAGCACCTCCCTCCTAGCTTCTTCTTCAATAGGTGTGTGATTCGGCAGCACCTCCCCAATGTGTGTGGGTGTGTGTGTATGCACTGTGTGTGTGTGTGATCATAAGTGTGTGTGTGTGTGTGTGTGTGTGTGTGTGTGTGTATGCAGGTCTTTAAATAGGCTCCTACAGGCTGAAAATCGATCTGGGTTGCTAAATGCATCTGGGAGCTTCTCCAGTTAAGCATGGCAAGTCCAGTTCTCTGCCCACCAAGTGTCATGTTGGCTTGGTTAACTGGTTCTGAGACTGAGTTGCAGGCTTGGCAGCTTTCCCAAGACTCCCACAAAGCAAGAGGGCGCCCCCTAGCTGCTAAAGCTGATCTGGAGTGGCTTGGGACCTGTTCCCACACAGTCCCGGGCCCCCGGTGCCTCCCCGGACAATTTTTAGGAAAGTTGGTTCTAGGCTAAAACGGGTCATACGAATCGGATTTTGATGCCGTAAATTGCCATACAAAGCTCTAACTAAGGCGTACTGGCCCGAGTACCTGCCATATTTAGCAGCCCTCGGGGTCCGAAAATGCATTTTTTTCAAATTCGGGGTACGGGTGCAGATTTTCGAGACGGTCGAGACTGGACGGTTCGGGTGACCAAAAACTTACTATTTTTGGAAATTTTACACAAAAATTATTTTAATTCACATTTTGAAGCTTCATAACATTCTAAACATCATGGCACTGACAGAATCTGGAAAACTGCTAAAAATAGTAACTTAGTCCAATGTATTCATTTCGTGGTACAAGGGTGCTCTTGTGATTGGGTCAGAGACCTTACAACCTCCCCAACGTGAAAAATTTGAGATGTCCTCATCTCAAGAATGAGTTTGGGTAATCTTTTAAGAGCGTGGACTCGTCTTCCCAAGTTGCATCTTCTTCAGGGTAATCCTTCCACTTTACCAGATATTCTGTGATAGTTCTGTTGCGTAATTTCCTTTCTCTTGTTTCAAGTACATAGTCAGGTTGGAGCTCGAGAACTCCTTGTGCTGGCATGACTATCTGATTTGAGTCCAAAAATTGATCAGGGTTGGGAATATAGGGTTTGAGTAAGCTGACATGGAATACATCATGAACCCTCAAGTTTGCAGGTAACTTTAGCTTGTAGGCCTGGTCACTTATAACCTTAATGATCTCAAATGGTCCACAATATCTTGGGCTTAGCTTCTTGTATCTGCCTAGCGATAAATTGCTTTTCTTAGGTCGGACTCGAAGAAAAACCTTATCTCCTTCCTTGAAAGTTCTATCTGTGCGGTTCATATCTGCATAGTACTTGTGCCTATCTTGAGCTGCCTGAATGTCCTGGCGAATGGCTCTAGTCTGTGCTTCCATATCTTCTAACATCTTTCTAGAGGCTTCTACTCTGATGGTTGGATCTGAAAAGTTCAGCGGCGCTAAGCAGTCCTGTCCATAAAGAGCTTTGAAAGGTGACATTCCAATGCTTCTATGTTCGGAAGAATTATAAGCATATTCTACCAAAGGTAGATATTGTAACCACTTCTTTGGTTCTTGCGAACAATAGGCTCTGAGAATGTCCTCAATGACTTGATTAACTCTTTCTGTTTGCCCGTCAGTCTGCGGATGATATGCTGTGCTGAAGGCTAATTGTGACCCAATAGATTGGAAAAGAGAGGTCCAAAATTTTGATGTAAACTTGGCATCTCTATCACTGACAATACGCTTGGGTAGACCATGGACCCTGAAAATCTCCTTGATGAATACCCGACTAATATCTGAAGCAGTAAAGGTTGTCTTTACGGGTATTAGATGAGCCACTTTTGTGAGCATGTCCACAACCACGAAAACAGAATCATAACCTCCTGTAGAAGGTAACTCTGTAACAAAATCCATACTGATGCATTCCCACTTCATCTGGGGTATGTCAAGAGGTTGAAGTTGCCATGGTAATTTGATCCTTTCGGCCTTTATCCGTTGACAAGAAAGACATTGTCTCACATAGCGAAGTATGTCTCCTTTCATTCCAGACCAAAAATAACTCCTTCTGACGGCGTGAAGAGTTTTAGCATAGCCTGGGTGTCCGGATGTAGGGCTATCGTGTGCTTCATATAGAAAGGCCTTCTTTAAAGCTGGGTCTCTGGGTACACAGAGTCTATGTCTGTAGTAAAGACATCCTCCCATAAGAGAGTAATCTTTTGCTTCAGGCATCTTATTCTGCTGGACTAATGAAGCCATACGTTGATACTCTGGATCTTCGAGGGATGCTTCTTTGATTCTATCCCAGATAGGGTTATTTGGAATAGAGATAGCTCTGAGAAACGATTTTCGGCTAAGACCATCTGCAACTGCGTTTTCCTTCCCTGGTCTATACTTTATGTCAAGGTCATATTCCTGTAATAGCTCTATCCATCGCCGTTGTCGCATATTGAGAGTGGGTTGAGTAAAAATCCACTTTAAACTCTTGTGGTCTGTAACCAACTGAAACTTGCGTCCAAGAAGATAATGTCTCCATAACTTTAGTGCATGTATAACTGCTAAAAGTTCCAGATCATGAGTGGGATAATTCTTCTCATGATCCCTCAGCTTTCGCGAAGTATACGCCACCGGTCTTCCTTCTTGAGTAAGAACTCCGCCTAGAGCAGACTTACTAGCATCCGTCGCTACTTCAAATTCCTTACTGAAATCTGGAAGCTTTAAAATAGGAGCTGAGACCAAGAATCTTTTTACCTTAGCAAAACTAGACTCGTGTTCGGTCTTCCAATCGATCCTCATTCCTTTCTTCAGGAGTTCCGTCAAGGGTGCAGCAATACGTGCATAATCCTTGACAAAAATCCTGTACCATCCCGTTATTCCAAGAAATCCTCTTACTTCACTGACAGCGGATGGTTGAGGCCAGTCAACGATGTCCTTGACTTTGTCTGGGTCCACTGAAATCCCTTCAGCCGAAATGACAAATCCAAGATAGTTGACCTTTGGTGAGCAAAAAGTGCACTTGCTCTCTTTAGCGTAAAGCTGGTGTTCTCGAAGGAGATCAAGTACTTTGCGAACATGTTCTTCGTGATCTGCCTCGTCTTTGGAATAGATCAGAATTTCATCAAAGAAAACCAAGACAAAATCATCCAGGTAAGGTCTGAAAATATCCTGCATAAGTCGGTTGAAGCTTGCAGGAGCATTTGTTAGACCAAAAGACATTACTGTGAATTCGTAGTGCCCATACCTAGTATTGAAAGCTATCTTCGGAATATCTGATTCCTTGATCCTGATTTGGTAATATCCTGACCTTAGATCTATCTTTGTAAATATTTTGGCGCCGTGGAGTCTGTCCAAAAGTTCGTCAATCCTTGGAATTGGATACTTGTTCTTGACAGTTACCTGGTTCAGCCCACGATAGTCTATGCATAGCCTTAAGGTCCCATCCTTCTTCTTTTGGAAAAGAACTGGAGCACCCCAAGGAGAAGTACTGGGTCGAATGAATCCTTGCTCAATGAGTTGCCTAAGTTGTTCTTTGAGTTCGATGGCCTCCGGAAGTGACATTTTATAAGGTCTTTTTGAGATAGGTTCACACCCAGGGATAGTCTCAATCCCATGATCTACCTCTCTGTGTGGTGGAAGATTCGTAAGGTCTTCGGGGAATACGTCATCATACTCCCTCAGCCAGTCTGGTCGAAGTGAGGTATCTGATTGGTCCACCTTATTGAGTTTAACTGCATATATTTGCTGACCCTTTCTTAGTCCCTTCAAGAGTCTGCTGGCCTTAACTAGAGTAGCCTTAGGTCTCCCATTTTCCCCTTGGATTAAGGCTTCATTACCCGAGTTATCTGTAAAGGAAAAATTCCCTTGTGCACAATGTATGTGGGCCCTATTTTGCTTTAGCCAGTCCATCCCTAGTATCCCATCAAAGAATCCTAAGGGTAAGGTTCGAAATTGGGCAGAAGTTGGGTGTCCCCCTAAATCAAAGTCAATTTTGCCTGCAGAGTGTTGAGATACTACCTCCTTACCGTTTGCTAACTCGACAAATAGCTTGCTCGACGGATACTTATCTAGCTTAAGCTTTCTCATGCATCTGGGTGAAAGAAATGAAAGAGTACTGCCACAATCTATAAGGAAGTTAACTTGTTCACCTCTGAGAGATCCTGGCGTATGAATGACTGCGTATTGCTCACAACCATTGGGATTATCAATTGCAGCATGTAGGGTTGCTCTCTCCACTGCTTCATCACCCACAGTTGGTTGAACTACTGCGGCATTTACTCTGGTGGTAGCTCCACGCCCTCGCCCTCTGTTCATTCTTCCGCGTCCTCCTCTTCCATTAGCTTGGCCACGCCCACGGGTATTCAAGGGTATGGCATTGGCGTTGGTTGCATGAATGTTCCTGGGGCAATTGGATCTGTAGTGTCCATGCTCGCCGCAACCATAGCATCGAACATCAGGGAACTCCATGGTTGTAGTGGTAGCCACAATAGGGCACTGGTTATAGGTTTGGTTGGCTGGTCTGTTGTCCCAAGCAGTGTTCCTTGCCCTCTTTGCCCAATGATTCCTCCTATTCTGATTGGCCTTTTGTACTTCGAGAGCTAGAGGTTTAGCCCTCAACAAGGCATCCTGAAGTGTTGACGGCCTGAGAGCCTCCAGCCGAGTGTTCAAGGGATCGATTAGTCCTTGACAGAACCTTGCCACCTGTTGTTCCAAGGTCATCTTAGGAGCATATCTCCGAAGAGTGACAAACTTTGCATAGTATTCTTCGACCGTTGAATTCAGCTGCCGAAGTGAAAAGAATTCATTCATTCTCAAGGTCCTATAGGCAGGTGGTAAATAACGCCCCATTATCGCAGCTTTGATGTCTTCCCAAGACTGGGAAGATCCCTTAATATCCATGTCCCTGCAATGTTGCTTCCACCATATCTTGGCATCGCCAGTCAAGTGGAACATCGCAAGCATGGTCTGATTCACGGGTTGGGTTCCTGCAGCTTCAAAGTAGTCGTCCATGGCTTCCATCCATACTTCCGCATCTCTCTCCACATTTGCCCCCTCGCCCTTAAAGATCAGAGGTTGGGCTTGTTTGAGGAGAAGCTTCTTCTCTTGCACTGCCGAGTACAGAGCAACAAGCGGTACCTACATGGGTTATACGAAATTCTTGATACCATTACTTGAATTTCAAGAGACACGAGACTTTAATAAAATTCAAAATTCCACTCTATCAAGAGACAGAGATTCAGAGACAAAAAGCACTTTATTGATGGAAATTTATTACAATCGAAACTCCTCAAGGTTTAGAATGACTGGTGACCGCTTATTACAAGGCTTTATGGATTTGCGTATAACATACGCCTAGGAAATGGTATTGACATGATGCACTACTTCATTCGTGTAATAGTTCTTATACACATTCTTGAGGGGATAATAAACTAAGATATCGGGCCGGAGTTCCGCTTTCAGTAATCCAAAGGTTTTGACTCGGTTTGCTGGGATCACATTGGTGACCTTCTCCAAGAGCCAGTCATTGATGGTTTGGTTGGAGTTGCCCGAAACAGTCTGATCCAATCGTGTGGCCCCAAGTAGAATATCTCTATTACTCTCAACTCTTCTCCCCAACATATCTTCTTCAAGTCGGTAGCCAGGCATCCTAGCTTCCGAGCGTTGATGTAGTAAACCCCTCCTGGAAATGTCCAATCAAGTTCCCATCCTTTGTCAATGCGAGTGGAGTGTGGCGTATAAGCCTTCAACAGTATCTCCATGACATCTCGCCTGAACTGGTAAACAGGGGATCTTCGAGCTTGCTCATAAATAAGCTCAAACACTTGGAACTTCCGATATTCGAGCACGGGGTCTTCCTGCAACACCAATGCAAGGAATTTGGATCAACTACCTATATACTTTCAGTTCCTTTTAAATGTTCAAACAATACGACTTTATTTTCCCAGCCTAACCTAGGCTCTGATACCAGGTGTGAGGTCCCCACCCCGTCGTATCAAACAACGGATCTGATGGTAAACCTGGTGGCCACTAGATCTATAGCGGAAGCAAACAAAATGGTTCAGGGTTCAAGTAGCGGACGATCTCTCATCACAAAGTGAGTCGAGTTCGAGCCTACTAGCAACGAGATCTAGCTCCACCTCGCAGGGGAAGCGTACTTAACTATCTAACGATCCTAAGACCCACCTTCCAAGAGGAGAGAAGCCTCGAGTGCCTTTTTCCCCATGTTTCAGAGGCACGTACTCTCGAGAATTCCCCACTCTAGGGGCAATGAGCATTACTAATATCGAGTAAGCACTATGGGGACAGAGAGTTCCTGACCAATCGGGACCACCCATCTCGTAGGCTTTGGCAACCCGAGCCAAGCCCCCACTTTCCACCCCCACACTCACACTTCCTCGTGTGACCTAATTACTACCACAAAGGTTGTTCAACATAAATATTCCTTGTTTAATTCCGAATCACATGGTTCGTTAAAACATCCCTTCAACCAGTATTGCAAACAACACCAAGACAGAATTCTAATAAAAATTCTACTCAAACTTATTCATAAAAATTCCAATGTCCTGGAGGTACAACATCCCCTCTCTAGCGAGAGTTCACTCCTCCCATTGTCGCCTAGCTGCCCATACAACTAGGTATGTCCACCGCATAGAAAGCACGGCATGGACACTCCCACCGCATAGAAAGCAAGACGTGGGTTCCCACCACATAGAAAGCAAGTCGTGGGTATCCACCGCATAGAAAGCATGTTGTGGATTCAAGAGCCCTAACGAGGAACTCTGCCCCCTGTGATCAGTAGGGGGGTCAGGACTGATTCAACATTGGAAATAAAATGAACATGTCGAGCTAAATTTTCCCTAGCAAACATTCTTTCCTCTTGCAAACAGCATACCCATCAATCATTTCTTTCCTACTTTATACTTAAATGTACTATGCATTCGATGCCGAGGTTTCTGTCGGATTTCTCCAACATGTTCGGGGATATGTTCATTCCTAACTAATCGTATGCAATGTTAATTAAACAACTTGAATAGAAATTGGGACCTACCTCTTCCATTTCATCATCGATGGCCCGTGAGATGGCCGGTATTTGCTCGTCCATGGGAGCCTTCCCCTTTCCGTTGACATTGCTCGTTCCTGCTTCGCGATCATGGGCACCACCGAAGCGCGTCCTCTTAACCGGGGCCATTTCTCACTAATTTAAATGATTAGCTTGGGGAAAGAGCTAAGGTTCACAGCATCATAACAGTCCAATGGGTAGATTAGTGACATGAGTTAATCCCTCCTATATGAGTGTCTAGATTTCTTCCATAAAGCAATCATTCAGGATGGCACATAATCCTATGGGAACCGGCTCTAAGATAATTATTCGGTTACATGATCAAGAATAATTAGGATTTCACTATTGGAATTACCAGAGAATTGGATTAAGTATGATTAAACTATTTCCTAGCAATTAGACGATGCAGATGTACCCTATGCATATGTGTGAGGAAAAACCAATTCTTAGAGACTTATTGACGGATTAATTTCTCCTTAATTACGTCTTAATGCATAAGAGAATGAATTTAATTAAGCTACAATGTTAATGAGTAATTACAATAGTGATTCTCTTCAATCTGCAAAAATATTAGCTTACCGACTAATTACTATGCTATCTAGAGAGAGAAGATTCTGATAATTATGCTCCAATCATTAATCGAGAGTGAAGAATGGCTGATAATTCAGCTATGGAATGATGATTACATAATAGAGTACGAATAAGGAGAATTTAGAGAGTAGTCATAGAGATTTTTGACTAGGAATAAGCATAATAGACAAGGGATTTAGATGGTAGAGAAAAAGATTCACAGATGGCATTAATTAAACTGTTATTACCGTGATTAAGAGCTAGTAATCTTCTCGATTTTCTGATCTAATCGAGCTTCTTGAGATGAAAATTCGGCAGCACCTCCCTCATAGCTTCTTCTTCAATAGGTGTGTGATTCGGCAGCACCTCCCCAATGTGTGTGGGTGTGTGTGTATGCACTGTGTGTGTGTGTGATCATAAGTGTGTGTGTGTGTGTGTGTGTGTATGCAGGTCTTTAAATAGGCTCCTACAGGCTGAAAATCGATCTGGGTTGCTAAATGCATCTGGGAGCTTCTCCAGTTAAGCATGGCAAGTCCAGTTCTCTGCCCACCAAGTGTCATGTTGGCTTGGTTAACTGGTTCTGAGACTGAGTTGCAGGCTTGGCAGCTTTCCCAAGACTCCCACAAAGCAAGAGGGCGCCCCCTAGCTGCTAAAGCTGATCTGGAGTGGCCTGGGACCTGTTCCCACACAGTCCCGGGCCCCCGGTGCCTCCCCGGACAATTTTTAGGAAAGTTGGTTCTAGGCTAAAACGGGTCATACGAATCGGATTTTGATGCCGTAAATTGCCATACAAAGCTCTAACTAAGGCGTACTGGCCCGAGTACCTGCCATATTTAGCAGCCCCCGGGGTCCAAAAATGCATTTTTTTCAAATTCGGGGTACGGGTGCAGATTTTCGAGACGGTCGAGACTGGACGGTTCGGGTGACCAAAAACTTACTATTTTTGGAAATTTTACACAAATTATTTTAATTCACATTTTGAAGCTTCATAACATTCTAAACATCATGGCACTGACAGAATCTGGAAAACTGCTAAAAATAGTAACTTATTCCATTGTATTCATTTCGTGGTACAAGGGTGCTCTTGTGATTGGGTCAGAGACCTTACAATGAAAATGGCTATGATGTCGTTCCTTATTTTGCAGTGAGTGTAATCCAGGAAAACAAAGAAATCCAGACATCAACAAGCTCTCGAAATAAGGAGCAAACAAATAAATGTGGAGAATCAAAAGATGAAGAAGACGACGAGTTCTATGACTCTGTAGAACACTTCGAGCTTCAAGAAGATCAACGACCCGGGAATCAATGTCATCGCTACACGAATAAAGTGCATCAAAAGTGGATTCCAAAGTCCTCAGTGAAGACACAGCCACCACAAGCATCCTCATACATGGCTCCTAATAAGGAGGCAAAGACTCATCTAGGAGGAAGACGACCAGAGCAACGAGCTAACAATGCTCCAATCAATGGGCTAGAAAAGTTCTCCAAGAAACTACCACCTACGAGCAAACAGAAAGTAACTTTCCACTACCAGCCAAAAAATCAAGGGAAAGTACAAGAAGTCAACCTTGCTGAGGATAGTAGCGATAGTGATTGTGCGCTCCTTGCCGCACTGTCGAAGCAAGGGACTTGCCAATACACCGTGTGCGAGCCGCAGACGGCTCCAAGCACACAACAAGCCTAAACTAGCAAGCTCAAGAGAGCAAAGGGTGTGTCACTCACCGCTCTACGCTCGCCTTCGTGGTGGATTCCTCGCCGCGATGAAGAAGAAGCTGCAGTCGTGCCGCGCTCAACCGCCTCGCCGCCGTCGTGCCTTCGTAATGCTCGATCGCACACACTCTCTCTCTCTCTCTCTCTCTCACACACACACACACACACACACACACACACACACACACACACACACACAAGGAGGTGATGAAGAAGAAGATGGAGATGGAGATGGAGATGGAGCAAGAGCACTCTTCTATTGCACAAATGAGAGAATGAGTAAAAATTAGGTTTAGTTGGCTTTTATATGAGCTCACCCCATTCACACTTGGGCGCCCATGCTTAACCAACTAATCCCTTGAATGTCCCAGTTAGAGTGCGCCTCTCATCGGCGATCACTCTTACCCTTTTCCTATTGGTCCGACAAGCCCGGTACCTGACTCTACCAAATACATAATACACGTCCGTCGTAGGTGATGGGGTGTCCGTGAGCCGTGAGGGTTAACATGCCCCCCTTCCTGATGTAGATTCCGTCCTCGGAAGCTATTGAGTTGAAGCTGGTTCGTCAAGGTGGAAGAGCATTTGAGATGAATGTCCTTAGCCTTCTTCAGTCACTGCAAAATCAAACAACATTGCCACAGTAATTGCATTCTCTTAAAAAGCATATGCAGTTTTAGGTAGACCCATTGATTGGTAAAAGAATTTCAAACAATTTGTTAGCAATGAACATTAAATTGCAATGTAATCAAATGCATAAACAAATGTAAAGGTAAAAAATTAAACAAGTCTGGGGTCGCTAATTTGACGGTCGAAAGGCACTAGAGATCGAATATTAATACCATGGGTAAGCTTCTTAATTATCTGTGGTCAATTAAGTTGTTTAATCACGAGAGCCAAGTATTTGATGTTCGAGGGCTGACTAGAGGCTATATCTAGAAGACCTTGTAGTTAAGCTACCATAAAAGGAATTTCTCATGAAATCATCGCCTGACTGATTACTTTTTCTTTGAACCCCCAAAGTCTTTTCACATTGATTCAATTATGATGTGTGTGCTTATTTTGTATGCCTTGGGTTTTTTGCTTTTCAAGGAAAAGCGCCCACACTGGGAACCTCTAGGGCTCTAGTACCATAGGCGATACATGTGAGTGAAGTACCAAATCAAGCTGAGATTTCTCTTCCAGCTTAAAATTTTACATTGTGGCACTTTGATTTTTTGTTTGTTCATTTTCAACATTTTAATTTTGTAACTTTGGGGGGTCATATAACATTGTTACCCTCCCCAGGCTCATCACATTAGTAAACTCCCTTTATAATACTTAAGCTAAAGGTCAATAGGGTTAAGCCCACTAGAAAGCCCTAGTACATTTCATACAATGCTGCCTAAATCGGATTAAGAACCTAAGTAACCATTGCTTATTAGGAAGGCATTCCCCATGGTATTAAGAGAAGATTTCTAATACCTAGCTTGGTCAAACTAGCTTAGTCGGACTGCTTGATTTTTAAACCTAGACAACTGATTATGACAAAACATTACATTGAATTAAATGTTTGATACTAAGCAAATGCACTGAATATTATGCTACCAATCACAATTAAAGCAGACAATCATAGATGCAAAAAAGATAAAGGGCAATGCTAATGGACAAGAAACACCTGTTTGTGTCGATGGTCGCGCTTGATTTGAAGTGTGAACGAGAGAAAGGTTCCATGAAGGTCCAAATCCTATCAATAGCAACACGTTCCTGTACACACTATGAAACACAAACAATACCTCTAGGAGGCACATCAGTGGGAAAAGAGAACTTCGCTAATCTCCCAACTCTAAAACAGAAACACTCCTAACGTACTAATCTTACCTACCCTCCATCACTCAAGTGATGAGGATCAAAGGTGTTTTATGGCATAGGTTTCTGTTTCACTGTACCAGATGTGACATGTGTAGGTCTGAGTCAATGTTTTGACTTTTAATGTGCATACTTGTTTGCTAATTGCTCTTGCTCTTTTTTTTCTTTTTTTTGTTTGTATGAGTATAAGGCTTTATATGTACATTCCCTAAGATCGGAGATTAAGAGGTCAGGGAAAAAGGTTGAGAGGGAAGAAAGTGAATGATGGATGTCCATAAACACTCCCCCCTTCCTTGGGTAGATCATACCGTTTGAAATGAGCTTGCCACCCTTTGAAACCAATTGTTCCAGTTGGTAATAGGTGAGTATTTTTGCCAGTAGTTTTCTATTACCCTAGGTGCCTCGTCAAGTTGCAAGGGTGGTAAGGTACTCTCCCAGGATCGAACTTGAAGTGGTTCATCAGGTGATTCTTGAACACTGGGAGGTGTGGATTCTTTTGTAGCTTCATGGAGGTCCACTACTATAGATGGAGGTGGTGTAGAAGCTTTTACCTCTATGGATGTATTACATGAGGAGCTAGAAGCTTCATGGGACTCCCCCCTTCCTGAGCTAGGTGGAACAAATCGTTCTTTCTTTGGTACCCAAACTAGCTCGGGAGCGGGTGTGTAGCATTCTGTGATTTTTTCCTTTCCACGATCATTGATTCGTTTTGGAGCTACGGGATTGGGCTCACTTGGGTCAGGTGATAGGTAAGAGCACAATCTACGTTTTGGCACCCAGATTTGATCATTTCCTTGATAGTAGCCTTGGGCTTCCAATAGTCGTTTAGGGACCCATCGCAACATTTTCTTACTTTTCTTGGAGCGAGTGGTACGTTTCTTACAAGGCTTCTGTTTTTTAGCACTAGCTATGGTCACTAAAGAAGCTTTAGGGACCCACTTGTATGTTTTCTTCGTTACATTAGGATGAGTCTTGTCGGAACCGATATGCATTGCTTGTAGCATATTTAAGGGTACAGGCATTTCATCCCCCTCAGGTGTTACCCAGGTCGTCCCCCTATTTCCCCAAGTGTCTATGGTTGCTGCTAGGTGGACCCAATCCACATTGTCCGACTCAGTCATCCCAGGTAGGATATCCATATGGACACTCTTTGGGGGTGTGGGGTCCACGTGCGATGTGAAAGGAGAGTCCACTTCCCCACCCCCTTCGTGTGCTTCATTTGCATCAGGTTCCGAGCGAGTAGCTCTACCTAATGTTTCCATGAAACGGCTAAACATACTAGTACTAGGCTGTGGAGCTTCGGGAGGTGCATGGCCTTCTCTCTCAGTGTTTTGGGTAGGGTATGCTTCCATGATCTCTGAGTCGGAGGAGGAATCACTAGCGGCTATTTTAGGGTCTTGGGTGGTGCTACCTTGTGTCCCCGCTGAGGGTCTAGAGCTTATCGTGGATGGGTAATGGGTGTCCGTATGAACAGAGGCACCCTCAATATGCTCGTGTTCTAGCACCCGCCCAGAGCGTAAGTACATGTGCTTTTGATACCCTAGAAGTGTCAGTGAGTGCCCGTGAAAGCTCCTCACCTAGTATTTTTGGGTGTTTTGCAACCCAAGTCTTTCCTTAATTTGACTTTTTGGTCCTTTTTTTTCTGACCCGGCTATAGAATAGAGCGTATGATAGCTCAAAACGAGCGTCTCGGTCAGAGGGTCGTGCCGTGCTTTACAGCCCTCCGTTTGGTCACTCTATGCTCTCGGAATCCCTAAAACTGTCAATTTCCAGTAGGGAACTAGGCCCAAACTAGAAAGTCTAAGGGTGCAAGTGGGAAGAGAAAGGAGGAGAGTGGAGGACTTGTCCCACATGCTCTCATTCCCTCTTGAGGGAGTAGGGTATATATATAAGAGTGAGTCTAGTGTATATCATAAGACTGAGGACTGAGGCCTGGGCCTGGGCTCGGGCTCGGGCTCGGGCTCGGGCAAATGATCCCGATCTATCTTTTATACAAACCAACCCGTCCGTTTTAAGAGTCACGTTTTTTATTTTCGAAAAATTTAACCGCCCGCTCACTCGCGTTTTTATTTTTTTATTTTTATTTTTTTTAAAAAAAATTTTCCATCAATTTTTTTTTTCCGAAAAAAAATAAATTTTTTTTTTTTAATGCAGAAAATACAGAAATTGAAAACGCAGAAATTGAAAATGCAAAAATGCAGAAATTGAAAAAAACGCAAGAAATGCAGAAAATTGAAAAAGCACAGAAAATGCAAAAAATTGCAGAAATTGGAACTTGACAGAACTAGAAAATGCAGAAAATGCAAACACGCAAGAAATGCTAACTGTGCAGTGCAAACCAGAAAACGTAGAAAACGCAAAAAACAGAAATCTCCACACAACTACACACACTCCTTCCCTGCCTTTCCTATGATAGAGATTGCACCACAAGAAAGCGTAAAGTGCTAACCGAGCTTAGTGTAGGGCATATCCCCGGCAGCGGCGCCAAAAATGTGCGCTCCTTGCCGCACTGTCGAAGCAAGGGACTTGCCAATACACCGTGTGCGAGCCGCAGACGGCTCCAAGCACACAACAAGCCTAAACTAGCAAGCTCAAGAGAGCAAAGGGTGTGTCACTCACCGCTCTACGCTCGCCTTCGTGGTGGATTCCTCGCCGCGATGAAGAAGAAGCTGCAGTCGTGCCGCGCTCAACCGCCTCGCCGCCGTCGTGCCTTCGTAATGCTCGATCGCACACTCTCTCTCTCTCTCTCTCTCTCTCACACACACACACACACACACACACACACACACACACACACAAGGAGGTGATGAAGAAGAAGATGGAGATGGAGATGGAGATGGAGCAAGAGCACTCTTCTATTGCACAAATGAGAGAATGAGTAAAAATTAGGTTTAGTTGGCTTTTATATGAGCTCACCCCATTCACACTTGGGCGCCCATGCTTAACCAACTAATCCCTTGAATGTCCCAGTTAGAGTGCGCCTCTCATCGGCGATCACTCTTACCCTTTTCCTATTGGTCCGACAAGCCCGGTACCTGACTCTACCAAATACATAATACACGTCCGTCGTAGGTGATGGGGTGTCCGTGAGCCGTGTGGGTTAACAGTGATGAATCTTACGACATCCCATATCATCAACTCAGGCCATCACTATCACCAACCCCTTCAGCAACAACCATGACAGGTCAAAAGAACAGGACAACAAGTCAAAGCCAAAAAGCTCGACAAATCTGGATACCAAAAAGCCAGATCGGCCAAAAACAGATATGGATCAAGAAGACAAAGATCTCTAATGACAAATCACAAGATCCAACACCAAAACAAAAGCAAGGAAAGCATGCACGAACGGGTAAGAATATCACAAAGTCGCAAGCTTCCACAACTCAGGTTTGGGCTCCAAAGAAGTTGATTCAAGCACAAAAAAGTCAGGAATTCATTTGGATTCCAAAACAACCACAGTATCAACTTTCAAAGCCTGAATTCTGTCACCAACCAAGCGTACAAGGGCCGAAGCAACGACTACTATCGACTCACACAACAAAAAGGTGGATCCCAAAGAAGTCTCTTCAAACACAAACGAAGCACGGGAAAGTATGGGTTCCCAAACGAGAGCCAGCAACAAAACAGCCAATAATCGCAAAGAAATGGGTCCCAAAGAAGAACAACAAAACTGCTGTCAGTGCATCGCCGCTTGAATTCTTACAATTCTTTCTACGATTGCAGTACAGTTAGAAGAGAGCAAGTGCTTCAATCAAGCAACGATACACGAGCTTCAAAGACCATTACATTGCTTAGAATAGGAAGCCTCGCCAACAAATGCCAATAAGCAAATTGCTTATACCCACATCTTGCACAACATAAATCTTTTCCATACATTGACTTTTAATTGCCCAAGCACAACACATACCCTTTGCGATACCCTATCGTAAAGGATGACTCCAAATAGGAAGGGGGGAGGCATTCTGAATGCGGACCTAACATTATGACTATTAGAGGGCAATGTTTTGTGAGATGCATTGCATTTTTGCGTTTTATTGTGATATTTTTTGACGAAATTTAGAGTATATGCCCTCATAATAGTGTTACAAAGGAGTATGGGGACAAAACACATATATGAGCCCCTAGGGACATGTGTATAGTGTACATAGCATTTAGATTTCTATTTGAATGATTTTTCTTTTGTTGAGTTGTTTTAGGATTTTCATTGTTTATTATTAAGAAAAAATAAAAAAATCCATAATCCACATGAAGAAAAGACTAACGAGAGGCCTGAGCACTACAAAGAGAAGAAGGTACAGGAAAACGATGAAACTTCACGAAGTATGTCTCAGCAGCCACTACAACAGCCGAAGAACTTGTCACAAAGCAGTGTCAACATGCAACCGACAAGTCATACAAGTCAGAGTCGAGTAGCTAAGCCACAAAATGAGTGAGGTGTTAGTTCCAAAGCTTCAAGTAATATTCTCTGTGGTGTAAGCGTCTTAGCTATTCTAGGTACTGCTCAAGCTGAAAGAGTTGAGCATATTTATGGGGTGTCGCTCATGCTGGTATAGGTGAGCAAAAGAGTCGAAGTCTAAGTACTTAAGTCTGGTGAAGTGAAGGAGAAGGTCCAAAAGACACTCACATACTGAGCACAGTGAGATACGAGTGGAGAAACTTCTACATCGAAAACCCTTCTTGGAAAGGTGGAAGCTATTGAGACATCTTTTGATGTCACATGTGCTACATTTATTCCTCGAAACACCCATCATCTCCTTCTTTCACATTGCATGCTTTTGGTGACAAATTTCTCATATGCATATAGAGTGTCCCATAATTGGCACTTGCATCAGGCACTCTTTTCGTGTTTCACCCAAGCACTCACCTTTCATGAACATGTACTTCACGTTCAACTGCTCAACTCCAATAAGAGCGTATACCAAAGGCATTTTTTTCCCATCGGGTTTTTTTCCCTTTGGTCATCCAGGTTTTAGACCCTAATCTAAAGACACCTATCACCATCCTCTTGTATATATTCCTTCTACATCAAAAATAAGGAAATGATACTCAAATCAATTGACAAATGAATTGGAGCACCAATTTCAGATCATAGCATACTTCTCCTCAATGGCGAGTCGAAGAATGGCCTACAATGACAAAGCTGCAGACAACAATAACAACATGATTGCACAGAAACAAAGAAGTCACCAATGAATAAGAGCAGACATAAAAGTAATTAGAGGATCTCAAAAGATGAATGGTTACGATGATAGACGTCCGCTCTAATGGATCATAGTTCTTGTTGTGGTTCGACAAAGATACAAGCAGTGCAACAGATGAAGCCAAAACAATAGCAAAGTGTTGACTGCTGGGTCAACAATTCACAACAAAATCCTTACAAAGTTGTCATTGGCTCACAAAATCAGAAAGCCAATCACTCAATTCTACAGATTGTAGAAGTTGTTTCTGAGAATCACAAATACTTGGAATTGACAGATTTGCTGGAGCAAATGATGGATGGAGCTTTCTCTATCCATGATGATAAGAGTCAAGTTCAACGACATTGGGTTCTTTTTGAATTTAGATCTGGCAGTAGACCTATAATGACAGAAACAGATGCTGCAGCTCGGAGCGTGGATGAGAAAGACATAAAGTTCGTCATCAATTATGATTTTCCTGAATCATGAGAAGACTATGTACATCGGATTGGATGAACAAGACAAGCTACTGCAAAGGCTTTAGTCTATACTTTCTTTCCAACAACAAAACGACAGCAAAGACCACATCGCCATCGACAATCAGGTCATGTCGAGGACGACATGAACGCGGAAGGGGGGAATGTTGACCGCTGGGTCAACAACACAACATAACTCAAGTTTCGTACCAAAGTCTTATCTTTTGCGAGTTATGAAATGCTGCGGATTATGGCTATAAACGTCATTTGTAATGAGTAGTTATTCTAGTTTCAGAAGCCGGGGTGCAATGGCACTTCCAAATTGTAAATACAAAGCCATTTGACCCTTTCAACCCCATTTTTGGTTAAACCTAAGGTAGCCTTAGTATATAAGGTACCTAGGTCATTTTGTAAGTAAGACTTTAATCATAATCAAACTTTTAGCGCTGCCGTCTACTGTGTGTGAGAGAGAAAGAGAGTGAGTGTGAGCTTCATCCTCTCGCTACGTCCGGCTCGCTCAACACATTGGAGATCCGACTGCACCATTGTTGTAGGCTCGAGGAGAGCTACGCGACGACGCCAAGCATTCCACGTGAGACGAAGCACACACGCCGACGCATCTACGAGCTATTTGTGGCCGTAAGTGTATCAAACGATGTCTGTTTTCTGTGTGCTAGTAGTCTATAGAATCGTGGTGACATAAGCTACACATAGGTACTCATAAATTTCAGTTTCGGGCACTTTCAAAATTTTGTTCTGTCATCCTACGCGTTTTTTGCAGATGGGTTTAGAGTGAGGGTTTTGAGTGTAGAAGCTTAGGGACAGGTGTATCCTAGTGAGGGGATGGTGTTCCTTAAGTTTCGTATGAATCTGGCATGATTAGGCGAGTTACCTTCCGTATGTGTGTATGTGGCTAGGTGGTGTAGTTGAGAGCAGTGAGGTTCTTGATTGTGGTTTAGTTGGCCTTCCTGAATGTTGTATGTGTAGGATGGTCTCAGCTTGAAAAGCTTAAGAGATTTCCTCCGTGTGCCTATCGTGTCATCTGTGTCCTCGATTGACATTATGTTGATCTAGGTAGTGTTTGCATGCACTTCATGGGTGTGTGAGTAGCTTCCCGTCCAACAATTGTACACTTGTGGTAGTGAATGCAAAATCATTTACAAACCTAACACTCTTTTCAACCTTTGGTGATATTTGGACACCTTGACCAAATTCATGCAAGAATTTGTTGTTCAAAGGATCAATTTTAAGCTTTTCAGGTGCATGTGTATCTTTATGCTGATTTTGAACTTGCATTGTTTTTACTGGTGCTTTTAATAATAATGCAAAATCATTTGATTGCATTAAAAGTGACAAGTTAGATGCACTTACATCGAAATACGCATTTCTAATTTTCTTTGTACCTTGCTTGGTAGTTGGTGTGTCCTTGTTGTCTGGATTTCTTGGACAATCTTCAGAAAAATATCCAGCTTTTCGTCCACAATCTGAGCAATATGCCATGACTGGTGGTATTCATTTGGTTCTGTCATGTCAAGCTCTACCTAAGGAGCTTCTGTTTTTGTGCCAACCAAATTGCCGGCATTTGCTTTTAAAACACTGAGCATCAAGCTGTAGACTGCTCCATCTTGACCTTTGTATCGTCTTTGACCTGGTTCTCCAATTAGATTGGCTTATGTTGGTTGATCTGTTGGATCTTCCATTTCTGGCTCTCAACAATAGATCTGACACTGGCTTGTGCAGGTTGTTGTGGGTAACCACTTGAATTGAATTTTTGAACTTCCATCTACACTTCATCTTTGAGCTTGCAATACCTGGCTCCACTAAAATCTATGAAGATCTGGGAGTTCTCTGAATCTGCTTTACTCTGATCAATAGGATCGTGGCTCTTGTGCTCCTTTTGCCACTCATAAGATACCTATGGCCTTCCGAATATGTAAACAAAACCTTATCGTCAATGTATCTATACAACTATAAAATTTACTATGTTGTTGTACATGTGTTGCCACTGCTACTCGTTAGCTTTGATTCCCGTGCATTTGAACTCTTGGCTTGACTTGAGTCCATGCTGTGCTTAATTTGTAAAGATGTCCTTTAGCAGATTTTGATGTTTCTCGGTCAATTTTCTCTTGCTCCGGCTTGACAAAACTACTTGTGTCAAAGCACTTTTGCAGTTGACTGCTCTTAAGACTCACAAGAGTTGACTAACTCTAGTTGGAATGTTAGCTTTGATTCCCGTGCATTTGAACTCTTGGCTTGACTTGAGTCCATGCTGTGCTTAATTTGTAAAGATGTCCTTTAGCAGATTTTGATGTTTCTCGGTCAATTTTCTCTTGCTCCGGCTTGACAAAACTACTTGTGTCAAAGCACTTTTGCAGTTACCTGCTCTTAAGACTCACAAGAGTTGACTAACTCTAGTTGGAATGTGTCAAAATTGATTGTAGCCTTTGAAATGATGAAAATTTGGGACTTGAATAACCTAACCGGCGGATTAGATTGTTATCCGTTTTGGCAGTTGACTTGAATTTAGCTCCTTTCAAGCTCCCAGTTCTTTGCCTGCAACCTTGTTCTTCAATTTGAGTTGAGTGAGTCAACAAACGAGATTTCCAAATTCTATCCTTGCAAGGAGCTAAAGGACTAATCTGCAACTTGAAAACTGGGCGATTATGTATTAATTTTGATCCGATGGAAACCAAACTTGACTAGTGGCCTTGTATTATGTTGTTCTAACAATGTACAAGCTCAAAAGTCCAAAATTCTGTCTCTGAGCTTCAATAGTAAATAATTGTGATTATTTAATTTTCTCACTTTCTACACTTTTTAGGCTTGTTTTGCCAAGTAATCACCTTGTTGTGGTCTTTGGACAAGTTTGGTTGAGTTTGAACAAGATTTGTCCAAGTTATCAATTGTTTACTTTCCGAAGACTCTGATTCCAAGAATCTGGCTTAAGTCTCAATTTTGAGATCCAAATTTCACCAAATTTGATTTTTGGAGTCTACTTGATATGCTTGACCTTGTGGTATACTCACTTGTGCAAAATTTCTTAATTCTAGAGCAGATGTATATAATCGTAATTATTTACTTATGGTATTTTTTAACAACATTTTGTGAAAATGTTGATACCAACTGGTTAAGCAACTCAACTTAATCTCCCTAGCAAAGTTGCACCAAGTTTGGATAATCCCTGTTCAAATGATGAACAGTTTTCAAATGGTCAACAGTTTTGTGTATGTAGACGAACTTTATAAATTTGGCCACAAATTTCACTCCAATTATCCAAATCTTACCAAATTTGATTTGTGGGCTTAATATAACATGATAAAACTTGTGGTATGCTTAGTTGGTCAAAAAAGTTGAAAAATAGGGCAAAAGTAAATAATCGTGATTATTTATCTCTGGCAATTTTTTACATATTTTTGGTCATCTGAGCATACACACTTGTTTCACACTTCAATCTAAGCCTCTGAGTCAAGTTTCACTAAATTTGAGCAAGATTTACCAAGTCACACTCAAGTTCTTGACAATCAGTACAAAATTTCAAATTTTACCAGGTTTTTGGCCCGTTTTGTGATCCAAACTCTACGAGCCTTCACAAAAGATGTTTGTAATCATGCATAGAGTCTTTGGTATCAACCTTGATCCATTTTGAGCCAAATGTAAAAATACGATTATTTACTTTTGACCTAAAATCAACACTTTTTGTAAATTTTTCATTGGACAATCTTTTTATGACCTGTTTTAAGCCTCTAAGTCAAGTCTCACAGAATTTGAACAAGATTCATCAAGTCAAACACAATTTCTCGACAATCAGTACGGATTTCAATTTTTATCAAGTTTTTGGTCTGTTTTGTGATCCAAACTCTATGAGCCTTCACAAAAAAGATGTTTGTAATCATACATAGAGTCTGTGGTATCAATCTTGATCCATTTTGAGCCAAATGCAAAAAATACGATTATTTACTTTTGACCTAAAATGAACACTTTTTGCAATTTTTTCAATGACAGTCTTTTTATGACCTGTTTTAAGCCTCTGAGTCAAGTCTCACAGAATTTGAAGAAGATTCATCAAGTTAGACACAATTTCTCGACAATCAGTACGGATTTCAGTTTTTACCAAGTTTTTGGTCTGTTTTGTGATCCAAACTCTATGAGCCTTCACAAAAGATGTTTGTAATTATGCATAGAGTATGTGGTATCAACCTTGATCCATTTTGAGCCAAATACAAAAAATACGATTATTTACTTTTGACCTAAAATAAAGAGTTTTTGAAAGTTTTTCAATGAACAATCTTTTTATGATGTGTTTTAAGCCTCTGAGTCAAGTCTCACAGAATTTGAACAAGATTCATAAGTCACACACAATTTCTCGACAATCAGTACGAATTTCAGTTTATGCCAAGTTTTTGGTCTGTTTTGTGATCCAAACTCTATGAGCCTTCACAAAAGATGTTTGTAATCATGCATAAAATCTGTGGTATCAACCTTGATTCACTTTGAGCCAAATGAAAAAAATGTGATTATTTACTTTTGACCTAAAATGAACACGTTTTTGAACTTTTTCACTGGACAGTCTTTTCATGAGCTATTTTAAGCCTATGAGTTAAGTCAAAACTTAATTTGGCCTAGAATATCAAGAAAAAGTAAATAATCTGAGTTTTTGCAAACTCTTGAAATTTCTACCTCAATGTGTCCTTGAGCTTACCCATTGGTTCATACAACTTTTAAGCATACTCTCCGGTCAAATTGAGTGGTTGATAGTCTTCTGGTGCTATTTCTAGCCGTAGACCTGAAATTGTGCAACTTCACATAACAACTCACAATTGATTCTTTGGAGAGAGCAATGTTCTGAATTCCACCTTGGATTTTACTTACCCTACTCTTTGGTTCTCCTGCAATGGGGTTGTGGAAAGTGTCCACAAACACTCGTTTTCTTGTTTTTTATGGTTTTTTGAGCCTTGATCTTAAGACTTGTCTCGTCCACCAATCATTCTCAAAATACTAATCTAATTCTACAATTCTACAATCCTAAAGGTACTTAGCAAGTATGACTTTCTTCCAAGCTACCTCTACGGAGCAAAAGACGACAATCTTAAGCTATGCGGTTTTAAAAAGCAAGTTTTTACTCTAGGAGATCCTAGAGGAAGTTAAAGGATAATTTCATAAGACGCTCGTGTTTTTTTCTAGTTTAGGTCTCTTCGATCCCGGCAATGGTGCCAAATGTGGGACGGGTGTCTAACCTTGCTCCTATCTTATTGCAGACATAGCGAGAACCACGAATAAATTGTCAATCCATGCGACGAAGCTAACTCGACTAATGCATAGAGGCTACAAGAGGTGGTCAATCTCTTGGAAAAAAACAAAAAACTCGCATCTAACTCAAGCTACACTCAAATGACAGAAATCACCAAAAGCTAATCGCTCATCGGTAAACAAATCATCATCGTTACAGCATCAAACGACATCCAAACATCACGAAACTTCTAGGACATGTTTATAAGACCTAAGCACACACGCCTATGGTCTCAAATCTCACTTTAGGTCAAGTGTAAAAATCACGATTATTAATAGCCACCATGAGTTTTTGATCTAGTCATTTTTGATCCATAATGCATCTAAATGCTTAGCAATGATGCCCCAATACCTCACCTATACTTAGTTTATGATTTTAAAGCTTAAATTCCTACTTATAATGAAATTAGGCCACAGATCGGCGACGCCAAAAGCTACCGATTACCATGAAATGCTTACGTCAACGCGCAGAGCTCTTACCTGCGGTTGCAACGCAACAGACGACACTGCAATGTGACAACCGGGAAGGGACTATCTCTTCTTCAATTACAGGCCCATATCTTGCCTCGTACCATGTCAACTTTCTTTCCAACTTTGCTATACGAGTGCGCAGTATGGCTAGGGTCTCTCCTTGACTTGCTAGATCCACACCTTGGATTGCAAGTTGCTCAACCATCATTGTTTTCTTGGGCAAATATGTGTAACCCCTTTTGTGAGGAGGGTCTTCTTGATTGGCCTCCCGAGAAGTGAAGGAGGATGTCTACAAGACACTCTCGCACTTCACAGAGAGTTATGAGTGGAGAAGCTTTTATATCAAAAACCCTTCTTGGAAACGTGGAAGCTATCGTGACGTCCTTTGATGTCACATGTAATACATTTGTTCCTTGAAGCACCCATCAAAATCCTCTTTCTCACTACATGATTTTTTATTACAAATTTCTCATATGCATATAGTGTTCCATAATTGGCACTTACATTAGGCACTCTTTCTTTTTTTCTCCCAAGCACTCACCTTGCATGACAGATACTTCAAGTCCAACTTCTCAACTCCAATAAGAGCGTATACCAAAGACACTTTTTTCGACCGGGTTTTTTCTCTTTGGTCATCCAGATTTAGACCCTAATCTAGAAACACATCATCTTCTTATATATATTCCTTCTACATTAGCAATAAGAAAATGACTACCAAAATTAATTGACAGCTACAGCTACAAATTCCAACATACTTATGAAGAGAAAATCTTACATTCAAGGAAAACAACCAAGCTTCGTAAAACACGGGCAAAATGAAGAATGGAATACAAAGACAACGGACAAACAATGGCAACTTCAACAGGAAATCTCTCAACGAAACGCATAAGGAGCTCAACAATACTGACATTAGTGAAGTATTACAGGATACCAAGAGCGATTCCACCATCAAGTCAATGATAAATGAGGCACATCAATAGCCATCTTCACGGCCAAAAGTAGCAGCAAAGAGAAGAATGATCAATAGGATGGAAAATTGCCTCGACAATTGAAGTCCAACACGCATCAACAAGAACACAACAGATGTGAAGAACTCAAGGAGGGGGGGAGCATCATCAACGACAAAGCTATTCCAAATCTAAAGACCAAGCTTGAAGACAGACTACAGACAAACCTAACAACAAGGTTTCATATAATCGTGTCAAGGGACGACACGAGCTAGGAAGGGGGGATGTTAGCAGATTGATCGAACAGACATCTACTTGGCCAGACACTTGGCCAGACACTTGGCCAGACACTTAGCCGGACACCACATTTGTACTCTATTATTTTTCCAATCTAGTGTAGTGATACTCTTTGTAAATCACGATTTGAGAGTAGCAAGTTGATTCCCTAAGTTGTAATATTGTCATGACATTTGTAAAAGTCCATGTGAGTTGGCCACTGGCCATTTAGAAAGACCTAGGTATAAAGGTCAATAACTTTAATGTGAAAGGAGGCTTATCTTTGGAAGAGAAGATGGAGCTCTGCAAAAAGTACGCTCAAGATACTAAGTTGCTCCAACTTGTAATCAACTTTTCTCACGATTGGGTAGTCCAATTTCAATTCTGAAACTTGCATTGTATTCCTCTCTCTTTGCTCTCTCATTCTAGTGTAATCATTGTCAGTTTTGTTGAGGTTTGTGACTATGAGTTAGTGAGTCTAATCTTCATGTTTGAGTGCTTAAATCACTATTTTTGACGGTTTGATTGTAGGAGAGTGTTCCTAGACCATAAGGCGACCTTTTTAGATAGTTTTGTTGTAGTTTTTAGGACCTTTTTCATAATAGTTGGCAGTTTAGTTACCTTATTTGATTGCAACCGGACTTGGTAGGATAGTGACCCTAGGTGTCTTAGATCTCCTCCTAAAGTTTCACTGCATTTTGAGTTCGTTCGAGTGCCAAAATACCGTGATGACCTATAGCATTGAAAAGGACATAGGAAATTTTTTTGATCATTGAGTGGTGGTTTTCTTGTTGAGTTAAAGTGTTTCTTGTTAGGTTCACTTCTTGAGATTGACAACCTCAAAGAGTCTTTGTGCCCCATCCGAGTCACTTCCCTGAGTGTTGATATATTATGTTAGTGCTAGATAGCTATGCTATAGATGTCCATCGTAGCAACCTACTAACAATCAAAGAGCCACCACTTGGCCAATCTAGCTTATTTTTTGAAGGTAGACATGATGATTCATTTCTCATGTATTGACCACCTTGAAATTTTAAACAAAGTGTGTGGGAAAGGTAGACCCAAGATTTATCACTTGGCCTTTCTAACCAAGCCTTGGAAGGTGGGTGCAATGGCTAATGTCTCCTAGGTCCACACTCACAGGCCACCGCCTGCACACCCTTCAACAGATGCATGCTAACAAGAACACCATTAAAATCACGTACTGTTATAATAATCAATATCTAATTCTCCTAAATGATTTTCTCATATTAAACTGATCATTTAATGTGGGGAGGTACCAGGGGAGAAAAAGCTAGAATATTGGTTAAGCTAGCAGACCGGCCACAACAGGGATCCAAAGGAGGGAAAATAGGGATCAAAAGGGGGGGCCATCTGCAAAACAGCCATGTGCAACAATGGGCTAGAAAGACCCTAAGGTTCAGCCCATTAAGACTTCCAAAATGCTAAGGTTCCAAAATTCAAAGGTTGTGTCCAAAGGTCAACCCTAGGGAAAATTGGATGCTTAGTGTGTGTACAAAAGTCTTCTTCAAAGCCTACAAAGGAGGGGGCGAGCCCATTTAGTAGGGGATGAGAGAGAAAGCCACACACACACACACAGGCTCCCTTTACACAAAGGGAAGTAGGGACACATGTCAGCTCCCTAGGACAGATGCCCACAAGGTGTGCCCAATTCCTATTGGAAGATCCTTGAAGTGGACCAATGAGAATTAAGCTAGAGTAAATCTAGTTTAATTAATTTGAAAACATTAAATAAAAGAAACCAATGAGAATTAAGTCTCCTAGAGGACTATTGGGCAGTCTCCCAAGGGGCCCAATGAGCATTCAGGAGCCCAATGGCTTGCCTGATTCCTATTGGCCAGGAGGCAAAGGGGTCCAATGAGAGTTTAGTTTAATTATTTAATTACCTAAAGCTCTCACAAAAGGGGAAAGGGGGACACATGTCAGAAGGCTATCACTTATGCTGCTTAACACCCATTGGCTTGACTTGGGGAGGTCCAATGAGGCAAAAGCCAGACCAATTTAGCAGGAAGGGCTCGCCCAAGAGAGAGAGGGGGCTGATTTTTGCTTGGCATTGACACACACACACTTGACCATGTGTGGAGAAAGAATACTCTATCTCCTCCCAAGCTTTAATGGAGAGCTCATCACCTACTCCAAGCTTGTGAGATAGAAGCCTACATCAACACTCTCTTGGCATGTGGATGCAAATCCAACCAAGAGCCAAGCTTCAATGCATGCTCATCTTCTCTACCAAGCTAATTACTAAGCTAAGCTATGCTAATATGAGTGATTATGTGAGGAGATGTACATCTTTCTCGTAAGATACTCCTTCTTCCTCTCAATCTACTCTCATACCCTGCTAGCTCTCACCATCTTCGAAGGTGTGTGAGGTCTTGGGTCTGAGAACGGGGATAATTCAAGTTGTGTTTGATTAAGTGTTTTGATTAGTGCATGAAGCTTCCATCTTCATTGCACTAGCTAGTCTTGAAGGAACACAAAGAATTGTATTGTACAATGTCTCTCTTGATGGGAGAAACCATAATACAAAGCCTTTTGGAGGGGGGACCGGCTCCATGCAAATCCGGTCCTCAAGTGTTGTCAATAGCTTAATTTCTCTCTCTTTTGAAAGTATTGTTGATGCTATCTAACTAGGTGTTATGCTTTTTGTTGCTCTCTCCACCCAAGCACTCTTGTAATTCTCATTAGGAATCTATTCTAATGAAATGCCCACTATGTTCATGCTAATTTCCGCTACACATAAGTACTTCTTTTCCTACTCAAGAAGGGAGGTCCTCAAGCTAGCTTCAAATGGTTGGTATTATTAATTGCCTGTGAGTAAGTAGAATAGGGATTTTTCAGCCTTGCAGTGCGCCTGCCTTCGTGCAGTTAACGGGGCATCACCGTCGAGAGCTATGGTCTTAATAGTGGAGTCCTACGGGGCTTGCCTATGGCTTAACCACTATTGAGCTATTAGAAGCTTGACAGGAGCCGGTGCTATTTTGGTGTCGAAAGACCCTCTCTTCTATTCCTTGCAATTAATGGTATTCGAGCCGCGGGTAAAGTAGCTTGAGTGCTTTTTCTAAAGGGGAAAAGAGGAATAGCAACTAGGGATTGAAGTGCCAAAGTACACCTAAAAAATTTTCACCTAAAAGTTGTTAGAATGGCTGACAATAGTAAAGAGAGTGAAATTAGTGTTGATAACTTTGATTTTGCTCATGAGCAAGCTACTAATGATGCTTCAATGCTTGTTAACTATCTTGTTTCTACGCTTCAACAAGCCATGGGCAATCCATCTCTCCAAAGTGAAGTGCAACGGCAGCTCCGTGCTCACGGGATTCTCCAAGCTCATCACCATAACGAGAGAACACCTAGAAAGCCTCCTTGTGAGACTACCAAAAGAGGTCTCTCTCCGATTCGGGAAGAAGAAGAGAATCCATATGAAGGGCTCAAGAATTTACTTCTTGATGATGTATCTCCTTCCCAAAGGAGAACTCAAGAGCCTCCACCGAAGGAACGAGAAAGAAGCGAGTCTCCCGCCACCTCGGCGGAGATGGCTCCACGAAGACGGTGGGCTAAACGCTCCCCATCACCACCAAAGCGGAGAAGACCATCATATTCTTCTCCCCACCACAATTCAAAGAGGGATGATAAAAAGCAAGAGAAGAAAAAGGCGCGAAAGAGGACACCCTCTTCTCCATCTTCTTCATCCTCTTCCTCTTATGAAAGCTATGGTGAAGATGACAAAGATCAAGACAAGAAAAAGACGATAAAGAGGTCACCCTCTTCTCCACCTTCTTCAAATTCTTCACCTTCTGAAGAAAGTGATGGTGCAACTTTTGAACCATCAAAAAGAAGAGGCCATAGGAAATCCTATGCCGCATGGAACAGGTCATCCAAGTTGAAGAAATTCAAAGAGGGAGGGAAGGGCATCTCTTTCCTTACCTATGATGGTACCTTTGGTGCCACGGACAAAGTCTTGGCCTTTATCCAGCAATTCGATGCGGCCTTTGGAGATGAGGGCTTCACGGAGTCCTCTAAGCTACGCCATGTAGCTATGCACTTTCAAAAGTCCGCCAGACAATGGTGGTCTAGCCTACGAGCCAATGGTGAAGCTCCACGAACATGGAAGGCTTTAAGAGCTTCCATTATGAAGCATTTTTTGGCCACCGATACCAAAGACAAAGTACTCACCGAATGGCGAAGCTTAAGGCTCTCTCCCAATGAATCCATCCACAAATACGTAGACAAGTTTTGGGACCTACAACTCAAAGCCACTATCTTCAAAAGGTTGGATTTTGGAGAGCAAAAGAAACAATTTTGTGCGGGCTTAACCGAAGAAATGGCGGAGTATGTCAACTCCCAAAGACCACGTACCATATCGGCGGTAATACACCACACTATGGTCACCTCTTGAATCAATTTCCAAACGGGGGAAAAAAGAAATAATAAGCCCCCAGAAAACAAGGGTTCCAATGAGCCTAAGGGGAAGGACAATGTCCAAACGTCTCCTAAGGGCAGCTCCAACAAAGCTAAAGAGAAGGGAGTTTACAAAGGTAAGAATAAACTCTCTCCTGAAGAGCTTGAGCGTTATCGTAAGGATAACCGGTGTTTCAAGTGCGGCGAACAAGGGCATGTGTACCGCGCTTGTCCCCAAAAGAACAACCGCCAAGATCCTCCTAGAGCTTCCTTGGTTGAAATCCAAGAGGAGGAGACTCACCAAACTCACCACAAAGGATCTCCTCTATGCCATGCTTGGGGAAAGGTAAGAGAACATGATGCTTTTATTCTCTTTGACCCTGGTTCTACTCACAATTTTATATCTATGGAGTTGGCCACCAAGCTAGGAATACAATCCTACGAGATGGGAGATGTCCTACCCGCAGACAGTGCCTTCAAGGGGCAAGAAGCTTCAGTCACTCCCTTAATCGGGAAATTGAGGCTTCATGTCCAAGACTATGTGGACAAAGAGGACTTCTTTATCTCTCCTCTCAAGCATGAGGATGTAATCCTAGGGGCACCATGGTTTGACCGCCTGGCTGCCGATGTTAAATTTCCTGAAAGGAGAATCTCCTTTAAGTTCAGGGAAAAAGACATGTATATAGATGCTAAGGAAATGGGTAACACCATCCCCATTGTACATACACCAGCTTTCAACAAGTCAATAAAGAGCTCTATTTCCGTGTACATGATTTTTGTTAAAGACTCTCAAAATGAACCTAATGCTTTCGCAAAAGAAAATAAAAGCAACCAAAAGGAATTAGAGTTATCCAATTTTCTCAAGGGGTTTCAAGATGTTTTTATTGACGACATCCCTTGTGAGCTACCTCCTAAACGAGGTAATGATGACCATGCAATTGAACTTCTTCCAGGAAGTTCACCGCCTAATAAACCTCCTTATAGAGTTTCTCAAGCTCAACAAGAGGAGATTATGCGGCAAGTGCATGAGTTAGTTGAGAAGGGTATGGTTAGGCCAAGCTCATCTCCATTTTGCTCACCTGTGCTATTAGTGCAAAAGAAAGACGGCACATATCGTATGTGTGTCGACTATAGAGCACTAAATAGGATCACTATCAAGAATAGGTTTCCCGTTCCACGGGTAGAAGACCTATTTGATAAGCTACAAGGATCGACCTACTTCAGTAGGGTTGACCTAAAGAGTGGCTATCATCAAATAAGGATAGTTGATCAAGACATTGTAAAGACCGCATTTCACACTACATTTGGTCTTTACGAATACATTGTCATGCCTTTTGGCTTGACCAATGCACCAGCCACATTCAACTGCTTGATGGAGAAGCTGTTCAGGCCTCATCGAACCTTCACTGGAGTGTTCTTTGATGATATTATCATCTACTCTAATTCATTGGAGGAACACAAGAAACACCTCCAGCTAATATTTCAAGTTTTAAGAGAGAATAAACTTTATGTTAATCGAAAGAAAAGTGATTTTTTCTTGCAAGAGATTCAGTATTTAGGTCACATTATCTCTCAAGATGGCATCCAAATGGATCCATCCAAGTTAGAGGTAATAAAAGGATGGCCTAAACCAAGGAATCTTCATGAACTAAGAAGCTTTATAGGTATGTGTGCATATTATAGACGCTTCATAGAAAAGTTCTCACAAATTGTGGGACCATTACTTGACCTAACAAAGAAAAGCGTTAGGTATACATGGTCTGCTAAGGAGAACAATGCTTTTGAAAAGCTTAAAGAAAAGCTTATCTCTCAACCTGTGCTTACACTACCGGATCTCTCAAAACCATTTGAGGTTCAATGTGATTCTTGTGGTAATTGCCTTGGAGTTGTTTTGCTCCAAGAAGGGCACGCCATAGGCTATGAGAGCCGAAGGCTCGACCCTGTTGAGCAAGCTCTAGGAATATACGAAAAGGAACTCCTTGCAGTTCTACATGCCTTAGACTCATGGAAGCACTATTTATTGGGGACTCCTTTCATTCTGCGAACGGATCACCAAAGTCTTAAGTACTTCATGACGCAGACCAAGCTCTCCGACAAACAAATGAGGTGGGCAAATTTCCTTTCGCAATTTCATTTTCATATTGCTCACATTGCTGGCAAGCATAATCAAGTAGCCGATGCACTCTCAAGACGACCGAGAGTGAATGCGGTTTCCATAGCAACTCACAATGATCTATCTTCAATGATAGATGAGTATGCTATTGATCCCGATTTTAGAGATGTGATTTCAGCCCTTGCATTAGGGAAGAAAGAAGAACCATTTACTTTACAAGATTGTTATCTTCTCTATGGCAATAGACTATGCGTTACTAACTCACTACGTGAGAAAGTAATGTATGAATCTCATGCTCCACCTTATGCGGGGCATAGAGGGATTCAGTCTACCTTAAAGGGAATTGAAAAATATTTCTATTGGCCTACCATGAAAGTGAACATACAAGAGTATGTTTCCAAATGTGTGGTATGCCAAAAGACAAAATTTGATAGAGGGAAGCAACTTGGATTGCTTCAACCCTTGCCAATCCCTAATTCACCATGGGAGAGCATATCCATGGATTTTATCTTTGGATTGCCTAAGTCTATCCATGGGAATACGGGAATATGGACGATAGTAGACAGGTTTAGTAAACAAGCTCATTTTATACCTGTCAAAAAGAATATCAAAGCCCATCAAATGGCAACCCTCTTTCTTTCACAAATTTTCAAGTATCATGGCTTGCCAATGTCCATAGTGTCGGATAGAGATCCTAGAATGACCAGTAATTTTTGGAAGGGTTTTTTTGAGAATTTAGGAACAAGGCTAATCTTCTCTTCGGCCTATCATCCACAAAATGATGGCCAAAGTGAAATAGCTAACCTAACCATTCTCGATCTACTAAAAGCCTATGTAACGGAAGTAGATCAAAGATCCCAATGGGAGAAGTACTTACCCTTAGTGGAGTATGCTTACAATAACACTGTACATACTTCCACGGAAAAAGCACCTTTCGAGGTAATTGAGGGAAGATCAAAAAGTCCCTTGCTACTTAAGGTACATGGGAAGATCTTCGCTGCAGATGAGTATAGCCGAGACTTACAAGAATCTTTCCAAAAGATTAAGGATGCTATCTCTATCTCACAGCAAAGGCAAAAGGCTACTGCTGACAAGCACAAAAGAGCCCAAGCCTTTAAAGAAAACGATTGGGTCTTGTTAAAGTTTCCCAAGGCTCGATTAAGGCACACGACGGGCTAGAATCCTACGGGTCACCAAAAGTACTATGCTAAACTAGCAAAAAGGTACTATGGTCCCTTTCAGATTCTTAGGCCAATCAATGAGATGGCCTATCAAATCAAGTTGCCCAATCATTGGCTCATACAAAATTCTTTCCATGTGAGCCTATTAAAGCCTTACAAAGGAGAGCCACCTCAAGAACCAACTATTGAAGACCCACCGAAGATCGAGGACCAAGAGGAGGTGCTGCAGCCCGAGTCCATTCTCCGACATGAAAACAAGGTACTAAGAGGCGGTAAGACTATCCGACGATATCTTATTAAATTTAAGAATTATCCTTTTGAAGATGCTAGATGGATGCAAGGCATACAATTAAAGGATAACCTAAACCTTGTCAATGCTTACAATGCTTCCCAAGAGTAAGCAAATGTACAAAATGTTAAAAAATGAACAAAATTTTTGTCTTATAAGACTCTCTTTTTCTTTATTTGTGCACAAAAATGAAGTAGTATACATGCTTAGATCAAGTTTGTGGAGATGACGTCTCCCAAACACCAAGTAGAGCTTGTCACTCTACTATGGAAGACTGATAGGACTAATGTGCAGACATGCTTGCGGAAGCCTCAGGATCTCAAGCGCCAAATGGACTAGTCATCCATTGTGGAATGATGTCGTAGGGTAACATAGGGATCCTCTACCCGCTAAGAAAAGGACTCATGAACATGGTTTATCTTCTCTACACCATAGTCGAGGACGACTATGATTTCAAGAGAGAGGTAATGTCATAATAATCAATATCTAATTCTCCCAAATGATTTTCTCATATTAAACTGATCATTTAATGTGGGGAGGTACCAGGGGAGAAAAAGCTAGAATATTGGTTAAGCTAGCAGACCGGCCACAGTAGGGATCCAAAGGAGGGAAAATAGGGATCAAAAGGGCGGGCCATCTGCAAAAGAGCCATGTGCAACAATGGGCTAAAAAGACCCTAAGGTTCAGCCCATTAAGACTTCCAAAATGCTAAGGTTCCAAAATTCAAAGGTTGTGTCCAAAGGTCAACCCTAGGGAAAATTGGATGCTTAGTGTGTGTACAAAAGTCTTCTTCAAAGCCTACAAAGGAGGGGGCGAGCCCATTTAGTAGGGAATGAGAGAGAAATCCACACACACACACACAGGCTCCCTTTACACAAAGGGAATTAGGGACACGTGTCAGCTCCCTAGGCCAGATGCCCACAAGGTGTGCCCAATTCCTATTGGAAGACCCTTGAAGTGGACCAATTAGAATTAAGCTAGAGTAAATGTAGTTTAATTAATTTGAAAACATTAAATAAAAGAAACCAATGAGAATTAAGTCTCCTAGAACACTATTGGGCAGTCTCCCAAGGGGCCCAATGAGCATTCAGGAGCCCAATGGCTTGCCTGATTCCTATTGGCCAGGAGGCAAAGGGGTCCAATGAGAGTTTAGTTTAATTATTTAATTACCTAAAGCTCTCACAAAAGGGGAAAGGGGGACACATGTCAGAAGGCTATCACTTATGCTGCTTAACACCCATTGGCTTGACTTGGGGAGGTCCAATGAGGCAAAAGCCAGACCAATTTAGCAGGAAGGGCTCGCCCAAGAGAGAGAGGGGGCTGATTTTTGCTTGGCATTGACACACACACACTTGACCATGTGTGGAGAAAGAATACTCTATCTCCTCCCAAGCTTTAATGGAGAGCTCATCACCTACTCCAAGCTTGTGAGATAGAAGCCTACATCAACACTCTCTTGGCATGTGGATGCAAATCCAACCATGAGCCAAGCTTCAATGCATGCTCATCTTCTCTACCAAGCTAATTACTAAGCTAAGCTATGCTAATATGAGTGATTATGTGAGGAGATGTACATCTTTCTCGTAAGATACTCCTTCTTCCTCTCAATCTACTCTCATACCCTGCTAGCTCTCACCATCTTCGAAGGTGTGTGAGGTCTTGGGTCTGAGAACGGGGATAATTCAAGTTGTGTTTGATTAAGTGTTTTGCTTAGTGCATGAAGCTTCCATCTTCATTGCACTAGATAGTCTTGAAGGAACACAAAGAATTGTATTGTACAATGTCTCTCTTGATGGGAGAAACCATAATACAAAGCCTTTTGGAGGGGGGACCGGCTCCCTGCAAATCCGGTCCTCAACTGTTGTCAATAGCTTAATTTCTCTCTCTTTTGAAAGTATTGTTGATGCTATCTAACTAGGTGTTATGCTTTTTGTTGCTCTCTCCACCCAAGCACTCTTGTAATTCTCATTAGGAATCTATTCTAATGAAATACCCACTATGTTCATGCTAATTTCCGCTACACATAAGTTATTAGGCCATTAAATGTTACACGTACACCATCCATGTTTGTTTTGACACACTTGACACACTGTCGCTTAGATTTTCGCTCCCTTTGCACCACAAAATGGGCTGCGGGCACACACATCCTCTAGCACAAACACACACAAAAGAGCAAGGAAAAATAAAGGAGAAGGGGGAAACGATGCCAAAAACGGAGGTTAATGGCTTCAATTTTCTTAGCAAGAGTATACATTGGCCTTGCAGGTTTAGCACTAGCCTCACCGAGGGAGAGTGCATCTACTTGGAAACATGGAGTAGTTCCCCGTGGGTTGCAATCAACTTCACTATAGTGGCTGTTGAGGCTGCTACCTCCGCTTTGTGCATCGCCATCTTGTCCCTCCATGTTGCAGCTCTCAAATATTTGATCACTGCCCACACCACCAAGGCTTCTTCCACGTAATTGAGAGTGATCGTTGACCATCCCATGACTCCTATCATGCCCTTTTTCTATCTACTTATTTGCCCATCTTATAAATGTGCAATGCTTTCCCTTGTTTTCTTCCCAGTGCATGTTCACCCACAATTTCCATTCCACATATACTAGTCCAGTGTGACACCCGGGTTTTGTATATTGGATCTTGCACATGCCATGACTTTTGAAATCTTTTTGCTCATCTCATATTTTGAGAGCCCTTGATTGGAACAAAATCTTTCATGTACACATAGATACTTTGGCATATACAATTAGATGTATTTTAGTACAACTTGGAAAGAAGAATATGGATTTTCCCATTTGTTACTCCAATAGACAACTCAATATTCTAGAACAGAATTACACGACTATGGAGAGAGAAGTCTTGGAATGGTCTATGCCGTCAAAAAATTTAGACACTACCTTCTCGCAAAAAAATTTGTATTTTTTGTGGATCACCAAACACTATTGTACTTAGTGAAAAAACCATGAAAAACTCAACAAATTGTTGAATGGTTTATTATATTGCTAGAGTTTGATGGCACACCGCTTAAAGCAACCAAACCGGCTCAAAACTAGCCCCTAGTGAACATTCATATGGCAATAACTTGACATCCTTGACTCCAATTGATGATCTAAAAAGACCAACATTCTCCACATGATGAGCTCCTTACATTCATATGTTGAAACCATCTTTAACCACGTGGAATCACCTCCCTTGTCTGTCTGAGATTTGCAATGCATTGCACATTCAAACTCCAATATCTTAGACTCTGTAGGTCTGTTTGATCAGCCGTCTAGACCTACGTGTTCAATGCTTCAAGCTCCACATTTCTAAGAAAAAACCAAAACTTTGGACACGCTTCATCTACCACCCCTTCAGGCAAAGTATATGGGATATGTAGACAATCCTAAATCCACCACTTGGCTATTCTAACCATGTCTTAAAGGCATATGCATACAAGATCCACCACTTGGCCATTCTAAGCAAGTCTTGGAAGGTAGATGCAATTGTTGGTTTCTCCTATATTCATTCCTTGAAATTTTAAACAAAGTATGTGCTATAGGTAGACCACACATCCACCACTTGGCCATTCAAACCAAGCCTTAAAGATAAGTACATACAAGATTTATCACTTGTCTATTATAACCAAGCCTTGGAAAGTGGATGCATAGTTGTTTAAAACTAGATCAACCACCTTGAAATTTTAAACAAAGTGTGTGGGATCACTTGGCCATTCTAAATAAGTCATGTGTAAGGGCCTTTCCCTAGCCCTTACACATGGCCAACACATCTAAGCCACCGAATCAAAACAAGAATAAGAAAAAGATAATAATGAAAAAAAATAAAAATAAAAATGGTCGGGTAAATTTGGGCTAAATCCAAGCACCCTAATCTACTCGCAAGACGCTTTTGTCTTACACCATAAGAACATGGGCATAACCAATGCATGGGAAATTAGCTCTTTATTTTGAAAAAATTAGCATAAATAAAAAGATAAGGAAAAAGGAAGAGAACAAGTGATAAAATCACAAGGCCTACCCTTGAGAAGAACACGGGAAGGCTAATACCACCATTGCAATCTTTAACAAGTGATAAATCACGAGGCTTACACATAGATGGTCATCCACACAATTCTTTCAAACACTGATGGGGACTGGGGAGTGATGGAGTTGGTGACACGTGTCCATCAACTCCACCAGCCTTAAAGATGTGTATAGATTACCACTTTATTTAACCAATAAATGTTTTTCACTAGGCTAATATAGAAAGAAATCCCTACATCTTTCTTGAATCCCTCTTATTTAAAATATGGAAACCTCTACACATACACCAGACCAGCAAGCGTTAAAATCACGAGACTTGCCTTTAAGGGTTGGTGTAGAAGGGGGGAACCAATGCACGTTGTCGTGTTGTGACACGTACATAGTGGGAACGCATGCTACAAGATCTATCTTGTATTTTTTTAGATACATAATTATATTTCCTATAGTGTACATATGCATATTTAAGTATAATAATAAGCGTTCTATCTCATCCTATTATTTTTCTCAAGGGTAACATATCCTTACTTTACCATCAGAAAATACTATGGGAAAAGCATCAATAGCTCCGCCTCTTTAACTTGGGGCAAAAAGCATTGATTCTTTATTTCTACTATTTCATTATCATCTCACACCCTAGCTAGATCATATATCTAGGGTAAACTCCAATATATATATATTCTATGTATTTTTTATACTTTTCTTATATTTCTTTTTAAATAGCTACTAGGAGAGAATCAAATCCTAGTGGGACACTAGGTGGCATGATTTCAAAGATACACTTATTTTAATGCATTATTGCAAGCATGATTACAAAACTTTGTCAAGGAGCAATGTCATGCTTTCATATGGCATGAGGTGTCCTTTGGAATTAAATGAAAGTCTAGGCTAAGGAGACCACATGAAGACTTTTGCTGCCATAAATGGACCCTATTTTGATGAAGTTTTTACACAAGGTTCCAATCCAAATTGGAAAACGATTTTAAAATGAAAATCGTAGCTAATGAGCTGAAGTTTTTGCCCATATTTTTACTTTTTTATTTGGAGCCACGGTTGAGGAGATATGATCAAACTACTGGACCCCAGTCTGCCCACATCATGCAGGGGCAGCTCATTTCCAACTTTTACAATTCCTATTCACACTGGCTCCTCTCTTCTTGTGTAAACCCTTGGGGGTTCCCTTCACCTATAAAAGGGGACCTCTTCTTCCTTGAAAGGGAAGTGAAGCATTCAAGCCATTGATGAGAGGAATTCTTGAGAGAGTGAGAAGTAATGCCTAATTGTACTTAGCCATTAACATAAGCCCAAGCCTACACTTTCTCCTAGAGGGAGACTAGTCATTCTTGCAACAAGCTAACCTTGGAAGATCAACTCTAATCAAAAAAGGTCTTGCACTTGATGTATCAATCAAAGTGCATTTATCCACTCTTCTTCTCTCTCCATCAATAATGGTGCCGAAGGGTTTCAAGTAAGATGTGTTCTACATTGATGTTTTCTTGATTTCTTGTTGTTTTCATTTTCATCTCTAATCCAATATATATATATATATATGTATCTAATCTCATCTCCTTAACCAAACCTATTTCTCTCATTCTTAGTAATTCATCTTCTCTAGGTTCTCTTGCTACAGGTACATCTCTCCCCGCAGTATCCTTATTGCCTACGGGCAAGAATAGGGCTTGGGAGGGAAACTTCTTATCTCTTCACTTCTCTCATATCTACATTTCTCACATACTATCCTAGATGAATAACCCACATGATGATCATTTCTATCGCTTTCACTCTGTACGATCTATTAGAATTAACGTATGGATTAGCCGTAAAATACACTTTCAACAACGTATAGTGTTTCTCTTCGGCCCTGAAAGGCTCAATGAAATACTTCTATCACTGGATCCCATCATACTACCTCTCATAGACTATAATTTTTCTTTTGATGTAAGCGTAGTTATCTTGCTATGAACCAAGAGGATTTGTACACACAATTAATCCCAATCACTAGACAAAATATATATATTATGAATGCCATTAACTCATCCATTAACCCTTTCATATTACCCATGATACGATATGACCATAGCCTTGATGTTTTCATCTTTGTATTGTTTTGACATTCTCTTTTGCGTTCTTTCTTTGTGTGTGTGAATGCAAGAGAGAAAGAGTGAGTCTTCTTTGATTGCACTTCTTTCCAAACCCTAGTCTTCATGGCATCTATGGTTTAACTCCTTCATATAGTTTTTGTTGAGTTCTCTCACAAACTCTCACATCCATAAGCCCGGTGCTTTCCTAGCAAGACCGCAAATTTCTCGACATATTTTTGGTGAACCCGACGTGAAACTGCTAGGGTGAGAGTTTGTGGGTAACCATGGGTGATCATGTTGAGCAACAGGGTATGCATTTTGACCCAGCAACAATGCAAATGTTTCAAGCATTTGCAATGTTCATGCAACAACAACATGCTACTGAAAGAAGGGAGATTTTAGCAACGAAGGCTATACAAGCGGTTGTCAACAGAATGGATCAGTTCAATGGCAAAGATGTAACCAAGTACTTACGCGAGTATGTGAAGGAGATGGAGCTGCATCGCGTGTCAGAAGGTGGGATGATTCAAAGCTTTGAGCTAGTTGTTGCTCCAGAAATTAGGGAGCATGTTAGGGCAATTAAAGATGGGCATGGGAGAAATTGGGAAGAACTCAAAGTAGCTTTAAAGGAGGAATATTTCATGGAGGACTCGGAGAGAGTGACCAAAAGGAAATTCTTAGAATGGGTAGTCAAGCCAAAGCAAGGACTATCAATAACAGAGCTACTTAGGGAATTTGAGCGGCGCTATGCATAACTCACTAGGACAGAAAGGGCCACACTAGATGCAGAGAAGACAGATCTTTTCTTACAAGCTGCAGGTAAAGAGTTTCAAGAAAATTTGGAGCTTCTTCTTGAAGATAAAGATGCTGAGCAAGGACTAAAGACCGACTGGAATGAGGTTGAAGGTGCTGTCTCACTGCTTGCCAAACGACAAAGAAGAAGGGACAAGATGGTAGTAAACACTACAAGTCCTTCCACCTCAACTCCTGACAAAATGGTAAAGCCTACTTTTATCGCTCCTAAGTTTGATGAGTCCATGCTAGATGAGCTTGTGAAGGGAATGCGTGACTTGAAGGTGAAGCTTGCAAAGCTTGAAGAAAAAGGCCAACCATCAGGGCCACTTCCTAGGCAAAGATAACAGCCCAAAGAAGGGTTTGTTAATAGATGTATTTGGTGTGATAGTACAGACCATGTAAGAAGGGATTGTGATGATTTTAGTGATGCTTTGTCAAAAGATGTTGTCTTTTTTAAGGATGGTAAAATCCACTTAAGAGAGACAGGTCTACCCTTGAGAACTAACTTTGGGAAGGGGGGAATGCAAAACTTAGTTGAAGATATGGCAACCAAGCATGCCACCTCTTCAATTGAGGCAGCTACTTATGGAGTAAAAATTGAACATTTTTGTGATGAAGAGGTGAGTGACCATCATGGTCAAATTTGGCCAAATGTCATGCAATTAGCTAAAAAGGGAAAGCTTTCAAAAGAGATTCTACATGAAGCAGGTGATTGCATACGTTTAGAAACAGGATGGAATGATCCAGTGGACTCATTGTCAGTGCATGCCTACATTACAAAATGCCAACAAAATGAGGCAATTGTAGAAGAGAAGCGTAGACGTGAGAATGCTGATGAAGGACCATCAAAAAGAGCTTCTAGAAATGGGGGAAGAAGCGACTCAATGCCTTCTCAAACACCCTCAACACAAGGAGTATCTCCACCTGAAGTACTCATGGAGGAGTCTACAACAGGAAAGAAGAAAGAGCCAACGAAAGGTAAGACAAAAGGCCCAACTTATAAACTACAATCTGATATTGAGGTTGCTACAGATTTAAAGAAAGTCTTGGAGGAAAGGATCTTGAATAGCAAGATTGAGTTCACTCTGGGAGAAGTTCTTGGCATTGCAAAGCGTGAATTCCACAAGGAGATCATTGACATCATCAAGAGGAAGAGGCAAACCCTTGCTGAAGTTTCTCGTCCACAGGTTGAAGGGGAAACCTCAAAGACACAAGGGATGCAACTGCAAAATAAGGAGAATGATGGAGCTATGGTAGGATGCTACCAATCTAGTGGGAGAGTGAAGCAAGTGCATTTCTCAAATGATGATGAAGAAGTTGAAGATATTCCTAGGAGTTACTATTCACGAAGTCATTGGGCAAGGGCTACTACAGAAACTTTGGTCAAGGTAGGTGATCTTGAAGAGCCATTTGTTGCCTTGATTGACCATGGTTCAGAAATAAACATAATGTCAAAGAGTCTCTACAACAAGTGCAAATGGCCAATGGACACAGATCATGATAGGATGGTAAAAGTGGCAAACAATTCATCCGGTGAATTGTATGCAATATGTCCAGGTGTGAAGGTGACAATAGGTGATGTAAAGATTGACCAAAACTTCTTTGTACAGGATACATCTTCATATCATCTCATCCTTGGACAACCCTACATTGTGGGAGTTCGAATGGAAACAAAGGTTATGGACGATGGTTCAACATATGCTAGAATACGTAGCAAAGATGGTAAACGAGCTGTCCAATTTCTCACAGTCTGTGTAAACCATGAAAGAAATCGTGACAACCTCAGAGAACATCCTCTACCAAAGGTAAGCAAAGAGTTTCATGATCATAGAGAAATGATGGGTTTTGGCCAAGTACCATTGTAAAGCGGGATTGCAGTGGTACAGAAAGAAAAAGGGTCTCGCCTGATCCAAAAATAGGTGAAACTTTCTCGATGAGCTCCTTGGTAACAAGGAATGGATCAGTATGTTTTACAAAACTTGAAGATTTGAAGAGATATGAGAGGCAATATGTGCATAATGTACAAATAGGCATGAAAAAGAGTGGGTTGCTAAAGCCTACTGAAAATGTTTTGGGTTTGTGTGAACAAGTTTCTTTTGTAGATACTATGGGTGAGCTTGATGCTATAATGAGGTCTAGTTTGCATCTTGAAAATGAAGTTGTGGAAGTTTGCTCTATGGAAATGTATCAAGTAATAGAAGCCTTTAAAGAAATCCAAACAGTTGGCCCAGAAGTCCATGTTGAAACTAAATACAAGAGTGTAGCAAAGAAGGTGAAACCAGTAGCTTCACCCTTACCACCCAACAACAAGGAAAAGATTGAACAGGCTTCTTTACAACCAAGTTTGCGGAATCCTAAAAAGATCGGGCATACCTTCACAAAGGAGTCCTTTCAAGAGTTGCAGATTGGTTGCGAGGAGTTTCTAACACAGGAGGAGACAAAGTGCTTCAAAGAAATGCTTTCAAAGCATAGTAAGGCTTTTGCATTTGAGCCACATGAGATAGGATGTGTTGATCCTTATATTGTAGCTCCCATGGTAATTTTCACAATACCTCATGTGCCTTGGAATCTGCGGCCTATTCCGGTTCCAAAGGCTCATTTGCCAAAGTTAGTAGAGCTACTGAATGAGAAAATCATAATGGGAATCTTGGAGCCTTCTTGTGCTCCATACTCAAACAGGTGGTTCACCATTCCAAAGAAGAATGATTCTCTATGCTTCATCCAAGATACGCCAAGTGTAGAAGAATCTAAAGATGACATTGAAACGCCCCGCCGTGTGATGTACCAAAGTCCCCTTCGGTGCCATACTTTACTCTATAGTAGCACCCATGCATGTTTGGCATGAATTCCTCAGTATATTCATCCTCTACATCTGGGGCGGTACGCTGTCGTGCTGTGACATGTACATAGTGGGAACACATGCTACAAGAGTTATCTTGTAACTTTTTAGATACATAATTATATTTCCTATAATGTACATATGCATATGTAAGTATAAAAATAAGCTTTCTATCTCATCTTATTATTTATCTCAAGGGTAATGTATTCTTACTTTACCATCAAAAAATACGATGGGAAAAGTGTCAATAGCTCCACCTCTTTAACTTGGGGCAAAAAGCATTGATTCTTTCTTTCTACCATCTCATTATTATCTCACATCCTATCTAGATCCTATATCTAGAGTAATTTCCAATCTATATATATTCTATGTACTTTTCTTATATTTCTTTTTAAATAGCTACTAGGAGAGAATCAAATCCTAGTGGGACACTAGGTGGCATGATTTCAAAGATACACTTATTTTAATGCATTATTGCAAGCATGATTAATTTTCAAGGAGCAATGTCATGCTTTCATATGGCATGAGGTGTCCTTTGGAATCAAATGAAAGTCTAGGCTAAGGGGACCACATGAAGACTTTTGCTGCCAGAAATGGACCCTATTTTGATGAATTTTTTACACAAGGTTCCAATCCGAATTGGAAAATGATTTTAAAATGAAAATCGTAGATAATGAGCTGAAGTTTCTGCCCATATTTTTACTTTTTTATTTGGAGCTACGGTTGAGGAGATATGATAAAAATACTAGACCCCAGTCTACCCACATCATGCAGGGACAGCTCATTTCCAACTTTTCCAATTCCTGTTCACACTGGCTCCTCTCTTCTTGTGTAAACCCTTGTGGGTTCCCTTCACCTATAAAAGGGGACCTCTTCTTCCTTGGAAGGAACTCAAGCATTCAAGCCATTGATGAGAGGAATTCTTGAGAGAGTGAGTAGTAATGCCTAATTGTACTTAGCCCCATTATCATAAGCCCAAGCCTACACTTTCTCCTAGAGGAAAACTAGCCATTCTTGTACCCCATACTTGGAGGATCAACTCTAATCAAAGAAGGTGTTGTACTTGGCGTATCAATCAAAGTGGAATTATCCACTCTTCTTCTCTCTCCATCAATAATGGTGCCGAAGGGTTTCAAGTAAGATGTGTTCTACATTGATGTTTTCTTGATTTCTTGTTGTTTTCATTTTCATCTCTAATCCAACATATATATATGTATCTAATCTCATCTCCTTAACCAAACCTGTCTCTCTCATTCATTCATCCTCTCTAGGTTCTCTTTGCTACAGGTACATCTCTCCCCGCAGTATCCTTATTGCCTACGGGCTAGAATAGGGCTTGGGAGGGAAACTTCTCATCTCTTCACTTCTCTCATATCTACATTTCTCACATACTATCCTAGATGAATAACCCACATGATGATCATTTCTATCGCTTTCACTCTGTATGATCTATTAGAATTAACGTATGGATTAGCCGTAAAATACACTTTCAACAACGTATAGTGTTTCTCTTCGGCCCTGAAAGGCTCAATGAAATACTTCTATCACCGGATCCCATCATACTACCTCTCATAGACTATAATTTTTCTTTTGATGTAAGCGTAGTTATCTTGCTATGAACCAAGAGGATTTGTACACACAATTAATCCCAATCACTAGACAAAATATATATATTATGAATGCCATTAACTCATCTATTAACCCTTTCATATTACCCATGATACGATATGACCATAGCCTTGATGTTTTCATCTTCGTATTGTTTTGACATTCTCTTTTGCGTTCTTTCTTTGTGTGTGTGAATGCAAGAGAGAAAGAGTGAGTCTTCTTTGATTGCACTTCTTTCCAAACCCTAGTCTTCATGGCATCTATTGTTTAACTCCTTCATATAGTTTTTGTTGAGTTCTCTCACAAACTCTCACATCCATAAGCCCGGTGCTTTCCTGGCAAGACCGCAAATTTCTCGACAACGTTACACTATGAAGGCTTATTTCTCAAATCCATGCAAGCGCTGGCTATATTTTCTTAAAGAAAAATTCTCACGAAGATTGTGTGTAGCCTCAAGGCCTATGAGAATTGACATAAGTATTACTTTTTAGATAAGAGTCTCTCAACCATCCTTTGGTTTGATCAAGTCTCTAAGCTTTCCAAGCTGCCATCACCTTCAGCTTCCTGCCCGTGAGGGTGACCCAACCATAACTACATAAAACATATTCACACACTATGGAGCCCAACATAGGTAAGTAGTTTGATAGATCCACCTATTTACATAAACACAACACCATCAATGATTAGCATTCAACATTCACTTAAATGGAAAGAAACTTCAATCGTCACATTAGCCACCCTGCTCTTTGACACACAGCTCAGTAATTTGGACTTATTGATGGGAAAATCTCATGTAGTCATGACTTGTTGATGGTGCTCTCGCCCTTGTACACTCTCTGCCTCTCTTTGACCACCTTCTCTCACCACTTCCAAGGTGGTGTTGTTGCTGATAAACTCAACCACTTTAGTATTAAACAACTACTTGCAAGTACCAATAAAACCATCAAAAAATTCAAGGCAACAATGCTAACAATGTGTAAAGGTAAGGGAGAAGAGATAATTGATCACAATAAGGTCAAGTGGAACTGGAACAGGATCATCGGTAAGCAAAGAGTTTCAGTGGACTGCAATAGCACATGATTATATGCTTGCATTAAGCCAGCTATTGCTATTAAATTTTCATCATTAATGAAGTGAGCAAGGCCCTCACATGGCCCTGTCAAAATGTGGCCCAATAGCTACCTACACACAAAAGGGCGGAATGTTTAGAGAGAGATAGAGAGAGAGAGAGAGAGAAAGATAATTCAGCTTATGATTATAACCATGTATTGTTTGCATGTGATGGCATGCCAATGTTCAACTGATGCGGCATTGAATTTCAGAGCCAGAGATTGCCTCCATTGCTATTGCAGTACTTTGAGTAGAGCATTGGCTAGATAGAACCTTCCATATCACTGCCAAAACAGATGCAAAATATATCTTAAGTTGTTGCAGAGGTAGGTTGTTGTAGAGATACTGTTGATCTAAGTACACCTCTTGGGTCTTTGAAGTGCATGTGGTGAAGGTAAACCATAGCCAGAGGACATGTTCTAGCCGTGAACCACTTCCAAGAGAGAGAGAGAGAGAGAGAGAGAGAGAGAGAGAGAGAGAGAGAGAGAGAGAGAGAGAGAGAGAGAGAGAGAGAGAGAGAGAGAGAGAGAGAGAGAGATCGTGGGCCCATCAACTATTGAAATGCTCTATCTTGAGGCTCGGCACATTGTTCAAGCGAGGAGACCATCAGACCTTCAAGGAGTATGGGGCGAATGCATGCATATGATGTCCTTCTCTACCAAAGGAGCTTTCCTTAACTCCCAAAGTCAAAGGGAGATGTGGAGAATTCTATCTTTGGTGGCAATACGATGAGTCTATATCCCACGGCAAGCCTCAAGCCTTGGAAGTTCGCTATGTAAAAATTTCATATAGCACGTGCAAACAAGAGGTATTAAAAAAAATCCCTTACTTGTATATTTTCAAGTATTATATGTACCCCTTACGTATGCATTTTTGTAAAAAAACTAACCTTTATGTAAGTCCATTTTTCTGCAAATACGCCTAATTATAAATCCCTTATTTTGTTCGCACGTGCTATCTTACATATTTCATAGTGGACGCCCCGGGGCCTCATGTCCCCTTCTTTGTGACGAGTCCCTTGTCCCGTTCGAGCTCTTCATAAAATCACAAGGCCTACCCTCTAAAAATGCTATTGGTTGAATTCATGGGACCGATAGAACCTTAGAAAATATGACATAAGATGGTTGTTTGTTTCATTGACAGTAAGGATTACATGGAGAATGGCACACCAAAAGGATATTGGCACGTTGCTAAATAGGCATGGTAGAGTTGTTGCAAAGGATTCGAGTAGAGACTTTGCCTATGGTGTTGTCAGCACTTTTGGTTGCAAGCTATTTCCTCTCTCTCTCTCTCTCTCTCTCTCTCTCTCTCTTTGTGGCTTTGCCCATTGTCATAATAACTAATATCTAATTCTCCTAAATGATGTTCTCATGTTAAACTGATCATTTAATATGGGGAAGTACCAGGGGAGAAAAAGCTAGAATATTGGTTAAGTTGGCAGATTGGTCATAGTAGGGATCCAAAGGAGGGGAAATAGGGATCCAAAGGGGGGGCCATCTGCAAAAGAGCAATATGCAATCAATGGGCTTCAAAGACCCTAAGGTTCATCCCATTAAGACTTCCAAAATGCTAAGGTTCCAAAATTCAAAGGTTAGGTCCAGTGGTCAAAACATAGGGCAAATTGAATGCTTGTGGGAAGACTCAAAAGTCTTCCCACATCTCTATCTTGGAGGGGACGAGCCTTTCTTGTAGGGGATGAGAGAGAAACACACACACTCTAGCAGGCTCCCTTTACACAAAGGGAATAGGGGATACATGTCAGCTCCCTAGCCCAATTGCCCCCAAGATGCATTCAATTCCTATTGGATGGCCATAGAGGTGGACCAATGAGAATTAAGCTAGAGTATATTTAGTTTAATTCATTTAAAAACACTTGATAAAAGAACCAATAGAAATTAAGCTCTCTAGAAGACTATTGGATAGTCTCCTAAGGGGTTCAATGAGCATTCAACAAAACTGGCTTGCCTGATTCCTATTGGCCAAAAGACTAAGGGGTCCAATGATAGTTTAATTGCAGATCACTTAGTCTCTTGCAAACAAAGGGGGGGCCATCTTCAAAGCTAGAATATTGGTTAAGTTGGCAGATTGGTCACAGTAGGGATCCAAAGGAGGGGAAATAGGGATCCAAAGGGGGGGCCATCTGCAAAAGGGGGCCATCTGCAAACACATGTCACAATGCTATCACTTATGCTTCTTAATTACCATTGGCTAAGCTTTGCACGGTCCAATGGGATGCCTGCATGAGTAAAGTTTATGAGGGGTCGACCAAGAGATAGAGGGGGCTGATGTTGGCAAGGAATTATCACACACACACACACACACACACACACACACACACACACACACACACACACACACACACACACACACACACACACACAATCTCACGTGTGAAGCAAAGAAGACTCTCTCTCCTTCTCAAACTTTAATGGAAAGCTCATCATCTACTCCAAGCTTGTGAGAAGGGAGGCCTACACCAACAACTCTTGGCTTTGTGATGCAAATCCAACAAAGAGCCAAGCTTCAATGCATGTTGATCTCGTCTACATGCTAATTACTAATCTATACTAGGCTTTTATGAGTGATTATGTGAGGAAATATACTTCTTTCTCGTAAGAATACTCCTTCCTCTCAATCTACTCTCATACCCCGCTATCTCTCACCATCTTCGAAGGTGTGTGAGTTCTTGGGTCTGAGACCATGAGGGAATTGATGTTGTGTTTTATAAGTGTGTGCATGGTGCTTGAAGCTTCCATCTTCATTGCACCAGCAAGTTATTGAAGGAACACAAAGTATTGTATTGTGAAATGTCTCCCTTGATGGGGGAAACCTATAACACAAAGCCTTTTGGAGCGGGGCCGGCTCCATGTAAATCTGGTCCTCAACTATTGTCAATAGCTTAATCTCTCTCTCTCTTTTGAAGTATTGTTCTTGTCTATCTAACTAGGTGTTATGATTTTTGTTGCTCTCTCTATCCAAGAAAACTTGCTATGCTCATTACGAATCTATTCTAATGAAATGCTCACTATGTTTATGCTATTTTCCGCTACACACAAGCTATTAGTCCATTAAATGTTACACCCATGGTGTTGCGACCACCCTCCCAAGGCATTCAAACAAATCTCTCTCTCTCTCTCTCTCTCTCTCTCTCTCTCTCTCTCTCTCTCTCTCTCTCTCTCTCTCTCTCTCTCTCTCTCTCTCTCTCTCTCTCTCTCTCTCTCTCTCTCTCTCTCTCTCTCTTTGTAGGTATGCAATAAGAGATATATACCAGTTTCTTTGAATCACACATGGCATGTCACTGGCTCTCTACCCTCCCAAAAATAGAGTAGAAAGAATCACCTTCCATCGTCCATCATAATTGCATCGCTCTCTTTTTATTTGTTAGGAAAAATAATTAAGTACTATTCATTCACAAAGAAATAATCCACATATGAGTTTCAAAGTGTGGAAAAGCTCCACAAAAACATTAACAGACAATGTCCCCCTGAAGTAGGGTCGCACATATTTGATTTTCATAAGTAAGCTCTTTGCATATTTTGCAGTCCAAAACCTTGACGTAGTCGCTCCTAGATTCGGCTTTCAAATTTTTTGATTAAGTTATCCGCAAATACAAGGTCATTGATAGTTAATTTCTATATACCTCAGCCAATTGGCACAATCTTGGATGCATCATGCACCCCCCAATAAAAACGTGGAATGGGCATACTTTGTACAGCCTCTTCAAGCTTCACGTTAGCTCTTTTATTGTCCCAAGTCTTGACATAGGTGATTTCCTCGCTTACTTCTTTGCTTTTGCATTATTTTGTGCTTCCCTTTCAGTTGTAGACATTTGTCCTCCCCTGTCTCCTCACCAAAAATATCTAAAACATTGTCATCATCTGCCCCAGCCTCAGCTGTGGAAGGAGTTGGAGGAGCTGGAGTAGCAAATCCATTAGCCAACTCTGAGACTACAATGGTTAATGCAATGGTTAATCCTATTGGTTCTCAAGGAAGGCTTTTCTTTAAAAGTGCGGAGATGTGAGTGTAAGGTTAGGCTTTAGAGCTTAGGGAATAGCACAAATTGAGGCTTGATACCTAAAGGTGTAGCCAAGAAACTGCTCTAGCCTAAGGAGTTGGAAAGATCCAGAAGCTTGACTATCTCCATTGCAAATTTCCTCTCACAATTTGTGTTCTCTCTCAAATGCAGAGAGAGGGAGAGACACAAGAGCACTTCAGTGAGGAGACATAAATATCGCCATAGCGTAGAGAAATACTTTTCTTCACAAGACATTATACTAATCAAATAAAATTATTAATTACTCATTATAACTTTAATTTTCAATTTCCATTGAGGGCTAGAGCAATGCTCCGCCGTAAGGCATGCCCCATAAATCTAGAAGCCTCGGCTTGTGAGCAACATTTTTCCCCCACATTCACGAGAGTCCTTCTCCTGCAAGTGCATCTCCGTCTGTTTGTAGGCCTTTGCCCAAACATCCGAGTAAGTGTCCATTGTGTGGTCAAATTCTCTATGCTCCCATCCACAATCATGTATCTCCATTCTCATGCTATGTGAGAATCTTTGTCTTGCGAGTTGTATGCCTTGCAAACTAAGGCCAACATGAAACATCTTTCTACTCAAAGGACCACAATCAGCTATAGCCTGCAAAAGCCTCAACACATCACACAAAAAAAAGTCAAAGACTGCAAATTAAAAACTGCACCTCAATGTGAAAGCATGAGAGAGAGATAGAGAGGGGGGGGGGGGGGGGGAGAGAAAAAACTTGCATCATTGGTGACCTCTGTGTGAGAGAAAGCCAAAATTTGAGGGCAAATTAAGGCCCAGCTCACGATGCACAACATAAGAACTTGGATGAGCAAGGTGAAGGTGGGTAAGGCAACCCCACTTAATGAGAGAAGGGAACAAGAAAGAGGGGACCCATAATGAAGAGGAAGTTGAAGAGTACTTTCCGGTTGCAAAAGGGGGGGTTGAGGCTCCTTGAAGAAAAGGCATGCAAAGACAAGAGGGGCATACAACCATTGTTGTGTTTGCATGTAGCGGGTGCCATGTACAAGGGGGCAGGTTAAAAGTATCACAAAAAAGAGAAGATGGGTGATGGGCTAGAAAGAAGGTGTGCGCAAAGTACCTTCTTTGCTAGATCTCCCTTAGCTTGCAACCCCGGTGCACCCACCCACACACACAAATTATGAGCAAGTACAATGCATGTGTGTGTGTGTGTGTGTTTGTGTGTGTGTGTGTGTGTGTGTCTATGAAGCTATGTGATTTTTGCAGAGAGACCCTGAGGGGTCGAGTGGCCCACTAAGCAATGGCGATGGTGATAACCTCTTTCCACCCTAGAATATGACAGTAAGGTTGTGACTAATAACTTGCATCGTTGGTGACCTCTGTGTGTGAATAATCCAAGAGGAGGAGGAGGAGAGAGAGAGAGAGAGAGAGAGAGAGAGAGAGAGAGAGAGAGAGAGAGAGAGAGAGAGAGAGCATTCCATGGGCACTAAATGGTTGAGTGGCCTGATGCTTGTTCCATGTGTGTAGAAATACCTCATCTTCTTCATATATTCACCTCTTCCCCTTTCTCGCGACATACCTCAAGTTCAACTTTGCAACCCTCTCCAACATCATCTCATGGGAGCTCCCCAATGCTTCTAAGAATGCACGATGCATGTAATTCCAAGTGGGCATGTCTACTCTTGTACCCAAGCTTGTACGTCTGAGACTGTTGTTGTTCGGCCCTCTGCTTATCACCATCTCCCACAATATCACCCAATAGGCCTAGATCTATACACAAAGAAGTTAAACCTGGGACCCCAGGGAGGCACGTGGAGATGGAGAGAGAGAGAGAGAGAGAGAGAGAGAGAGAGAGAGAGAATTGTGGAAATATATAGAGAGAGAGAGAGAGAGAGTGGGTGAGGGAGGGAGAGAGAGGTGATTATTATCTCATTGAACCAATAAAGCTTCTCCTTTCCATGATTCGATACTATTTGCAATCTTTGACTATTCCAACAAAAAATAAATGAATGAGCAACTACCTCCATGCACCAATAAAAGTTAAAAAAATTTAGAACGATACAAAATCTTTTTTTAAAAAAACTTTCCTTTTTTATTAGCAAAAAGGGAAGGCATCACTAAGGCCTTACCCCTTTGGGGGTAGGCCAAAAAGAAAAGGAAAAAGAAAGAGAAGATAAGGATAAGGATGAGGTGAGTAAGTAGCTTGTTGAAGAAGTTTTGAAAAGCAAGATAAGTTATCAAGATAAATAGAAAGAACTTATCAATAAAGAAGATAATCTATCAAGATAAGTGAAGGCACTTATCTAAAATGTGGATAAAAAGAGGGTTTCTTTTCTCATTTTACACTTCTCTCCTTCATTTTTTCAAGGTGCAAATTTGAGAGTAACCTTGAGAAATCCATAGCTAAGCCTCTTTCACACACACACATCTCCTACACACACAAACACACACCCCCTCCAAGTGAATCCATGGCCAAAACCCTAATCAAGGTCAAAAACTTGATCTTCTTCTTCACATTACCTTCTCCCTCTCCTCCCTCCTGATTCTCAAGCTTTCCATAGCTTGAATTCCTTTTGCCTCTTTCCCATTCTCTCATTCCAAGTAGCCAAATTGATGGTCTTCAATCTAAGTGAAGAGGGAAAGAGCCAACTACATCAACAAATTTCTTCAATACTCTTCCAAATCGAGGAGAAGACTCTACCCTAATACACACTAAGGTAATGTTTTCTTGTTCTTTTTATGCTATTGTACTTTCTTGAAAGTGATTTACTTTTATGCTTACTTAAATTCATGCTTAAGCTCTCTCATTTCCATAAACAAGTCTTTTTGCTTGGAAATAAAAAATAACTTCTTAATTTTGTTGCTTTCTTCCAATTATGGTTCATTACTAACCATGTTGCTAATAACTAGCCACAATGTTATTTCAAGTTTCTTAGACTATTAGACTAATATGGCATAGAAAGAGTAGACAACACTCTCTTTAACCATAGGTGACTGGAGGTCATAATAATCTAAATATTTCAAGTTCCGTTATTTCAAGTATCTAGATTGCCAGACTAATATAGCATAGAGAGAGTAAAAAGCACTCTCTTTAACCATAGATGATTAGAGATCATATTTACCTAAATAGTATGCATGATTGAATGGTGACTAATATCTTTAATTATTCCTTGATCTCTCGCATAAACCTTTTTATTGATTCTTAAGTTATTTTTATACTCTTACGTAAACTACTCTTATAAAAGTAATGCCATAAAACAAAGGCAACTAAGTAATGGAATTGTTTTTGTAATTAACCTTATTTTTCAAAAGAAGAATTATAATTTCTCCAAAATAAATGCTCTTGATCTTGCATAAATATATGTGTAAAAGTTTTAGTGGCATACCAAGTTAATATTTAATTTTCAAAAGGACATTGTGTTTTTGAAGGGTAACATTAGGAAAAATTTGGAGTCACAAAGGGGCCTTATAAGTTTGACTTCCTCTCTCATGTCCAAAACGGGGGTGCAATAAATTTTTGCAAATCAACTCTAAACTTGGTGGAGATTTGGCAGTTCGAATCTGCTCTTTAAACTCTTTCTACTGATATATAGCACACCATGAGATTCCACATATTTTGAAAGATTCTATTTTTTATTCTCTTGTGATGTGACAACTCCATCTAGAATCTAGAACTCCATATGTGACAACTCCATCTAGAATCTAGAGAATCAAAAATAGAATCTTTCAAAATATGAGGAATCTCATGGCCTGCTATATATCAATAGAGCTTGAAGAGTAGATTCTAACTGTCAAATCTTTGTCAAGTTTAGAGTTGATTTGCAAAAAATTTACCGCACACCCACTTTGGACATGACAGAGGAAGTCAAACTCCTTATAAGGCCCCTTTGTGGGTCCAAATTTTCCCTAATGGTTTATCATAAGGAAAGGAGTTTTCTTTGAGAAAGAAGATTCTCCTTCCAAATAAGTTCATTCCCTCCCTTCCTCCTTTCCAATTGGAAAATCCCAAATCTTTAAGCCTCTCCTCGCTATGTGATTAATCCTCACCACAGCAGAAAGAGGTAATCCTAAACCATATCTTGAGAAGAATTTGTTGCTTATTAGTACTTCATTGCATGAGTATTTTGCATGACACTAGTATGACCACTCTTCGGAATTTCACAAATTTCTCTTAGACCATCATTCATCAAATGATTCTACTCTTGCATAAACCATCATTTAATCTTGCATAATCAATTAAAGAAAGTTTTAGATTATTTATCTTAAAAATCACAAGTTGATGCATTCTAAATGTTTATGTTTACTACTCATGGTACACACTAGTGGGTATAGAGTATATGCATTGATCATTTCAAGTTTGTATACTTTCAAGTTTGTTTTGAAACTACGAAGAAGGAGGGAGTAAGAGGATAGCTTCACGGAAGTGAAGACCATGACTCATTGCTTCCATGCAGTTACCCCATGGATGGAAAATGATTGAAAGAAAAACGAATGGGATTCATCCAAGACGGGGTTAACTTAAAACTAATGTCGAGACAAAACCTTAACTTCCTTTGCTCTACTTTTTGGAATATTTATTTAAAAGAATATTAAGGTAGATCAATTGATATCCTTTTCCAAAAAATGTAAAGAAAAATAAGAATTGAAAGCTATGTAAAGGTGCCACCTCTACACGTGGCGGAGGGAACAGGATACCCGAGTCCTAAGATGAGAAAAGGAACATTCTTGGAGAAGTATATATGATTGCTTGAAAGATAACTAGATAAATCAAGAAAAAAGGAAGTAAAACATTCTTTTAAAAAAGGGTGGGAACGACCTGATAAATGCACACTTGCAAGGGTATGCAAAAGTTTTCATGTTGTTTTTGAATGCCTTTAATGTATTCTTGGTTCGACATGTTTGGAATACTATTTTCTAGTATCATAGCACTACCTTGAAAGGATGCATTTACCAAACGGTTCAGTGGGAAGGTGGATTCCGGATGGTTAATTTGTTGATTAGAAAGTTGAACCCAATCTTATGTTGTCTATTAAATTAGTTCGAGAACAAGGAAATGGATTCCAATTACTGGAGTTGGGATCAAACTTGGGAACAAAAGATTTGTGTACTTAGTAAATACATTCATCTCAGGGGAACACACTAATGGTTGTGCTTGGTCATAAATGGGGAGAAAACGTTAGTGACCTTGAACCAAGGGTGAATTAGAGAACTCTCACTAGTTGACCCTGGAAGATAGAGTTCAAATTTAGTCTAATGCCTTTGATTGGAAATTTTGGAATCAATAAGGAAAGATATTTTGGGGTTAAGGGTTCCATATGATAAAAAGTGAACGTTATCACCTCCTTGAGTTGGCATCAAAGAGCAAGAGGAGTCATGTACTCTTGGTGTTGGTGCCAATCTCAAGTGAGAGGGATGTCAAGAACCATGGTGTATCCATTTGGAGATGGTGCATCCGACGGTCCTTGGCACGACCCTCACAAGTGGTATCAGAGCAAAGTTTCTATCCTTGGTGAGACAAAGATTTTAGTAGAGGTTTTGTAGGAAGAGAGTGAGGTACATACATAAAATGGAATGGAACTCTCAAGAATGAGAAGTTCTCAAAAAAAATCTATAAGAGTAAACAAAAATAAAAAATGACCAAGAACTATTGAGAAGAAGGAGTTCTTGGAATTTTGCAAGAGGAAATGGAACTAGAAACTCTAGAAGAGAAAAGGATACTATACTAAAACATTTTTTCCACCTCATCATTCCTACAAAAATGATTTTTTCTTTGACTCAATGGTGAACAAGTTTTAGTGCAAGGTAGAGCAAGAAAAACTCCCTTGAAAGTACTTAGACCAGTGAGCTTTTTAAACAAAATTTTGTAATAAAAAATCAAAGTTTATAAGACCGTTTTGGAAATTAACATTTTTAAGGAACAAAGAAACACAAAAAGAAAAAAATATTGTTCAAGATAAGTTCAAATCTAAATTCCTCGTTAAGAGGCTGCAATGAAGATCGACCCATGGATAAGGAGTTCAGAGTATCATTGGTTAGTAGGTCCACTATTTTTGGAGATGAGGAAGACATAGACCTTCATTACAACTTAAAAGTCTTTCTAGTTCTCATTCAATTTTGTGTATGCAAGATGGAAAAATATATAGAAGGAATTTTAGGGATAGAGTGGTTGAGAAAAAATCAGCTTATTGTAATCAAGGGAACGTAACATTTGCATACAATTAAAGAGAACAAAATACAAGTACAAGATACAAGAGTAGTTAAAGTTAATCTATCAGTCAAAAGACTTAAGAAATGTCTATTCAAGTGTTTCATCAACTTAAATAATCCCAAGAAGGAATCACCAAGATTAGAATCTAAAGATATCAAGATATATTCCCAAAATACCAAATATAGGAAACTAAGAACGAATTTAAGTGTGTATATCAAGAGAAATCTGAGAAAGAAGGACTCAAGACAAGAACCAAGATCTTAAAATAGGATGACCTTGTTAATAGATACAACAAAGATATACCTTTTTTTTACAAGTCAATACGCTCATCCATCACATGATCACGAAATAATCTATCACAAGCATGGCACATATTAGGAATTTCATCGATAGGAAGAATTTGTTGTGAAATTGTCGCATTGATCTCTCTAGTATGAGGTGAGAAGTTAAAGGACCCTCTAAGAGAGTTAAACCAAAGTGAGAGTAAAGATATATCTTTTGATGAGGAAGTAATTGTGCAAGCAAAAAGACTCGTTCAAAAACCCCCCGATGCATTGACCTCATCAGACAATAATACCGAGGACCCAGACCCATAGCTTCAATTACCATAGCCAAGCGGACATTTTTGCAAAAGCATTAGGAAAAATATGAACCCTCTAGGGGCCCTTTGGGATTAAGGTTAATTAGAGGTCAGCCAATAGGAAGAGGGTGGTGGACACACTCTATACCTTCAAAAAAGTAGGGGGACAAGGTAGCATTACACCTCTTAATTGCCTCTTACCTAGTGAGAAGGTAAGGGAGGTGGCTAGGGGAAAGGGGGGGACCACTTTGACCTCTTTTCCCCCACTTTTTTGCCCGGATTTAAAAATACATTAAAAATTTCAAATTTCACGTTTTCCCTCCTTAAAAGGTCCCCAAACCTATTTCATGGTCAAAAAAGTATTTTTGATCTTCAAAAGTTAAAAACGTGCACTAAAAAATCAAAAAAATTGACTCTTTTAAAAAACAAATCAAAACATCATTTTCACCCTCCAAAGTCTTTCCAAACCTATTCTATAACTAAAAAGTGTTTTTCTCTCTCTACAAACCCTTTTCGAAGCTCTCCATTGCTGCAACAACCACATGCACCCCCTATAGTCCATCATTATCTCTCTGCTAGCTTTCTCCCACCTCCATTGTAGCACCAAGCAAGCTCCTCCTCCATCTCTTCCCCTTGCCCACCACATAGTTTCACACCAAGCTAGCTCCTCTCCCTTCTCTCACCTCCATTACAACATGAAACAAGATTCTACTCCTTCTACTTTCATTCACTCACACTACATGGAAACCTCTACTCCCGAAGGTGGCAAAAGTATGAGCTCACATGAGTTGCATACCACAACAATAGGAGGTGTGAATATCGCGTGGGCATTGCAAGGGTTCATCTCCAACATAAAGATAGAATGGTAAGAAAACTACCCTTGTAGCTTACATTCAGAGCTTAACATCATCTCCATCTTTAAGTTTATCATGCTCGAGAGAATTAACCTCTTTATGGCTTTCAGTGTTTAGGCTTCACACCTCATAACACTGGGTGGTGCTATTTTGTTGATGGCTTTGGTGCGCCATCTATAGTTGTGTAGCATGTGATTTGAGTCTCACAATGTAAGTAAGTTGTGTTATCTATGGAGAGGCGTCAAAGATTTTTCTTGTAATTTATTCTTCGTATAATTGTCATTAGATAATTGGAATGATATCATTTTGTACTTTATAACTTTGTGCTCACATAATCTTTTGTTTACTTACAGATTTAACTTGTTTTAAGAGGACATGAGCAGGCAACCATGTGCAGAGATGGAAATCACTCTATTTTTGTTCCTTGAGGAACCTTTCACTACCATGTTAAAAGATTTTGATAAGAATAGTAGGTGTTTTTTAGAATCTTGAACCAATATAGACTCTCTAGGAGCTCTCATAGAAGCCATCCATATAGTACTACTATCTTCCCTAGTGTCATAGACACACAAATACTCAAGTGTATATGAATCTCTAGATGAGGAAGACAAATACTTGTAAGAGAAGTCTAACAGCAAAAACATTGTCTCCATTTGTAATTATTTTTCATGAGGCTGGATTCCTCTATAAATGCAATATAAATATGTTTTTTTGTTAAATGGTGTCGTATTGAGTGAGAGTATTTAATTTAGATTACTGAAGTTTCATACAGATCTGAGAAATATTGTTTACTTTTATGGATATTTTGATTTGCCTGTACGATGATTCAAGTCGCAAGTCTTAATCACTCCACCTTGAAGAAATTCAAGCAATATTTTGATTTCAGTTTAATCATTAATGGTTATTCTTATTAAAGTGGATCATAAACTTTGTCAATATGTCCTCATTTGGGGATGTTGAATATATATCATTAGCAATGTTTCACAAGTTGAGAAAGCTAAACTCTTGCTTTCCAACATGTTATTGCTTCCATACTATGCATATGCCAAGCTTGATTAGAGAAATGATCACTTGAGATGGAGGTGTCTATGTATAGGGGTGACTTATTATTGATTCTTGTTTCATCATACATATATTGTAAAGCCTTTGAGTTTCCAACTTTTTGAGTAGTGTTGACAAGTTTTTGGTATGAAATCTTCTTAAATATCCCTATTCATTAGCTATTGGTAGCTATTTCTTTGGTATTGCTAAAGATGATACCAATAGCTATCACCTTGTGAACTTAACTGTTAAATTCCGGATTTTATTTTTACCATGTAGCTCATTTGGATAGAGAAAGTCTAAACATAAATTATAGATACATGCATTGTTAACATAGAAGATATGTACCACTCGAGCCTATGTAAACTTCCAATCAAGAAACCTTTGGTTGGATACTATAACAGAAGGGGTCACATGTGGTTTCAAATACCAAAGAAATGGCTTAACCAAAACATTCCCAAGAACACTAGGTGGACACAAGGAAGTAAAAATTGGCTCCTTGTTTGGTCGATTTCTAGTGTTTAATGTTTAGTGCACAGGATTTGTGAGGCCGTTGACATGGGGAGTTCACTAAAGTATATGTAACATAGCACATGTGTTCAACAGAAGGGATTTTATATTCTTGTAAAGTTGCAGAAACATGTGTAGATAAGGCCTATAAGGGGTACTTTTAATCCATTCTAGTGAACGCACGTGATATAGGAAAATTTTACATAGTGAATGCTCCGGACCTTTGAACACAAAGAAAGGGGGGGGGGAGGGAGGGGGGGCAGCTCTAATTACATCTGAGTGAAAAGAAGTGGAATTTGTACTGTCATGTTGTATAAATATTTGCTTTCACTTAATCTAAAAAAAAATTGGTATCCTGGGGTGCAGACAAGGGGGTGGCCACAAGGGCGCGTAGTGAGCCATCCAAAACTGCTGGATGGGCCATATGTGGGCCCTTGTGGCCACCCTTCTTTTGCATAATTAGGCTATTGCTGCACTCCAGGACCCTGGAAAAGATGAGATTAACCTAAAATTGAACTTTTCAAGCACATTATGCCTTCCTTCAACTCAACTTACTAGTTCCCTGCACCAAAAGGGAAAATCACATTGGACATTATAAAAATCTAGTCTCATGCTGCATAAACATCTGGTTTCATCAAATATTAACATTGTTGCTATTATAAGGGGCAGACAAGGCCATATAATGCAAAAAAAAGGGTTGCCACAAGGGCGCGCAGGTGAGCCATCCAAAACTGTTGGATGGGCCATCTGCGCGCCCTTGTGGCCACCCTTTTTTTTGCATAATTAGGCTATTGTTGCACTCCAGGACCTTGGAAAAGGTGAGATGAATGTAAAATTTAACTTTTCAAGCACATTATGCTTTCCTTCAACTCAACTTACTAGTTCCATGCACCAAAAGGCCAAATCACATTGGACAATATAAAAATCTAGTCTCATGCTACATAAACATCTGGTTTCATCAGCTATTAACATTTTTGCTATCCTAAGGGGCAAACAAAGCTAGAAAATGCAAAAAAAAGGGTGGCCACAAGGGCGCGCAGATGGCCCATCCAAAACTTCCATCTGCGCGTCCTTGTGGCCACCCTTTTTTTTGCATTTTCTAGCTTTGTTTGCCCCTTAGGATGGCAAAAATGTTAATATTTGATTTAAATTTAACTCTTCATGGCCAGAACCACTTAACTTAAAACACATGGATAAATCGAAAAGCCAAAGCACTATGGAGAGAGTAGACACAACTCTTAATCATTTTGTCATTGCAAAGTCATCTGAAATGATGTGAGCCTCTACAACTTCTTGAATAGCCCCCAACGCTATTGCTTGCATTTTATACTGATTTCCATAGATTTGAAGCACCTCCTTCACTGTGTGAGCATATTTTTGATGCATGGCCATGATTCAAGTGTTAATTTTTTTTTAAAAAATTTTAAGTGTTGAAGTTTTCGGTTGTTTTCAACAGCTTCTAGATTTCAATCGGCTCCGAATCTGTCTGGGCTTGTCTCACATGAATTTGTTCATCTAATCGCGTTCTTCGACCATCGTGTGATGAGAAAAAATCATATCTTGCTCGCATTCTCCAAAAATCAACGTGCAAGTTGACAATTTATTTAAAAATGATGTAAAACATACATTTTTTACTTTTTTCTTAATCTACGGGCTCCAACGAGCATTAAAACCATGGAATCTGAAAATACTCAAAGAACCATTGTTTTTTATTGTGTTAAGGACTGTATTTCCTACATACAAAACTTTCCCAAAATCTCGCCCTAAAGTGGCTTCCAAGGAGTGCACTCGGTCAAAATTTGAAACTGAAGAAAAACAATCAGAATGAACTCCTAGACTCTGTATAAACTTTAAAATAACCAAAATTTCCTTCAAAAAAAAGTTATGCTAAAAATTTGAAAATAGCCCCTCCTTGGACTCCCCACAACGATAGAAGTCAAAGGGTTCAAGGAGAGGTATGGTGTCACAAGTGCATGGTGGGAATCTCATCGAGGTTTATTCCGTCAAGATCTCTTGTACTTTATCATGTCTTCTCATGTACAATCTTACCAAAAAAAAAAAGGACAAATTAAATGACTACAAATCTTATTTAACTTATCAAACAATCTAAAATATGGTAGACCAAGAGTGCTATTATACATCAACAAACAAAAAAGTCCAAACTTCTTCTCATTAACTTTGATAAACATACATTCGTGAACAACTTCCAACGGGTAGTGCAGTCATAGTTCTTACATCCATTCCATGACATGGTATGCTCATGGGGTGACCCATCATATAAAAATATCTCTGGTGGGGGTTCCCTCATGTTAGGAAAGGGTGTGTTGCTGATGAAAAGCCGTTGTATTGTCCTAGTAGGGATCTCTCCATGTTAGCATAGTGATTTTTGGTGTAGTGGGAGCCACATTGCTTGAGGAGAGCTTTGTGCCACCGTAAAAGCTTCATGTTATGCCAGTTCCTTGAGCCATTCTTGCAAACAACGCCACTTAACTAGCATAGTAAAAGGTCACCTTGCATCATGACGCATTAGAGACATGTTCTTCAAACAAAAATATGTATGAATTCAACATTTTTAAGTTGTATAATAAAGACACTTGTTAAGTATATGTTGTACAAATTTGCAAGTATTTCCATCCAACTAGGAATAAAAAATCCTAAAATATACATTAGGATGAGATTACCCACCTCTAATCAGGATGGATTTGAAGCACCTACCTGCAAGATGTAACAAAGAAGGCTGTTTTAGAGGAAAAGTGGTGACACTTGACCTCTCTAACTTGCACCCACTGTTTCTTGTAATGCCACTGTTTTGAGCTGAAGAGCTTGACATTCGTGCATCCACCACGAATGCAAAGAAGCACCTGCACCCATACACAACCAATTGCAATAGCCTAACAAGCCTACTTCTCCCCTCCCAAGATGTTGAAGAACTATACACATTCGTCTCACCGACAGTATGATGATCTTGGGATGACCTCTGCTCACCCTCACGTGCGGACTTCGGTGCAAACACCGCGGACAAGCAATATGTACACTTTTGTTGTGTGGAGTATATGGTGGTGGAGGCATACGATTTGTGTGTCCGTGAGCACCATGGCAGCTGTTGCGTGAGGAAGCAAAGAATAAAAAGAAAGAGGGGGGAGGGAGAGGGAGGAACATGGGAGGAGAGAAGGGGGCAGAGGGGAAGAGGGAGAGAGAGGGGAGGAGGAGGAGAGAAGGGAGTAGGGAGGGAGAGGAGAGGGAGAGAGGAGGAAGGAGGAGGAGAGAACAAAGGTTTTTTTTTTGGGGGGATTTTTTTTTGAAAAAGTGGACTTTTAGTGTTTGTAGGTTTAAAAAAATGTCAAAAAATGATTTTTTGATGTGTATATATGCTGGGAGGGAGTTTTAAGTCAAAAATAAGTAAAAATAACTTTTTTGAATAAAAGTCAAATTTTGGCTCTTAGTGACCCACGTTTTTGCTGATGTGGCCACACCCCTTTACTCCCTTCACTTTCCAAAAGCTAGAGAGAGAAAGTGACCTCTTAGGTCCACATCCTACATGTGTCTAAAAAAAAGGCTAGAAAAGTCTACTGAAAACTAGCTTCTTGAATGCCCTTGTCCCCTTAACCCTACACAACATTAGCCTTAATCCCTAAAAATTAGGATTCCTTACAAGGCCCATGCAAAGTCCATATTTCTCCTAATGCTTTGCATACCATTAGAATTCATTGCACTTTGCATACCATTACTAGAATTCACCGCACTTTTCTCTTGAGAATTCACAAGACTTGGAGAGAAGCAGTAACACAAAAAGACTTCATCTATTAAATCTGCTTTCTGCAAACTAGAAAGCTCGGCTGTACATATAAGAGGTGTAGATGGTATATTTTTCTCACCAAGAAAAAGCACATGTTTACCATTGGCCATAAAGGATAAGGAGTTGTGTTCATAACTAGTGTGCAATGTGTTTCCTAAACCATGCAGCCACTCCTGTCCTAAAACTACATCAGCACAGTCCATATTCATAACTTGAAAGTCAAGGGTCATCGTATGATCTTGAACAATAAGCTCAACCCCTTGAATTATCGTGTCCCATACTTCTTCATTATTCCCATACATCTGCTCCACCATATACTTGTGAGAGCAAGAAAGTCTGTGTAAGCTTCAATTTATTAACTAGCTTATAGTTCAAGAAGTTATGAGTTGCACCATCATCCACTAAAATACGTACGCGTTGTCCGTTAATAGTGCCATGCATGCGAATCAAATCATGGGGACCAAAGGTGGGCTGCCACATTGAAGCAGGCACACCACACGTGCTTTTCTTCCATATGAAGAACCTCTACAACACAATATTTAGGAGATGAATCTAATGTGAGGCATTGCACCATGTGCATGGCCTTTTCTTTGCCTTGCAAAAGAGGACAATCTTTCTTGTTATGTTGGTCCGAAAGACATCTAAACACAAATTGTGTTTCTTTGCACGCTCAAAATCAACAGTGCTGAGAGACCCACGTGGAGTATCTGGTTATTGCTTAGGCTTCTTAGCCTCTTGTGTGCATGGAGAGGTAGATTGTATCTTATTCCTCTTGGAATGTGTGGGAGATCTACCTCGCCATTGGCTCTTAACCACATTGCTCTTAGCAAAATTACTCTTAGAGTAGGGAACATTTCCTTTCCTCTCTTGGTCATCATCATATCTTTAGGCACGACTGATGGCTTCTTTCAAAAAAATTGGATGTTGGGTCCTTACATGAAGACAATAGTCTTTGTCAAGTCCCCTATTAAAACCCCGTATCTCTTGGAATTCATCTAGACCTTCTAGTTTTAATATGATTTCTTGATACTTCAAAAGGTACTGTGTGAGATAGAGGCCAAACATGCGGCATGCATCCCATGCTAACCAATTCTTATCTTCTTCATTGGAGTCCAACAACTCTTTGGAGAAAGAATCTTGAAATGCAGCCCAAGATGGAGGACGAGCATCTAATCCACCACTTATAGGCCTTGCCTTTAAGAGATGGACTTGTTTCCACGGCTGTCTTTATATCCGAGGTGTGTCTCAATCGATGAATATCACTCCATGTGTGTAAGAACGTATTGACCACATACGTGTTGTGATCACGCTCTTCCCCGTGAAACTCAAGAATGGTGATATTATTAAGTAATGCATTGCTACCTTCTGCATCTTTTGCAGCACTTGTCTCTTGGACTCCTTGAGTCATGCAAGCTTGGTTCCCTTGAACCGTGCCACTTGTGGCTCCTTGAGTCGTCTATGAATTCATAAATTTCACAAGTAACTCCGTAAGATTGGTAACATTTGCATTGAGTGCAGAGAGGTTGCTTTCAAGTACGCTTTGGCGATGTTCCAAAGTCTTGAAAGAAACCATATCTACAAGCCCATGATCTCCTAGATCATCATCATCATGCATATTAGTGTCAACAGCACCGGTGGTGCCCTGATTTTGATCTACGTGCTCAAAATCAAAAGTGTGTGTAGGTGGGATATCCTCACTGGCCATGGTGAACACACACTAATGTAAAGAGAGAAAAAACGTCAGTGTTTTGTATGCTCCGCAATTTGCGTTGCATGCGAACCTCGCCTTGTGAGAATTGTAGCAATTCCCGTGTCGTTCTTTGTAAGAACACCTTTGTTGCCTCTTCACAGAAACTCATCGTTTTTGTGAAGGCTTTTGCTCACTTTGAAGCTACCTTTTTAAGGGAAAAATAATTTTTGGAGGAAAACTTGCCTTCCTTAAGAAGTGAAAACGAAACGTGAAACTACTTCCTTGAAGTTTGAAGCTTTCCTTTTCCTTCTAACTTTCCTTTCAACACAAGTATGGTATCTTTCCTTGTTATACACAACAAGGATCAATAGCTTGATGGTAAAGTGTTGGCCTCTTACCCTTATGGGGTGGGTTTAACCCTCCTTCATGCAAGGGTTAAGCGGGCCCTCCTATGCGCGAAGCCAACAAAAGCCTTCGGAGCCTCGGTGCTGTCAAGTTGTCGGTTGAGTTTGCCTTGGTCGCCCACCTTGGTCGTGCATTGTGGAGGGCGTAGGTGGGGCGTCCACGATTGGATGTCGCTGTCTGTCCACGCGCACTTCACACAGAAAACTGTGTCTGTCTTCGTTTTGCTGCACAACGGAGACATCGGTGTCTGTGGAACGTGGGAGACAAGCAACGAGTCTTACGCACATGCAACCCGCTTTTTGTCTCCTTCCAAAAATAGCTCGCATACCAGTGAAAGGGCGGTGGTAATGCATGTGTTAGTCTCCACCCAACCGTCAAGTTGCCGGTTGAGTCTACCTTGGTCGCCCACCTTGGTCGTGCGTTGTGGAGGGCGTAGGTGGGGCGTCCACGATTGGATGTCGCTGTCTGTCCACGCGCACTTCGCACAGGAAACTGTGCCCGTCTTCGTTTTGCTGCACAACGGAGACATCGGTGTCTATGGAACGTGGGAGACAAGCTGCGAGTCTTACGCACATGCAACCCGCTTTTTGTCTCCTTCCAAAAATAGCTCGCATACCAGTGAAAGGGCCGTGGTAATGCATGTGCCCCTCCTTGGACTCCCCACAACGATAGAAGTCAAAGGGTTCAAGGAGAGGTATGGTGTCACAAGTGCATGGTGGGAATCTCATCGAGGTTTATTCCGTCAAGATCTCTTGTACTTTATCATGTCTTCTCATGTACTTTATCATGTCTTCTCATGTACAATCTTACCAAAAAAAAAAAGGACAAATTAAATGACTACAAATCTTATTTAACTTATCAAACAATCTAAAATATGGTAGACCAAGAGTGCTCTTACACATCAACAAACAAAACAGTCCAAACTTCTTCTCATTAACTTTGATAAACATACAGTCGTGAACAACTTCCAAGGGGTAGTGCAGTCATAGTTCTTACATCCATTCCATGACATGGTATGCTCATGGGGTGATCTATCATATACAAATATCTCTGGTGGGGGTGCCCTCATGTTAGGAAAGGGTGTGCTGCTAATGAAAAGCCGTTGTATTGTCCTACTAGGGATCTCTCCATGTTAGCATAGTGATTTTTGGTATAGTGAGAGCCACATTGCTTGAGGAGAGCTTTGTGCCACAGTAAAAGCTTCATGTTATGCCAGTTCCTTGAGCCATTCTTGCAAACAACGCCACTTAACTAGCATAGTAAGAGGTCACCTTGCATCGTGACGCATTAGAGACATGTTCTTCAAACAAAAATATGTATGAATTCAACATTTTTAAGTTGTATAATAAAGACACTTGTTAAGTATATGTTATACAAATTTGCAAGTATTTTCATCCAACTAGGAATAAAAAATCCTAAAATATACATTAGGATGAGATTACCCACCTCTAATAAGAATGGATTTGAAGCACCTACCTGCAAGATGTAACAAAGAAGGCTGTTCTAGAGGAAAAGTGGTGACACTTGACCTCTCTAACCTGCACCCACTGTTTCTTGTAATGCCACTGTTTTGAGCTGAAGAGCTTGACATTCGTGCATCCACCACGAATGCAAAGAAGCACCTACACCCATACACAACCAATTGCAATAGCCTAACAAGACTACTTCTCCCCTCCCAAGATATTGAAGAACCATACACATTCATCTCACCGACAGTATGACGATCTTGGGATGACCTCTGCTCACCCTCACGTGCGGACTTCGGTGCAAACACCGCGGACAAGCAATATGTACACTTTTGTTGTGCGGAGTACATGGTGGTGGAGGCATACGATTTATGATGTCCGTGAGCACCATGGCAATTGTTGGGTGAGGAAGCAAAGAATGAAAAGAAAGAGGGGGGAGGGAGAGGAAGGAACATGGGAGGAGAGAAGGGGACAAGGGGGGAGAGGGAGAGAGAGGGGAGGAGGAGGAGAGAAGGGGGTAGGGAGGGAGAGGAGAGGGAGAGAGGAGGAAGGAGGAAGGAGGAGGAGAGAACAAAGGTTTTTTTTTTGGGATTTTTTTTCAAAAAAAGTGGACTTTTAGTGTTTGTAGGTTTTAAAAAATGACAAAAAATAATTTTTTGATGTATATATATGCTCAGAGGGAGTTTTAAGTAAAAAATAATTAAACATAACTTTTTTGAAAAAAAGTCAAATTTTGGCTCTTAGTGACCCACGTTTTTGCTGATGTGGCCACACCCCTTTACTCTCTTCACTTTCCAAAAGCTAGAGAGAGAAAGTGACCTCTTAGGTCCACATCCTACATGTGTCTTAAAAAAAGGCTAGAAAAGTCTACTCAAAACTAGCTTCTTGAATGCCCTTGTTCCCTTAACCCTACACAACATTAGCCTTAATCCCTAAAAATTAGGATTCCTTACAAGGCCCATGCAAAGTCCATATTTCTCCTAATGGTGCTCGCGACCCCAAAGTGTCACCTTTGTTATGCCACGACACGTCCACCATTTGGTTTATGCGACTAAAGTTTCCAAGTGAGGGAAGAGGAGGCACTCATATCGCTCCGCAAAATCTCTCCTTATAGATTCACTTGCTTGTTGAAGATGAGGAATGGCCACAGATAAAACCAGCTCTTGCCACGGATCCATAAAGTAAGGTAATGAGCAAAGAGGCAATGAAAAGGGTTAAATGAGATAATCCTAATAAGCTCTTGGCAAGAAAGAGAAAGATGGATGTAAGAATAATGTAATAAATAAGGAGACATAGCGCCTTATATAGATGGGCCAGCTAGCGAAGAAACATAGAAGCTAAAGGTGTAACTTGTGGTTGAAGATTTAACATCTTACTTTATTGTTTCGAGTTGAGAATAGATCTTTCTTTTTGTTAGGGAGTGTGTAATAAGGGCCTTTTCCTAGCCCTTACGCATGGCCAACACTTCAAAGCCACCGACTCAAAAGAAGAATAAGAAAAAGATAATAATAATAATAATAACGTTTGAAGAAATTCGGACTAAATACAAGCACCCCAATCTAATCGCAAAATTCTTTTGGCTTACACCATGGGAACATGGACATAACCAACGGGAAATTAGCTCTTTATTTTAAGAAAATTAGCATAAAGAAAAAGATAAGGAAAAAGCAAGAGAAAAATAAAAGGAAAAGAAAGAGAAAATAAGGATGAGGGTGAGGTGAGTAAGTAGCTTGTTGGAGAATTTTTGAAAAGAAAGATAAGTTTTAAAGATAAGTAGAAAGAACTTATAATTGAAGAAGATGTGCTATCAAGATAATTGAAGACACTTATCTAAAATGTGCATAAAAAGAGGGTCTCTCTTCTCATTTTACACTTCTCTCTTTTATTTTCTCAAGGTGCAAACTTGAGAGTAAGCTTGAAAAGACATAGCTAAGCCTCTTTCACACACACACACAAACACACACACACTCCAAGAGAAGCCATGGCCAAAACCTTAATCAAGTTTGTCAAAACTTGATCTTCTTCTTTATATTACCCTTTCCCTCTCCTCTCTTCTAATTCTCAAGCTTTCCATAGCTTGAATTTCTTTTGCCTCTTCCTCATTCTCTCATTCCAAGTAGCCAAATTGGTGGTCTTCAATTTAAGCGAAGAGTGAAAGAGCCGACTACATCAACACACTTCGTCAATACTCTTCCAAGTCGAGGAGAAGACTACCCTATATACATTAAGGTAATTTTTTCTTGTTCTCTTTATGCTAATGCACTTCATTAGGAAAAATATGGACTCTCCTTTAGCCTTTTTGATTAGTGAAGGCTTAAGGGAGAACCAATGAGAGAGCTCTTGGGATATCACCTAGAGGGGGAGGAATGGTAGGGGTGCAACTTGATTATCTCTCTCTTCAATGCTTGGTTCTTAGAGAGTGGGGGTAAAAGGGGGAAAGAGGTGTCATAAAAGAGGGAGGGACCCCCCCAAAAGAAAAAATGCGTAAGCTTAAAAACCCTAAAACATGAAATTTTTTTAAAAGTATCAAAATTGACTTATTTGCCTCCAAAACTGTCCCAAAACATATACTAACTTCAAAAAGTCAAATTCCCCCCCCCCCCCCCCCCCCCCCCCCCAAAATCCACTTTTCTTTCCCTCTATCACTACTTTTCTCTCCCACACTCTCCCTCTTCTCCCTCCTCCCATTCTCTCTCTACATTCAAAGCAGCCATAGCCAAAAGCTTTCCACCACTCTCTTCATGTTTCCATAGCACCCCCTTCTCTCACACCTTCATCAACCCTCTACAGTCCCACACCCCATAGCGCACAGCTCAACACTATCCTCTCTACCTCTCACTCCTCCCCTCTTTCTCTATCTCTACTGTCAAAGTCACCATAGCCACCATAGGCAGCTCACCTCACCCTCCCCTCAGCTCCTCATTCTCTCTCCACAGTACCCACACACAATAGCCCACTTATCTCCCTCACCTTCCTCCCACCCATTCCCAATCCCTTCCTAAGCCCAACTTTCCAAGCATGTCCACCGCTAACACGCATAGACGGCCAAAACCAGAGATACAAGAAATTGTGTCACACAACACAAAAAATTCAGAGGGGGGATGGATCCCACACGTATTCAAGAAGGGTTCATGGGTCTACATGCAACCGTCCAGTGCTGGACCTCATTACGTACGATGTCGAGGCGTATTGGAACGCCATTGGAAGGGAAAACTATTGGCATTCAAAGAAACCAAGTCCGGAATGGTGGCCATTGTACAACACGTGTACAGTGCAGCTGAGATCCACCTGCAGAGAGCTTCAACTCAATTTTCACCTCATGGTTTAGCTATCCCATGCATATATCATGTTTAACGTGCATGCGATCATTTTGTTTGACTAATGGCATTTGTAAAGATGTTTTTCCATCCAGCTTAGTTGAGGAGTAGCCGCTTGAGTGCCTCTCAGGCACATTCATGGATGTGCTTGCTCACATTGGGAAGCTTATGTTTCCTAATGTCTCGTCAAAAAAACTTACCGAGCAGCGAATATTCATGTACTCCCACAAGTACGTGGTACCGAAGTCAAGCCAAGGCTATGGTAGGTTAGAAGCCGTGGAGACACCCTCATTGCAGAGTGTAGAATGGCCAACTCCAGAACATTGGGCCTTGCTTTCTTTCAAGCGCAAGGTGCTACAAGATTTCCAAGGGTCCCTAAAGTTTGGTAAGGCAACCAGATCGGTGGGTCTTAGGTGGCATTGTCCTGTCCATTTGTTTGTGCATGCATTCCCCTCTCTGCCGATTGTGGAAACATCGACAATGTTTGTTTGCAAAGAAGTTGACGTAGATGCAATGGACACCATTCTAGGTGTCAATTGGGGCTATGTTGACGGTTTGCATGATGGTGACCGTTACAAGTGCAATGTGTCCCCCACACAGCTTTGCCTTCGATATTTGAAGGCAAGGTGCACCTTGTATGCATGGTTTAGCTACGAAAGGTGGATGCACAAACGTGGCAAACGGATACCCTTGCAGCTAACGACCAAAGAGGTTCAATCCTTTGAAATTCATGTCCGCATGCCCAATAATGAGGTGGAGGTGGTTGCAATAAACCCGCATTGGACTCTTGCCAATCTTCGGGAACATTTTGTCATAATGGGATTCGAGGACGTCGGCAATGCAAGTTTCAAACTGGAACAACGGAAGGTCCGCTTTGTGCTTGAATAGCTACCTTTTCTTAATTTTTCTGGGTATATGTATCTTGATTGCCCATTTTTTGGTTGTGTAGATTGGAAGGCGGATGGTGAACACTATGCTTATTTACAAAGATTGGGCTACAGACGAAGTCATCTTGTCTAAGTGAATTGGCTTGTAACTTTACTCTTTTATATATTGGATATTTTATTAAAGATTTTGAAAAATTTTAGGGTGTTGTACTTGATTTTTAAGGTGTTGTGTAATTCTATTTTTAAAACGCATATTTTTAGTTTTTTCGAGATGGTTATGTCTATAAAAGGGGGACCACCTCCTCATTTTACCATTTTCATCCCAACATTGCAGAGAGACCTAGGATACCCAGTTACAAAAAGAGAAAGCATGGATGCAACTAGTGCTTTAAATGCATTTCTTAGTGAGGCTGGGCATGCAAATCGCCCTGAGCTTCATGCATTTTTCACAACCCAACCCGATTTGGAAACCACCCTCACTCTCCACTCTCAATCTCTTGAGCACATCACTTCATACATTTCCACGTGCATGGGGAGATTCATTGTTGAGTTACCAAACCGGCAAGGGCAATGGGTCCCTGAGGGCCTTCTGCACCACATCTACAAAGTGGACAGGCCATTTCATCAGCGGCTTGCACACTTTGCCACCATAGCACAACCCGCCAGACAATAGATGCGGCTTGAAGATGATGATGTGCGAGCAATGCGTAAGGGGAAGATCGAAAACACCTTTTTTCTCTGTCCAGGCCATAATGATCTTCCTCCTTCACGAGTGCCCAGCAGGCCCTGACGTAGCGCTACCACACTTGCAGATCGGCGGGGTCCTGGTTGATGTGAAGGACCCCAAGCCTGCGCCCATTGACACATCCGCAGAGGAGAGGATGCTTGCCTTGACCTACCCTGTAGGGATTCAAGGCCTCTCCATCTTTCGGTTTGTCCTCGGGGCCGCCAGAAGGAACCAGCACTAGGGATGCCATCCTTGAGGTAGAGATTACCCGTTTCTCCTCCATTGTGATTGGTGGGGAGAAGTTTGTGTTTTTTCATGATCTGGAGAAATCCTTTGAGTTTCACATGGATGAGTGTTTCGCCATCCTCGATGCCCATGGCAAGTTTGAGGTTGATACCACCACTTCCCATGACGATGATCTCCTACTGCCCATGGGGAATATTGTGGTGGGCACAGTGGCGATCGCACAAGCCGAGTGGCAGCGGCCGAGCAGGCCAAGGTCTCTGAGGAGGAGTTTGTGGCCGTGCAAGCCATGTGTTTGGCTAAACGCACAAGAGTGGATTCACCATCACCTGCTACAACACTTATTTTGCTTGATCCGAAGGGAAAGTCAAGTGTGGATCTTTACTTGCACCGGGATGCTGATGAGGAGGATCGTAGACAAGAGGTATAGATGCTCACTTAAATTTTTACAAATGATTTTGTTAATGTTATAACTAATGTTTTGCCATATTTCTCACAAAACCTATGTTTTGCAGGATGTTTTGGAGGTTGATGCCTGGGCGCAACGGTCAGGGGGATCGTAGACAAGAGGTATAGATGCTCACTTAAATTTTTACAAATGATTTTGTTAATGTTATAACTAATTTTTTGCCATATTTCTCACAAAACCTATGTTTTGTAGGATGTTTTGGAGGTTGATGCTTGGGCGCAACGGTCAGGGGGGAGGAGGACGCTGTTCGAACTTCAAGCGGCACTTGCTCACTCCCTCGGCACTCTTCCAACTGGTGATGTGGTGTTTGTGCATGCCGACTACTCCCCCAATGGACGCTACAACATTTTTGCCCTCCGTTCACTCTCCAAGGCATTGTGCTTAACAAACCTTGCCCAATCGGCCAACCTTGTAGTGCTTGTAAAGAAAGATTTTGCAATATCCACTTTCGGCGTCAACTTTCGCGGGTGCCTCATCGCCCATGTCGGCATGAACCAAGCTGTAGGGGTTAATGACACCCAAGAAATTACAACCACTTTGCTTAATAGGGAGCCACCCCAAAAGGCCAAGCGCCAGAAAATTGTAATTCGAAAGATCCTAAAGCAAAAGCTGGATATCATGTAAAGCGTTGATTTCTTTAATGAAACTACTTTTTGGTGTCTATGACTCTCTCTTACTTGCAAAATTTTCAATTTGTTATATGTTTGGCTTCCAATGTGTTTATGAGAAGCACCAAAATTATTGATATGCCTACTAAAGTGCTTGGGAGGCCCCAAAATTATTGATATGCCTACTTTGTTATATGTTTGGCTTCCAAAGTTAGTGATATGCCTACTAAAGAGCTTGGGAGGCCCCAAAATGGGCTGCCACCCACAAGGGCGCGCATTTGGGTCTTCCATCAGCATATGGAAGGGGAAAATGCGCGTGGCAGCCCATTTTGGAGCATCTTAAGCCCATTTTGGAGCATCTCAAGCCCATTTTGGAGCAAACCCAAACACAAGAGACAACCATGCTTCAAAAAAGCTATGCTAATGGACTTAGTGGGGCATGGACTTCCTGATGCATCCATGCTATGTGAAGCATTGAAGCAAGGAAAATATCCCTAATGCTTGGTAAAACTTTTTGGAAAGGGCTTGGAATGCCCTAAGAGTGGCTGCCACAAGGGCACGCATTTTGCCCATCCATCTGCCTTTGGAAGCACCAAATGCGCGTCCTTGTGGCAGCCACTTTGGGGGAATTTCAAGCCCTTTCCAAGGCATTCCAAGCCCTTTCACATAGCATGGATGAATCAAGAAGTGCATGCTTGACTTAGCCAATGTGCTTAACGTAGGCAAGTTTTCCCAATGCCAAGCTTTAAGCTACATACATACAAAAGAAGGTAGACAAAACATGGACCACTGCTACATGGCATGGTACACAATTAAAGCAATACAATGCACAAAGAGTGGGGTATACAATCAAAAGACACTTATATTCAAATTCTTCCCAATCTTGGAAGTTCCGTAAATACAAAAAAGGTTTGATGACTAATTACAAGCTGTTGCTCATGGCACAAACGGCGAGCAAGTTGCATATCCTTGGGCATAATCGTTACACGCTTTGCATGGATGGCACATAGGTTCGCATCCTCGAATACGCTAGTTAGATATTGCTTTGCTGCCTCTTGGACAGCCTCTATGGTCATGGCACCCATCCGAAACTCAGTGTTGTACATTTGCAAAACCTCCTTGCAAAGACTTGCAAAAGGGGCCCTCCCAATCAAGAGCTTGGTGATCTTCTGATAGTGGAGAATCTCCGCAAAAGCACGGCTGTACTTTCGCACCTTCTGAGGTCGACGGGGAGGTGCATTTGTTGCACGAGTTGGGACAGCTTGCTTCCTCTTCTTCTAGACAATGCTCTTTCTCTTTTTGGGCCGCACAGGCACCTCCAACACCTCATAATCCGATTCCACCCACTCTTCATCTGGTTCGTGCTCTTCACTATTGAGCGGATGTGATGGTGTGGGTCCACTCCCTTTATGGAGTGTCTTACCCCCTAGACATGTGAACGGCATAAGTTTGTATTTTGACGCCAACCCATGGGGGATCTTCATCCGTTTGCGTCTCTTTGGAGCCTTCTAACGGCTGCTTTTGGTTGTTTGTTTCTTTTCCTTGGTCGCTCTCATCCGCCATGTTGCCCTCAGAATTGGTGGAGTCCGATGAATAGACAACAAGGTGATGCTTCCTTCTCTCTTTGCTACTGTAGACCATGTTGATTTGAAGCTCCAGCTTCTTCTATGTGGACCTCACCTTGAGCTTGTGAAATTCCAGCTTCTATTGCTGTAGCTTGGATTTGTTGGCCATCCGGGCCCTTTGGATATGCAATCCTTGCCGTTTGTTTTGTTCTTGCCATGGTAGCACCTAGTATGGAAAATGACAAAATGAGCGCCTTCAACCTTTAAATAGGGGTTTTTGGGATTTGGGCCCTTTCACACTATGCGGCCAATTAAGTGAAACTCAAATAAACCAATTGAATTTAACAAGTAAACCTGGATCATGCGGATGGCTGACGCGACACCCAAACGCTGCCTTTTTGATACTTAGTTGCACGCCAAGCCTCATGGCTTAGGGCCGCTCGCGAGCGTTTCCACTTCTGGGATCCTGCAGTACAGGAGGCCTTGTGTAATAGCTTTGTTAACTTCGACTCTCTTGCCTTCTCAATAGTGCAAGTTCTCCCAAAGGTGTGCCTAAAAAACCAGTTAAACATCTCTTGGAGATAGTTGGAGTGTGAACCACCACCACCATGCCGAGTATTCTTGAAGTAGACTCCTTTTGCTCGATAGTGGGACTTCTCCATGACTTGTGTAATCCATATATCAAGCGAACCATAGCAGTCCATGAAGTATGCACCATGCGCATAGAGAATGTGCTAAAACAACCAAAAAGGAGATAAGCCAATAGAAAAGTTTCATTTTCAAACATTGCATATCAATTAAGTCCGTTAAAACAAACCATGTAGTGTATAATCTTGCTTTCAGACCATCCGTCCTTAGCGGTCTTTGTGAACTCATAAAGCACCTTCTTCAACTCCTCTCGCTGCTCAAAGGTGGTACTTGAAAGGTTCATCAATTGCACAACCTTTTGAAAGGATGACCATACTAGCTTGCGTTGGTTAGCAACCTCCACATTGGGATCTTTGTCCGTCGTGCATGAACACAAATCTTTCCATAACTCCCACCGCTTCTCACTTGCTAGATCGACACTTGCTTTGGGTACCTGCATTGGAGACTTTGACATGTTCTTGAAAAATCGACGTGCCTTGGCTCCATTCATGGAAACCTTCTGTGTGTGCCACCTCATATGTCTTCTCCCTACAAGTCTCTGCTACAATGTTCACCCTTGATCGGTGACATCCAATCTCATTAAGGAGCATCTACAACCCCTACAAGGAGTCTTTTGACCATTGAAGGGGCTTCATTATGAAAGCATAATCAATGTGATGCTTTAGCATCCTATCAAATATTCGCATAAACGCATGCAATGTACAAAAGTGAACATTGTTGAGGGAGAAGGAAATTATGGGGTTCCACCGAGGATCTTTGCTATCCCTATTGGGCACCTCTAGCATATCACATGAAAGAACCGAAGTTTGCGTGATCATCATTATCTTCGTCCTGACCTTCCACTTGAGTTGCTTGACTTGTCTTGTGCCCTTTCACATAGGATGGGCAGGGAAGTAAATAATTTGCACCTTGTTTGAATCCAACCATGCACTTTATGGTCTTTAGATCACCACCTAAATGCCACTCAAGATCAAACTCCCCACGCCCTGGAACCATGAGCTTCTCACCATTTATTTGAGCTTTAATGACCTCTGTGACCCATGGGATTCTACTAAAAATCCATGCAAGGACTTCATGTGTCTCTTTCAGAACTTCAATTGCACCAAGCCACCATATATCCTTCTCTGATTGCCCACTAAAAGAGGGCTTTGTCGCTTCACTCAAACAGCAAGATTGCTTGGCATAAGCTAGGGCTTCATTCATAATCATGATGCTCATTCTCTCCAACTTTCTCCCTTTTACAATTACACACTCATCCAACTTAGCACAAACACAAGCTTGCCTTCAAGAACTACCAATAATATAAATCCTTAAAATGCATGTTATGACACATCATAGAGCATGTAGGCAACCCTAAACTAACCTCCATCACTCAAATTGTAGAAAACAGCCATGGACTGCTGCAATCGTATCAAGTCCACAAAGATATTGTTGAATTTAATGTAAACAAAGCCTTCGGTCCGCAACACACTGTTAGAAACAGCACCGCGTCCCTTCCCACTGCCCTTCCTTCCTTGCAATTTGCTACGGAACGGCTAAAGAGGCATCGTGTCCTCAATATAGAAGTAGTCCCCTAATCGATGAACGACATCTTCATTTGACACCCTCTTGGCAATCGCCACTCTGTGAGGAAGTGGCAATAGGTTTTCCGTGACTCCTTGACTTCTTAATGCATCTTTTAATACTTGATATATTGCTTGATAGCCCTTCGTACTAATCCCAACAGCATCACAAATATCCTAAACATCTAGGTGAGTGACAATATTAGAAAAATCACTAAGAACTCTCTTAGTGATTGCGCCTTTCAAGTGTTTTGCCTCTGGAGCATCAAGCATCCCAATAAAGGACTCTTTGTTGAAACAATAACGAAGTAAAGATGCTCGAGCTGACGCATTCTCGCTGCCGCACGTTTCTTGGCCCAAAACAACAATGATGAGCGGTACTAGACTTAAACAACATGAGGGGCAGAACATCTACCTCATAGCTGTCACCCTTTGTTTTCTTGCCCCACCACGTGGTGCAAGAGTCTGAATTTTGGACAACTCCCGTTTCCTCACCCTACCTCCCATGGCAGTACTCTTCATGTGTGAGAGAGTATCCTCAAGCTTTTTAATTTCATTTTCCTTGGTTGCGATGGTGCTCTTTGCCTCCTCGAGCGCACTAGTAGTTGTTTGCATCTGATCTTGAAGATTGTGGAAACTCCCATTTAGCAACTGCCAATGACGCAAGTAGATCTCGGATCGAGCAATCTCGTGTCTGTTGAGTCTCTTGTAGTAGCCCAACAAACCTTGCTCTCCATTTCCAACATACTGCAAAACAGTGATGGAAGGTTTGTAAAAGGCGGATGGACATTGAGAGAAGGATCCTTTGGGTACAAGCATCCCTCTGTCCAGAGATCCACATTCTTCTCCCCTTGAGCGCGGCGCTCGTTGGCTGAAGGTAATGTACCCAAGCATGTCTTCTTTGTCGGAACATACTCTTGAGGTAGGCGCAGGAAAAGCCCTGGAGACCTACTGTGTGAAGAGCTTGCTGGGAAATTGGTCACGTCGTCAAGAGGCATTGTAGGATGGAGAGATGGAGCTTGAAGGATGGAGAGATGGAAAGGAGATGGGTGTGTAGGTGCAGCAGCAGGTGCAGGTGCAAGGGGGATGGGTGTAGGAGAGGAGCTTAGATTAGAAGGGAAGGTGGTCAATTTTTGGGAAAATTTCTTAAAAGTTTTGGAGGGAATAAAAAAATATTGAATTATGAGTATTTTAGCTTAAAAATCTTTTTTTTATATGTATATATGTTGGGGCCACATTTTAGGGGGAAATAGAGTTTATTTGAAAGTTTTTGAAAAAAGTCACTTTTTTGACCTCTTTGATCCACGGATTTGCTTAGGTGGCATGGGAGAGTGAAGAGGCCACTTACAAGCTAGCCAAAAAGCTAGAGAGAGAATATAGCATTCTCCCCCCTACCCCCCTACTTTTCAAATGGTTTACCCCCACCCCCCTTCCCTACTTTTCAAATGGTTACCCCCCCCCCCCCCCCTACCTTTTTAGGGGTCAAAGGTGGAGGAGACCCTACCAAAACAGCCCCATTCAAATTAGGGATTCTTACAAGGCCCATGGAGAGTCCATATTTTTCCTAATGTGCTTGAAAGTGATTTACTTTCATGCTTACTTAAATTCATGCTTAAGATCTCTCATTTCCATAAACAAGTCTTTTTACTTGAAAAGAAGAAATAACTTACTTATTTTGTTGTCTCCTTCTAATTATGGTTCATTACTAATCATAACTTACTATGTTTCTAACAACAAACCACAATGTTATTTCAAGTTCCGTTATTGCAAGTCTCTTAGACTACCAGACTAATATGGCATAGAGAGAGTAGACAGCACTCTGTTGAACCATAGATGACTGGAGGTCATAATTATTATTTCAAGTTTCTTAGATTACCAGATTAATATGGCATAGAGAGAGTAGAAATCACTCTTTTTAACCATAGGTGATGGGAGATCATATCTACCTAAATAGTATGCATGATTGAATGGTGACTAAGATCTTTAATTATCCCTTAATCTCCCATATAAACCTTTTTATTGATTTTTAAGCTACTTTTATACTCTTACATAAATTACTCTTATAAAAGTAATGCCATAAAACAAAGATAGTTAAGTAATGGAATCGTTTTTGGAACTAACCTTATTTTCCAATGGGAGAATTTTAATTTCTCCAAAAGAAAAGAGCTTGTCCATCTTTCAATAAGAGATGATCAAAATAAGTACAATGCTTTCGGAAAAAGAATGGGAATACATTAAAATTTTAGGCTCGTGGATGAAGGGGTCAACTTGAAGGACGCTCGTCTGGCTTGACTGCTAACATACCATCATAGACTACTATGCTACCAACATCAATTACAAGCAGATTGATAGAGTGAACTTAACTACAATCCCTTGGCAATTGAAAACTTCTTTCCTTGAAAGCACGTGTGGAGGATCACATAAGGGTGAAAGCATGTTAACCTGTCATGCTTTTTCATGTCCCGGACAATGCTAACTAGCACAATTTTGACATATGCTAACTAGTACAATAACTTGAGCTACATCTCCAAGATCTATGACATATGATATATCAATAGAAAGCACTTGAAACAAGGAATCCAAATGTACAACCTCCGACAAATTTTGATATTATTTGTAAAGAATTTACCGGATGCCCAACTTTTTGAAGATGTGCTAACTTGAAACTGCTAACTAGCACAAAAAGCGTGACACGTTAACATGCTTTCACCCATAAGTGACCATCGACATGTATGGAGTGATTTGCCAATAGCTGGGTCATACCCCTAAAAATGCCACTCCTACAGACACAATTGGCTCTATAGACTAAGTAGGAGATCCTCTCAAGATGGAATGTTATTCACAATTGGATCATTTAAACAATCATATCTCCCCATTGAGAGAAACATTAACAAATCCCACAGAAAGTAGCTATACTAGGTTTTCTTTGTTTTTTTTTGTTTAAGGTATGCCTTGTATAGATTTAAGAGATATATATGATTATCATAATTCAATTGTGAATGTGTGGGTGCAAGTTCACATATTTGCAATGGAAACAAGAGTTTTTTTGTCGAGGATCTCTTAGTACTTGACACCTAAGCCATGCCTATCAGCTACCAAGAAAAAGCAAGTTCTATAGTGCCCACACCTTGTGCATAAAACCAATCATATGTATAGTACTTAACAATGCAATCTTATGCAATAAGTATAAGAAAATACACCAACCACAAGTTGTTTCGGGTAGAAGGTCTAAATTGTGGTTAATTCCTGCAACAACTTCAAGAGTCATCAGTAAACATTACTAAAAACAAACAAGCTTTCGTGCAATTTGCTTCCGATCTTGATAAAACTACTCAATTAGCTAGAGGAAAAGGCTTGTGCGAGCTTACCTACTTTGAAGTGATCATGCAGCTCCAACAAATTTTGATACCACTTTAATTTGAATCCATCACAACGGTTTTGAAGCAAATACCCAGCCATTAGGTGACAATGAGATCTTTGACGGAGTATTTTTGTAACAAAAGCGTAAAAATTGATGGGGTGGAATTAAGTACACCTTACTAGCATGCCTTGCATGCAGCTTAGAATAAATAGATTGATAAGACCTTGTCTAGAGTGAAGTATCTGCCTTTTTTTTCATCCGATATGTGTAAGTGCCTTGCACTATCTAGAATAGGCATTGATACATCGAAAGACAATTTGACCTTGTCGTATGTAAAGTATGAATGTGTATCTCAATAATGCTAATTCCTTATCCCTTGGTGCCTTGTTGTCTCTCCTAACAAGGGTATGGAATGGGCTAGAAGGCTTGCTTCCATTTATGGCCTTCAAAGCACCTTACTATGCAAGTTATAATGCTTTGTAAATTAAAGGTAAAAAATGCATAAAGAACAGTAAAAGTTGAAAATTTACAAACCTTTTCACACATCCTTGCAATGTAGTAGCAAGTGCCGACTCAAATTGGATTAACCATCTATAGAGCCTTGCTCATTGCATGGTATTGGAGCTTGATTTCCTCTTGGAACCCTTTACTATGTGTCTTTTAAGCCCCTTGTCTTGGCTCAAGTCGGCACACATTGGGATAATTGATCAACTAGTCAGATACAATTGCAAATCCTGACTTCAAAAACTAACATTTAAAAAAAAATCTTGGTCGATCTTCTATGCTTAAAGATTTTTGATTCTTCATCACACATTCATATGCCATACATGCTAGAGCTCTCAAGTGCCCATCCAAGAGATCCATATTGTAAGAAATACTCTAAGAAATTTTTCCTTGCTTTTATTACAACCTAAGCACAAGCTGCACATGCTAGGAAACCATGGAAAGATCTACTTTGCCCTGCAAAACTCAAAATTTTAGAAACAATGTTTAAAAAAATGCAATGTTCCTTGTTGCTATGTCCTCGGTCAACTTGTCCCCATTCCTGCCTTTGACAATAATGATCAATTGAATATCCCCTAAGAGTTGTGGGCCTTAGCCCCCTCCTTATGACCAAAGTTGTCTCAACAACATTAGCATCATGAATCTTGATTGATGCAGCAAGGAAACTTAATCTTGAGAATTTTTCTACAATGCTTTGCATCATTAAAACATTGTTGTGCTTCAACTTTGAAGAGTGTTGGCATGTGATTCAGAAGCCTCTAGAGATCATTATATAACCTTCCATGGATAACCTTCCAAGACTCAAGCATGGGATTTGATGTTGCAACTATGCAAAGTTGTAGCTTAGGGGAAAATTTTACCCCTTCGATCCTTTCTATGGCTTGCCAACCCATCCGATGCTTCTTTTGCATGGTGTGCTGAGCCTCCTATGCCTTACTAACCCATTCAATGCTTTGAAGGGTTTTCTTCTTACTCTAATGAGAAAACATGATAAATTTTTAAATCTTAATTTGACTTTGGTACCTATAATAGGATGATGGATTATTTTTGTGTGTGAATATTTCATTAGGCCTTAATGATCTAGAAGATTTTGAGTTTGTAGTCCTCTGTTTGATCTTCAAACTTGTAAGAGGGATCTTGAGGAGGCTACCAAGCTTTCACGAGGACCTCCCCTTGTAATGGCCAAGGCTTGGAACTCTTTAGGTGCCCAAGCTTCAAAATAGTGTGAAAATGAAGCTTGCCATGGCTTGGTGCAAATCATAACGAGCAACACCAGGAGAAGAAGGATAAACTGCATGCTAAATGAGCCTTTGTAGTAGTGAAATTTATTTCCCTCAGACCTACAAACATGCCTAACCCAACACCTCATGATTTCATGGAGGTCAACCCTGTCACCATCATATGTGCAAGGGCTACTTCACACCCAGCTTCTTCATGGTCAAAAACAAAATACTTGGTAACAAGGATCTCCAAGACCTCCCTTCCCTTGCATGCCTCATGCATCTTGCTCAGACCGCTCCTCCATCTCCTTGCTCCTTCTTGAAGGCAAGAGAGAGAAAGAGAGGGACCTCTCAGATACCAATGAAAGACCAATGGTAGTTAACAGATACTCTTCTCCTCCCAACCACTCTCTATATAGCCCTTGGCCTAGAGACTCCTGAATTGCATGCTTAGCCTAGGGCCTTTCCCAATGGTCCTACCATTTCCCTTACACTATGTGCGAGGGAAGCCTTTATCATGACATGAATTAGTAAAACAAAAAACATTAAAAATAAAATAAAATATATAGGGAATAGAAATTTCACCTACTACCTCAGACACAAACTGTCAAAGCTTTACAAGTTACCACAATCAAGATTTTTAATCAAAATTGCCTATATATATTAAGCTATAATTTTTATCTAAAAATATATATTAAATTATGCTTTTATCTAGAAATATTTTTTATCAAAATTGCATATATATATTAAATTATATTTTTTGATCTAAAATTTTCAATAGAAAAGTAATTTGATAAAAAATATTTTTTAATTATAAAATTTTATCTCATATTATTTAAAAAAACAATGTGTAATTTGGTATTATGCATATAATTTATATTATATGGCTGTTTAAATGAATCCCAAGCTAACTACTACCAAGATGGCATCCTTTGCTCTTTGAGTCCTTGGTAGTGCTACAATGAAATCCATGGATATACTTTGACAATTTAGTTCCAAAACCTATAAAGAGTATAATAAACCAGGCAACTTAACTTGATTTTCTTGCAGCCATCTCTTCATTCATTGCATCATCCCAATGCACATTTCCAACTGCATCCTCAAAACATGTGGGCTCCACATCTTGTATCACCTTAGCCATGTAGGCTTGGTGATGCGCTAGATACCCATCAGAAGTCAATTTCTGAACTGGATTTCTAACTCTGTTAGATCTGCACGGTCCTGGGTCACTCCTTTGCCCTCTAGCATCTTCTTGTACTTTCCTTACACCAGGTGTCCTGACAGCTGGAATTCCAAATTCCTCATCAAGACTTTGTTCAGAACCATCTGAATCCATGTCTACATGTGAAAACCCTGATGATGCATCAGCCATAAAGGGAGGTTCATCAACCTTTTCTTTTCCTTTTCGTGATACATTCCCTGTACCTGTTGTGGAGTAACCTGCGTATGTAGTCTACCATTCCATGGCTTCTCAACAGAGCCACGAGAAGAGGAATCTTGTGGTCCACTCAAAACCTGTGACTGTGGCCTCACATTTTTTACAACCACATCATCTTTTACATCAGCCCCAATAGTGCCATGTGCATTACTGTACCAGCTGCTCATCTCATCAAAGACTACATCTCTGCTCACTCGTAATTCTCGTGTAGTAGGATTGTAGCACCTGTACCCCTTTTGTTCAAGGGAATATCCCACAAGAATACATTTCTTTGCTTTAGGATACAATTTCCTACGCAACTCATCTGGTACATGCACGTAAGCTATGCAGCCAAACACTTTCAAGTGTGCCAAATCAGACTTTGTACCTGTAAACTTTTCCTCAGGCGTTACATCATGCACCGCAGCTGTAGGTGTCCTATTCATAATGTACACAGCTGTATTTACAGCTTCAGCCCAGAAATGATGAGGCATGTTCTTCTCATTCATCAATGCACGTGCAACCTCTACAATGTGCCTGTTTTTCCTTTCTACGACCCCATTCTACTGTGGAGTATATCTGCATGTAAACTGCCTGCGTATACCATGCATTCGCAGAAAATTTGAAAAATCATTGGAGAAGTACTCTCCCCCTCCATTTGACCTCAATGTCTTGATTTGCATATCTGTCTCCTTCTCAATCATGACTTTGAAGTCCTGAAAGCGACCAAACACTTCACTTTTGTTACGCATGAAGTACACCCATACTTTCCTTGTATGGTCATCAATGAAAGAGACATAATACCTGCAACCATGTATACTTGTAGTATCGGTTGGACCCCAAACATCTGTGTGCACCACCTCAAGTGGCTTTTTATATACATTGCGCTCATGTGGAAATGAGCCCTTTGACTGTTTTCCAAACCGGCATGCTGCACACACTTTATGCATACCATCGACCTTGAATTTGGGCAAACCTTTTACAATCTGTTTTGATTGCATGCTGCACAATCTCTGCTCATTGACATGGCCAATGCATTTGTGCCAAATGTCAACATCAGCCACAACACCTGTGCCTTGTGCAAATAATGCAGCTTTTACCTCAGGCATGTCTACATTCAGCGTAAACATTCTGCCCACAAATTTGCCCTCTGTGATCAGCTTACATCCATTCTGGAAATCTTCTACATAACACCCATTTGGATTGAAACGAACCTGCAAACCCTGCTCAACCATTTGTCCAACAGAAACAAGATTCTTTGTAAGTACTTTGATTTCCCACTCTTCGTATTTAGAGGTATGTCCCCTACGTGAGCAATGGGGTGAGTTGTGTCATCTCCTGTCTGCACATAGCGTGACACATCTGGTTTGCGCATATCTCTAAACCACTCTCCACGAGACGTCATGTGATTAGAGGCACTTGAATCCACATACCAAACATCATCTTGGGTGGAATTCTCTGCAGTCATTGTATTCATTACATGCTGCATAACAAACATGCGCTCGTTTTTGCTGTCATCTGCATCTCTGCTAGTAGATGCATAGTTGCCCTGTTCTCTCTTTCTACTTGCTTTTCCCTTTGGACAGTCACGTGACATGTGACCTCTTCCACCACAAGTCCAACATTCTCTTCTATCTGCAGTATGTTGCTTCTTGCTTGATCCTGCACCACGACCTCTTTGACTCCCCCTGCCTTGAGACTGGTTTCCCCTGCCACCTGTATTGTTTTGATTTGATTGAACTTCTTGAAATTGGCCCCTGCAACCCCTTGGGCCTCGACCACAACCTCTACCTCTACCTCTGTTGGAGTTAGAATAGAAGGCCTGTTCAGAATTATTTCTACCGTGAGAAGAAGATGTGTCAAGGTTCTTCCTTTCAAGAATAAGCATAGAAATCAAATCTTGGAACACGAGGATGTCGTCTCTTGTATTCATGGAAGACCTGAAATGTACATACTCATCTCCTAGACCATCCAAGCATGCACGGACAATGTCATCGTCTTCCACTGAGACTTTAATAGATCCAAGAGCCTCAATGATACTCTTGATCTTCAAGGCATAATCATTGATGGAGAGGTTGTTCCTCTTAACCTGATTTAGCTCTAACTTTAGTTGAAGCTTCCTGGCCTTGGTGTTCACCTCGAACACTCTGCCTAAGTTTTTCCATGCAATGGAGGGGGGTTTCAGCATCGTGTAGATAGCCCATCATGCCATCTGTGATGCTCATAGAAAGCCAATACATCACTTTGCTCTGGCCTTGTTGCCAGTCCCTCAAAGCTTTCCTTTGTTTTGTTGTAGCATTTGCCTCGGGAATCTCTGGTTCCTTTTCATTGTCTCCTTCTACATAGTCCCAATAACCTTTTCCTTTTAGGAAATTAGTTATTCTGAACTTCCATGCAGGGTAGTTATTTTTCTCAAGCTTCTCAGTAACAATCTGACTGAAACCGTCAGACATCTTGAAGCACTAAGACAAAATAGATGCAATCTGCAAAACCCTGCAAATCTATTGAACCTGCTATCGTGGTACCTGTAACGCTTTCTACACTCAACGAGTGTCCATAATCAAGCGTACATACAATCACTGTACTTGTACAGTAAATCTCTGTCCACTGCACTTTGGAGACCTGTTCAGAAACTTGTACGAAAAACTTGCATCTGGTCGTGGATTGCGAATGAAGGGATTGTGATGCTCTTGCTCTCTTAGCCTCTCTTGCCTGCACCAGGCTTTGATACCATGTAAAGAAAGAGGATGCAAGAGAGCTACACAAGACAAGCACAAAGCACACAGAGATGGAAAGCTTCTTCTTCTTCTCACAGAAAAGAGAGTACAAAATGACTAAGTGCTAAAACTGAAAAGTAGCACATATGTCCATGTGGTCACTAAGTGTGAACTCGCTAGAAGCGTACTAGGCTTGAACTATAAGTGTAGTCCAGCTGTAGAATCACTGGCAGAGATCCTCCGTGTCGGTCACACAACGCGCCAGTGAGTAAATGTCGTAAGCGGCCAAGACCCATAGTGGATGCCAGCTCAAGATGTAGAGCTTGACATTTCAACATCCCAAGCAGGAACGTCATTGTGGGATTGTATGCAAGAGTCAAGTTCCTGCCCTGTCCTTACATGCAAACATTGAGGAGGTGTTCATGACCAGCTTCTTCAAAGTGGACTCCTCCATATTCAATCCCATGACAAAAGATCTGCCAGCACGCCATATCACATATCAAATGGTACTTCCCTATACTTTATGTGCCAGCTCTCGTTCACCACATCACTCCTAGGGGGGATTTGTTACCATATACATGTGGTGGTGATGTGTGTGAACACACTTAGGATGCTAAGGATTTTTTTCCCTTACTAGGAGGTTTTTCCTCCCGTGCATTATATATACGCCCATCACTCTAGGGCTATTTTATCTTTCCATTGCACACTAAGTAATACACTTCTTTGTTGTGTGCCTTGAGATTCCTCTGTCTTTTCCAAGATGTGTGTGTTTCCCTGCAACCATAATTCCAATAGTATATTGTGAAGGCCTCATATGGCAGGTGATTTTCATGTGCGTCACCAACATGAACCCCATTCATGGTAACCTTTTCTTGAAGAAACCCACCTTAATGTTTTGCTCCTATGTGTGGCAAAGGTTTTCATCAACGTAGCCTAGAACCATTTCAAATTTCACATTAGCCACTTATTGATGAGAGTAAGAAGAAGAAATGCTAAGAAAAAGAGAGGAAAATAGTTTCAAATCCATGTAACTTTCTGAAATTCTATTAGTACTTCCAATCCCAACATTTCTTTTTTCCTTACCCACAGTTGTGAGTGAGATAAATCAAATCAAAAAAGAATTTACAATGACCCTCAAGCATAGTATGTGCCTTGAGGATCCAAAAGATACATATCTGCTTACATAGCAACCTTTTTCCTACTAGCTAGTGTAACCAAGCGATTGTTTCCACCCATAAGTTCTTGGTTTTTTTTAATAGAGAAAATCCAATCCGTGTTCTCTTGTACGATTTCTTCAAATTTGGCTATTTTAAGGTTTCTTTCATAAGCTTGAATGTTTCTAGCTTTCCAAGTTTTCTTGAGAAAGCAAAAGTGGAAAATCAAGGTACATACCTGAATGGCTTGGTTTCTAAAGATCTTTCCTCCTAGGATCATATCATTCTTGAAAAAGGGAATCATCCAAGTCTTTTGAGCCAATTTGTAGAATCTCCTTGCAATCCCTTTTGTGGGGTCTTCAATTGTTGCTTTGCATCCTGAGAAACATAGGTCTGGGCAAATTCCTCTAGTTCTTACATTGATCCCAGTAGGAATGGTCCCCCATAGCACCTTCAAAAGAAGAACTTTATTAAGCTAGGCAATGGTGAATCATAGATGTTACTTATACTAACACCCACTTTGGATCAGACCATATTACCCTCCATTGTTTGCTAATCTGAGAAAACCAATCTACTTTGTAAACAAGTTTAATGTATGTTCAAGGGGAAAGAAAATTTTCTAAAACACCCATTTTGGTTCAGGCCATCTTGGCATCCATTGTTTGTAAGCGGAGATTTTGAAAACCAATCTGTTTTGTAAACAAGGTTGATGTACGTTCCTCCTACTTGGAAGAAAGACAAATTTCTTTTTGGGCCAATGTCAACCTTTCCAATCTATTTTTGCCTCACAAATATGCGAAAAAATTTTACTTAGTCTTTAAACACTCTGTTGACCAAAATAATCTCACTTCCAATAAGATTATATTGGATCAAATATTGGGTAGTCAACTTCTTTCTAGGTTAGGTTGTTTCTATCCCAAAACTTTGCTGGATGTGTTCATCCTTTGTTAATGTTTCTAGCTATTTCTCTCTAGAAGGGACTTATTGCAACTTCTCTAATCTTAGAGAGCCAGGGGGTCTAGTGGGTGATGGAGTCCTTGAAGTATCTGGTTCTATTTCCCCTTCTACTGCTTCTTTTGCTTTGGTGCATTTGCATACTAGCTTACCAATGTTGCCCCCATCTTCACATGAGCCCAAAGTGGTGCCAAATAGTTTTTCATGAGCTCGTATCTCTTTCCATGGCCCTTGTTGGGAAAAGATCTTCACCATGTCTAGTAGATCCCATGTCACAATGGTCCATGCTTGGTCTTGATCCATGATAGACACCACAAACTTGGCACAGTCGGCCTCCACATGCCAATTTCACCCTACTCCTTAGGTCTTGCAGCCCACTCCTATTTTCCCCACTGCTATGATATCATACCTTTGGAATTGTTCTTCCATAAGAATCATTTAAGAGGTTTCATCCCTTTTCAATTACATTTAGAAATTTTCAACATTCAAGAAAACAAGGATAAGTACAACATGAATCAATTAATTACCTTCATTGGAAGGGAAGGAGTATTCTCATCTTGTTCTTAATTTTATCCATGAACCAACGAAACTTTTTCTTATTAGAGAACCCCTAGTGGGGGCCCATGGTGGTGAAACACCGTTTCTTTAGAGACTGTTTCTCTCGACCAATCTGATAGGACAAATGAATTATTCTTTTAGAGGAAGATATGTCTTAACTTCTCAATGTTGCATTTAAATCCTTAGGTTGTGGAAAAAATTTGCACCACCTCATAAGCCCTTGTGAATATTTGGAGGGTGGGTTTCAAGTATAGTAAAGAGTCTTATCAAATAGCTTGGCCAAGAGGTTTTTGTTATCTAGGAGAGAGGCACCTTGAATGACCACACAGCTTGGAGAAGACGAAGGAAGCTCAAGGAACACAATAGAGAGTGTGTTACTTAGTGTGCAATGGAAAGATAGATAGCCCTAGAGTGATGGGCGTATATACAATGCTCGGGGGAAAAAACCTCCTAAAGAGGGAAAAAATGCCCCGTTGGTCCTAGTGTGTTCACACACATCACTACCACATGTATATGGTAACAAAAACTTTAGGTAAGGGAGATTTTATCATCATTGGAATCATTTGGATACTATTCAGTGAAAAGTTGCCTAGAAGAGTTTCCTTAAAGCCATCATAGTGATACAATAGCGACATCCACCAGTTGAGGTAGAAAGCATCATATGTAGAACCAAGAATGTTTTTTTTTCTCAAAACCAAAAAAAGGTTTTTTTTTTTTTTTAACCAAAAAAAACCAACAGCTCGACATCATCCAGTATGGAAAATGGCTACCCATCCAATGTTGGATTATTGGGGAAGACATTTAAACACATTTTAATGTTAACAATATACCAAATCAAATAAAAACAACCACCGTTAAAAAATCATCAATACTAACTGATTTTAGCACCAACCTAAGAATCTTTCCCTTTCCAAAAGTTTCCATATTGAAAACAACAAGCCAATACGCTATGACCCTCTCTCACCAAATGCAAGATAAAACCAGTTTCAAGGCTGAGTGAGGACAATATTTTTCTGCTCCACTATCTTCATTGTAAAATGATTTAGATTGGAAACCACGCCACTCCACACAAAATGTCTTGCAGAGAATCATTGTAATAAAAAAACCAAATACTCAAACTCTCTTTCACAGACACACACACCATGCATATCAAGACCAAGTGAGGGGAAGAAACCTCACCCTTGTTTAAATAGGCAGCCCTTCGTCTAGTGGAGATCATCTCAGCAACATCATGTTAGGCTTAATGTCCATGTGGCCAACCGCCCATCACTAACTGCTACTAGCCCTAAGTGTATAGCTATATACTTGTGTGATCCACTAACACAAAGTACAGTGTGTATTGTGCCTAAGTGCATAAGATAGAGAAGAAAGAAAGGGGGCACATAGTGTGTGTCAAATTTCCCCCTCCAACTTGTGTGTGTGTGGCTATGGTGGTGTGTATGTGAGTGTGTGTGTGTGTGTGGCTATGGTGGTGTGTATGTGAGTGTGTGTGTGTGTGTGTGTGTGTGTGTGTGTGTGTGTGTGTGTGTGTGTGTGTGTGCGTATTCATCTTCCTCTTTTGTTGTGCTCTAGGCTCCTCTCCTTCATTTGGTATCAGAGCTACTTCATTCCCAAAATCGCTTTTGCACACGAGTGCACTTTTCAAGAGTGTTAACAGGGTTTCGGCTTTGGCATTGGCAAATTCAGCATTCCGAGAGCGTTTTCAATAGGTGTCCTGCAGTTTACTCCCCTTTTGGATCCATTCGTGCCATCAAAAACCTCATTCAAGCTATGGTGTAGGAGCTGCATTTTTCAGCTCTCTTTTGGTAGTTTGTGATACAGAGCTTCCATAGCATTACAAGTACCATTGTTGTAGTCTCTTCCATATACAAGAGCCCACGGCTCATTCGGGAGGGTGTAGACTCTTTCAGAGTGGCCTTATACAGACACATAGAGTGGGAGTTTGACAGCATTGTCTTCTTCAACTATAGGTACAGATACAGGTACAGATACAAGTACAGGTACAGGTACATGTACAGGTACATAGAGCGGCCTGGTTAGCTTCCGCTGTGCTTCTCGATCTCAATTTTGGCTTCGGCTATGGCATCGACTCACAGCGATCGAGTTTCAATGCTTGCAATATTCTGGTTCCAGTGGGAGAAAATTTTTTTATGTGTACATGCATATGTTGGCACTTTTGACAATGTTTGAGAGCAATTTGACTCCTTGCATGGATATTTCTTTGCATGCACATGCTTTTGGCACCTGTTTGAGCATCATGGCAGACTTGTACGTCTTTGTGGATACTGCCATTGTACGCTTTTGTGGAGCCATCTTTTGGCTAGTACGGTCGGGCCATTTTTGAGACTTGGTCCGGATGATAGCCATTTTTGAGACTTGGCTATACATTTTTCTGCATAGCCTACGTTGTTGAGGGTCAATAGCGTGAGGTTTTCATTGACCTCGGGTATTCTCAAATGTGGAGATACCTTTGGTGATACAGTTGTTGGAGCATCCCTTACAAGGCCCCGCCATAGGACATGTATAGAGTGGTAAAGGTGCTTCTGACACCGAGTTGGCAATCTATGGTCAATTTGACAGTTTATGTGCCTCAATTGGTCTCTATACATGTGATTTTGAGAGGCATTGCCCTCTTTTATGCCTTGGGAGTGACATACTTGGTCATTTTGTCTCGTATTTTGGCTGACATAGTCCCAAATACAAAGGAGACTCTGCCAAAATTTTCCCAAAATCTTTTGGTAGTTTTGTCACCATGTCTACTAGCAAAGACCATGACATTTATGACATAAAGAAGTTTGATGGCCATTGATGATGAGATGAAATCAATCTTTTTGCTTTCTTTGTTGCCACCCTCTTGGGATATCTTTTTCACAGCTGTTAGTAACTCTGCTCCTAATGGTACGCTAAAATACGATGATATTACTAGTGCATTTTTGTTAGAGGAGATGCATCGGAAGACCATGACTAGCTCGCATTATGGTGAAGCTCATTATGTGCAAAGGATGATAAGAAACATAAGGGCCGTTCTTTGCAACGTGAGTCTAAGAAAGAGGGCAATAGAGATGCATAAAAGGGTAGATCAAAGTCTTGTGGTCACCGCAATGTTCAATGCCATTATTGTTATAAGTTTGGTCACATAAAGAAGGATTGTTATGCTTGGAAGCGTGACAAAGAGAAGGGAAAAGGTAAAGGCAAAGATCATGATGATAAAGAGGAGAAAACCAAAGAGTTTGGTTATTAAGATTGAAGAACTAAACATAGTTCAAGATGACAGTGATGTGTAAGACATTAATAGGTTGACTAAAAATAATGACGTCTTTTATGATAGACATGAAACTCTATCTTTGTAGAGTTCTATGCCAGCTGAACTCCTTGTTAGTGATGAAGTATCCCATGCATGGATTCTTGATTCGGGTGCTTTGTTGCATGCCACACCTCATAGGGATTGGTTTAATACATACGAGGAAACCATTGGCTCTATTACACTTGGTGACATTTACTCTTGTGACATTGTTGGCGTCGGTGATATTGCCATGGTTATGGAAAATGGGGTGAAATTCATCATCCATAATGTGCATCATGTTCTAGCCTTGACACGCAATCTGACTTTGGCTGGACGTCTCGATGACTTGGGTTACAAAGTCATTTTTCATCAACAGTCTTGGCGTGTTGTGAAGGGTCATCTTATTATAGCCCATGGTTCTAAAGTTGGTTCACTTTATTCTCTTCATTATTTGATAAAAACAATGTTCGTTTTGTAACCGAGCTGCCAACCGTTGTTTTGTGGCATAGCTGGTTAGGACATATGTCAAAGAATGTAATGGAGACACTCTCTCATTTAGGCTACCTACCATCTTTGTCATTTTTCAAAAGTTCCCTTTTGTGAGCAATGTCAATATGGAAAGCAAAGATGGACACATCGTACACATTCTTTTGAAAAAGAAATAAAACCCTTTAGAGATTGTGCACAGTGATTTATGTGGGCCTATGCCTTCTAAATCCCATGGTAGTGTGTCCTATTATGTTACATTCATTGACGATGCAACACGGCATGTTTGGGTCTACGCCGCCATGAAGTCTAAAGATGAGACCTTTTCTTGCTTCAAGAAGTTCTTATCTAGTGTTGAACATAAGTTGAAAGATCTATGCTCAAACAATGGTGGAGACTATGTCTCCATAGAGTTTACAAACTTCTATTCAAGTAGGGGAATTAAGTGTGAGTTTATAGCTCCTTATACCCCTGCAAAAAATGGTGTTGCAAAATGAATGAACAGGACCATCCAAGAGTGGATTATGTCTATGCTATCACATGCCAATTTACCGCAAGCATTTTAGGCCGAAGCATTATACACAGCTGTGTATTGGATCAATAGATCACCACATGCTTCATGACAGTTTCGTGGAGTTATGGTTAGGACATAAATTGTCTTATATGAAAAACTCTGCACATTTGAATGGGAAGCTTATGCACATGTACCCAAGGAGTTGTGTGCTAAGCTAGATCCTAAGTCTAGGAAATGCATCTTCATTGTCTATGGAGTAGATGGTCAATTTTTCTATCGCTTATTGGATCTGAAAAGTCGATCAGTGATTCATAATTGTGATGTTGTCTTTAATGAGACTAAGATTCATACTCAAGGGATGCACTATGTGATCATGCTAATGTATAACGTCAGTTCGAAAGGAGGGGTTTTAAAATACAATATTTTAGGCAATTTAATAGAGATACATTAAAATAAGGGGTTTTTATATTCAAATTTGAAAAAAGTCCTAAAATAAGGGGTCATTTTATTCATTCACTCATGTTAAAAGAGGGGTTTTTCTAATACCCCGTGAACGCACTTTATATAGGGGGTACTGAATGGTGAACCCCCCAAGGATTCATAGACAACCAATGAAAGAGGTTGAATTTCAAAAAGTGATGTTTTGCAATGTATCACCTCTTGTCCAGAGAGCTCCCGAGCCACTTACTACACATGCTAGTACAAGTTCTGATTAGGCGCGAAGATCTCAAAGAGTCTCACATCCGCCAAAACGTTTTGTTCCAAGAATAGATTTTTTTTTGTGAGCCTTCTTGTTACAAAGAGGCTATGCTAGCCAATGATAAGGTTCAATGGGAACATGCCATTAAGAGGGAGGTGTCTAGTATTACAAAGAACAAAACATGGAAACTTGTTCCATTGCCATTAGGTAAGAAAGCATTGCCTTGCAAATGGGGTTACAAGAAGAAGATTGACAATTACAAAGCTTTTTTAGTGGCCAAAGGTTTCAAGCAAGAATATGGTGTTGATTTCTAGGAAATCTTTTCTCTAGTGGTCAAGATGACCACATTGAGAATGTTGCTTGCTTTAATTGCCATGGAAGATATGGAGCTTGATCAAATGAATGTCATTACAACTTTCTTACATGGTGACCTCAAGGAAGAGATTTATATGCAGCAACCTGAAGGGTTTGTGCTAAAGAGCAAGGAACATTTGGTCTGTAAGCTTCTGAAAAGTCTCAATGGCTTGAAGCAATTATCAAAAGTTTGATGCATTTATGCGTTCCCTAGGCTATAAGCGCAGAAATGCGGATCCATGTCTTTACATGAAAAGACAACCCAATGGACGACTTTATTATGCTTATCCTTTATGTAGATAACATGCTTATTGCTGGTCATTCCAATAAAGACATTGCTGACTTGAAAACCAAGCTAAAAAGTCAATTTGACATGAAAGATTTGGGTGAAACCAATCACATTTTGGGTATGCGCATAACTCGTGACGTAAGAAGAGGTTGTTGTACCTTTCTTGCAAAGAGTATGTGCACAAGGTTCTTGATCGTTTTAACATGCAGAAGGGGAAGGATTTGAGCACTCCATTGCCTGCATATTTGAAACTTAGCAAGAACGATTGTCCCAAATCTGCTGAGGAAAAAGCTGTGATGGCTAAGGTTCCTAATGCTTTAGCTTGTGGTAGTCTCATGTATGCCATGGTGACTACAAGACCTGAAATTGTACATGCAGTGGGATTTGTCAAGAGATTTATGTCTAACCCTGGTAAAAAGCATTCAAATGCTGTCAAGTCTACTCTCAGATACTTGAGTGGCACTGCACATAGACAATTATTTTCTAACTATCTTATATAAAAATGCACTGGAATGATACTTCATTTTCACTTTGATTACAAAAATGAAGCTAAGACTGAGTCATTTTTGTGCTAATCTCTATCCTTTGTCTAAAGCCAGCTGTCTTTTGAACTTTTACGTTTGCTTGTGTATAAGTATAAGTTTAATACAAAAACACACACGTCATAAACAGAAGATTCTCCGAATGCTTGAAAATCAAGACGTTGGCTTTGGAGATTTTTGTCTATAAGCTTTGATGGACCCACTATCTATAGTTCTTTGTTAGGTTGACAGGTGTTAGGTGGTCTGTTATTGTCTGTAGATCAGATTCTTGCCCATAGCTATAGTAGTCTTTAACTCTGCTGGTTTTAGGTTGCAGGCTAATCCAAAATTACTTACCCTTTTTTAATTATTTTGATTCTTCTAATTTTAGGAACATTTTACCTTTAAACGGACTCCTCTTGTATGGGCGGTTAAAGTTAGGACTATCCATAGCAACTGGTAAAAGCATGGAAAACGTCTTGTGACTGACTATGAACGACATCCATAATTTTTTCTAATGGCTATAACAAAGCCTTAAAACTTTGCCTGGAGTATAATACTCTTTGTTAACATTGTCACTTACAGCTCCAATGCGACTCATGGATTTTTTGATATAATAGAGCTCTTTGGCTTAAGACTTGACTATTATGCACTCATCAACTTGAGGAGGCAGTAGGTCCATACTCTATGGGCCTATTGCCGAATCGTGGGCTAAACCCCTTCTTGCACTAAACATGCTTAAATAAACACACACACACACACACACACACACACACTCTTTTGTTAGAGAAAAGACAAGTCACGACCATATGAAAGAGAAGTAATTTTTAAACAAACTTAATCTAAAAAGAAATTAAAAAGATCCCAAAAGAAATGTCTCTATCACTCTAGTTATCCCATCTAAAATCAAGGTGGCTTTGGGATTCTAAACCGATAATTTCATGTTGAGGTTGTGTGTGCAAAGCTAGAAGCCCAATTAACAAATCACAAGCAAGAGTGGGTGGTCATGGCTTTGGATATGATTGATAAAGTAAATCTCTTCTTCCAAGGGGGCCCATAGAAGGAGGTGAAACTGCATGAAAAAATCATTGCACCAAGATGGACTGTTTTGAGGCTTGGGGGCTGCATAAGGGAGATACTAAGAATGCAACAAAGAGGCATCGTCATTGAAATGGAAGGAGAACTTCACATACTTCACTTGACATGCAAATAACAAAGGGATATCCAAGCTGTCACATTTTTGGGATGACACAACTTCTATTGGACAGTGCGTGAACATGGACAAAGCCACATCTACTAATTAGAGGTTACATATCTTGTGAACAATATTGTTGTAATTTGAAGCACACCCAAAGCTAGAAATGATGATAATTTTTACTTTCTTCCGGTGTCTAACTAACTAGCAAGAGAGAGATGTACGTTTTTGCTTGTGCCCATCACTTGGTTTGGGTCTTTGGCTATATTGTGGGGGGAGAGAGAGAGAGAGAGAGAGAGAGAGAAGTCCTTTTCTTTTTTTCACGGCACATGTCTATTACTTTTGAGAGGGCCCATCTTGTCCAATGGCCACTCATCGTGATGGAGTTGTGTTTTCACATCTAAAATGCAAACGTCCAAACTTGTGACATTCACCACCATCTCCCTTGAGTTTGGAGACTCAAGAGTAGAGTGAGAGTGATCAAGGTGGAAGAGGCATAAACACGATAAACTAGCAAGTGTCTATACGTTTCTTTCAAAACAATCATGATTTGGAAATTAGATAAGAGAGAATAATTGTTGTGGTGGGGGGGGGGGGGGGGGGGGGGGGGGGTGGTAAATGGCCAACTCATTAGAATTGAATTTGTGAAGGGAGAAATAGCCCTCCCGGTGATTGTGAAAGTTTACGGCATCATAGAGTTGTAATTGTACTAAAGGGAAAAGAATGCCACAAAGAATGATAGACCTATGCACCAGTAGGGAGGCAATCTTATCAGAATAACATGGATTTTATGCTCTACTCAAGGTGATTCTAAGCTTTATGTTGGAAATGGGCTAAAACAGGGCCTTCAATCATGCAAATGGAAACAGAAATTGCTTTTGCTCTTCTTTTCATGCTGGCATTAGAGGAACATGCATGACACATGTGCATGGAATGATTATGAGAGAAGGGTGGAACTCTAAAGGCAAAGTTGCTTGAATCTATCACAATATACGTTGTGAGAGCCAAATTTCAAAGCTTGATTCCTTGCTTCCTTTGTTGTTGGGGCTCTAGCTACAAGTGCAATACATTATTGATGCATGCACACCCATAACACCTTTCTAGTAACAAATCATTAGTAGCAAATTACAGGAGGTACGTGGCTCAAGCACATAACCTCTATGGACCTTTTCATTGATTCAACTAATTTTCCTTGGTTTGTTTATCCTTTATGTTTGCACGTACGTACGTGTGTGTGTCTTTTCTCTACTGGCCATTGGGCATCTCCACTTTTTCACCACATAGGGCCTGTTTACACGCTGCCAAAAATGGCCCATTTATGGCCTCCAGTGGCAAAGTGTTGTGGCCACACACAGGGACGTCATTTTGAAGCCTTGATGTGAAGTAGTGGCATTTATGCTACTTTTTGAGTCCCCATATGGTATTCCCTAAGTTCGAGGTGGCATTAAACACCTAAAAGGTGTTTTTCACAATATCCAAGCTGGTTTTCAACTTTCCAAGCGTGACCACCATTATCGAGACGTGAGCATCATTATCGAGGGCCACCACCAACCATTCAAAGCCACTAAACCTCACAGAAATGGGCCATTTTTGGCAGCGTGTAAACAGGCCCATAGATATTTTGCCCGCGAAAAGCAACTCACCTTTTGTTAAAGAAAGAAGTTTATGAGAACCCTTTGTTTTTAACCCTCTATTCAAACTTTTCACTTGGCATTGGCTTTTCTTGGGCAAGGGTTACTTTTTTTCGAGTATTTTACATATTTTTTCTCAGAAAGGAAAATCTTAAAATCTTAAAACATTGAAGGGCACGGGTTGCAAACTATGAAGTAGTGGGGTAGCGAGCACGGTCTTGAGCAAAGCAATATAGGCTTGCATTTGTGGGGTGCGGCTTAGGTCCGAACGAGTGTGAGAGAGAGTGTGGGGTAGAAGAGTGTAGGAGCTTTCCAGGGGTTAACTAGGCTGAGCGTGTACAACATCCTTGCATGCCTTAGCTTAGTCGTGCATACGTTATCCAAGTTGGAGATTAATTTGTGTGCTTATTAACCTTTACTAGTGTGGCCGGCGAGCTCCGTCGCCGCTCTCTCGATTCTCGTGCAAGCTCTCTCTCTCTCTCTCTCTCTCTCTCTCTCTCTCATCACTGTGCTCCCGGACTGCAGGCCACACCCGCCGGATGGAGGCGTTGCTGACGGGTGGCAGGGAGGGGGGCCGGAAACCCTCCCCCCATCACAAAGATAGTATAGATATATTACTAGCCGCATGTTATGTATTGCCTAATTCGATCCCTCTCAGATACACGGAAACTCACTAGATTCCTTCAACACCTTAGAGTTGCATGAGACAAAAATGCCCATGCAGGTGCCGCTCTTCAAAGTGAAGACCTCATAACGAGATTGTAATCCTTGGCCTGAGCCAGTTCACCGCAGGAACGGGCTCTATGTCGAGCACGTGACAGACTACAAAAAACATCGTCATTCTAGCCTAACGCACTCCACAATAGATGGTCCACCACTTGTCGTCTTTACCTCGTAGCCTCCCCATGATCTTTCACTTTCACTTTCTTCTCATGCACCTTTGCCTTTCATTTACATTTCTCAAAGGGTATCTATTGAGATACTCACTTGAAAGACATGGGTACTCCCCTATTGGGTGTTTTTAGGTCTCCCCAGAAAAGTCCTTCCAAAACATCTTAACTGTGTAAGTGAAGGGCGAGTTTAGGAAGTGAAAAGACCCATGAAAGTCAAAAGACACTAGGGTGAGGCACACAAAACACAAGCCTCACCCTAGTGTGTTTTGAGGGGAGGATTATGTGAGTGATATGCAACCAAAACCCACATAGGGGAGGATTGTTGGGATGCGAGGTTTTGGTGTATCTCTTGTGTGAACAATCTCTTCAAGTGTCATGTGTCAGTAAGCCATGTGAAGAATATGTAAAGATTAGCCATTTGTGTTTGTGCATAGGCAGCCACATCTTGTGCTCATGTGTCAAAAGGTTGTCTCTTTTGTATAAGCCTATATACAGGCACATTCTATTGAAAACTCTCACAAAGCACAATCAAAGCACACAATTGCAAAATTGAAATGGAGCTTCCGGTTATACAATAAAATCAAGGAAAAACATACAAAAGTAGAAAGACATCTTAGAACCTTAATCCTAGAAATCAAACTTCACACAACAACTTCTAAAGGAACAAATTCTTAAGTCCTAACGTAAGCTAAATATGAAATCAAAAAATGAATACTACTACAAACCTAAGAAGAAGAGGCGGCAAATAACCAAAGAAGTACAAAGATTCAAACTTGACAAAATGTGACCTCAACTTTGCGACCTACATCCAAATGCAAACCAATTGATTCAATTTTGTGAGTAAAAAGGAGACCCACAAAATCTAGCATAGAAGGGAATGCCTAGGATCTAATTAGATTAGAAGATGTTAATATAAGCCAGGCTCTGATACGAGTTGTAGGGTTAAGTTGGGTGGATTAGTGTGCCATTCATGCTAATGGCATGCTTTGGACAGGTTAGTGTAGAGTTTGAGAGAGAGACTATTGCACAATACAATGGATATAATTGCAAATGATAAAACTTACATTTTCTCAGTAAAATGTGCCTTTATATTGGCTTATACAAAAGAGACAGCCTTTTGACACATGAGCACAAGATGTGGCTACCTATGCACAAACACAAGTGGCTAGTCTTTACATATTCTTCACATGGGCTATTGACATATGACACTTGAAGAGATAGTTCACACAAGAGATGTAACAAAACCTCGCATCCCAACACTAAGGAGGAGAACTGTTGTCAATAAGGAAAAAAGAAAAACTTTTTACCAGAGAGCATCTCTTCAAGGACCCTCTTTTTAGGTCTCCCTTACTAAATTGGGAAAAAGATTATATGGCTAAGGAGGAGAACTATTGTCAAGAAGGGGAAAAGGTAAAATGTTTTACTAGAGAGAATCTCTTCAAGGACCGGCTTTGAAGTCTCCCTTACTAATCTGGTAAAAAAAATCTATGGCTAAGGAGGAGAATTGTTGTCAAGAAGGGAAAAAGAGAAAACTTTTTACCAGAGAGCATCTCTTCAAGGACCCTCTTTTGAGGTCTCCCTTACTAATCTCGCAAAAACAAGCTGAAGAAAGATGTGGTGGTGGCGAACCCTTGAGCCTAGCTCACATTAGTGCATAGCATCTGGACATCAATAAAAAGAACATGGCATAGGGTGCAGAAATCTTAAGCAAAAACCAATAAATTTAAAGAATGACTTGATGAGATTTTTTTGACAAAAGGAAGAAGGCAATGCATCAAAGGAGGAGCATAGGAGGTAGCTTGTAGTCAATTGTATGCTTACTAATTTGCAAGTCAAGAGATAAAAAGACTAGGCTTCAGGAAAGAGTTCTTGCCATCAAGCTTGACTCTACCAACCAAGCTCACTTATTCAAAGCTCTTAAGGTCAAACGTGAAATAGGGGCTAATCAAGCATATTCCCAAGTTTGTTTTTTGCTCTCTTCTCAATCATTTCTAGCCTCTTTCTATGATGACAGTTTTTTACAATATTATTGGGAAGGTTATACCGCTTAGGCTGGCTCACATTCTAGACAAGGTGATCACCCCCCATCAACATCGGTTCATCAAAGGTAGATCAATCTATGACAAAATTCTTGCAACTATGATCAGAATTGAGTATAGAAACTTCACTAAGCAAGATTGCCTCCTCCTTCAGCTAGACCTTGGAAAAGCATATGACAAAATCTTGTGGACATTGAAATTTCATCGAATATTTCATGAAGACGAATATTTGATGAAGACACTAGGTTTTGGACCCAAAATGTGTGTGATAGTGTGTACTATTGGGAAGGGGATCTGCTCATAAGTCATCTTCAACAATAGGTTGGTGGGATCATTTTAATTGAAGAGGTCAATCAAACATGGCTACCCACTTGCCCACTCCTCTTTTCTATTGGTTCACATCCATGTGCAACTTCTCTTGAGTACAATGTTGCAAAAGAAAAAAATGAAAGGACTTTCACTACCAGGGGACATGCAACTACTAGAAAATTTGTTTGTGGATGATTCTTTGCTCTTCATAAAGGCCAACTCACAGATGCTCAGAAGGACTCTTGATATCATCCAACAGTTTTCTACTCTATCAAGCCCTAATGTTGAAAAAATGATCTTCAAAAAAGAAAGATTGAATTGAAAAAGGGTACCTTTTATTGGGGTGAAAATTTGGATTTACATAAAGTGAGCCCCTTGAGGGGTTGCACGGGGAAAATTCTATAAAAGTGGGGAGGGTTCCTTTACATTGGTCCCCTCAGCTCTTCAAGCTTGGAGGATCCTTGAATTTCTTTTGGAGGGAAATTTCCACAATGGTGAATAAACAAAGGGATCTCCAAGATGGCACATTTTTGGGACAATGTCAACTTCTTCTAGAACGCTGTGGACCAGTTAGAGGTGCTACATAATTTGAATCTAAATAAAATACTACTTATCAATAGATTCTCATGAGTATGATGCAGCAGTAGCCCAATGCTTGCTGGCCACGACAGAGCTTGATGTCCTAAATTTAGAATCTTTTCTCTTTCTAAAATTTTGAGAACTTATAACAATTTGATCTATAAAGCCGATTAGCTCACTCAACTCATCAAATTGTGGAGGGTAAATTGGACAAAAGTAAAGTGGTTGAAGTGTGCAAACAAAATTTGGGAGGCAAAGTGGTCAAAGGCTATGAAGATCTACACTTGGAAGGTATTTTGGGGGGGCAATCCCAGCTAGGAATAAGATTCTTGAGAGATGGATTGGCACATATACTCTCTTTGGTTGCAAAACCACATTGAGGGATCCCATATATCTCTTTAAAGACTAGCCCTCCTTGCAAGATCTTGTTGCCAAGGTTTGCAAATGGGTGCAAAAGATATGAAGGGGGTATTCTTTAGGAATGACTTAGTTGTGGGATGAAAAACATTTCAGAACCTAGCCATTCTAGTGTAAATTTATTGAATAAACTTTCCAAACACTATTTGAATTAGGTGAGGTTTCACTTGGTCTGTTATGGTCACATCTTATCTCAATTCTAAGACCAATGGTAATATGTAGAAGATTATTCTTATGTTACGATCTCAGGGAGATCACTATATATAAAACCTGTATATCACATGCGTTGAAGGACCATTTATAAAACCTTTTAGTTGTGAATTTTTCACCAATAAAAGGGATCGTTTTTTATTAAATCTGTAAATTTACTTTCAAGGTACTTTTCCAACACCCTTTTGTATGTGAAAATGTGAGAAAATATAGACAAAAATAATCCATTTTATTGAATCCACGTGATAGGTATTTTTTTAATGTTGTCATAAAAACTAATATCTAACCAACCCAAATGATTTTCTCATATTAAACTAATCACTTAATGTGGGAGAATAAACGAGAACAAGGGTTAAGATATAGACATGTGCTTATAGATATATCTCAACAAAGGGCCAATGGTAAAGGGGCCCAAATGAGAGATGGTCTATCAAAGAGCAAGGCTAACCAATGGAGCATAAGACCTTAGGGTTAGCTTCATTGAAGACCTCCAATAATATGTGTAAAAGTCCTTTGACCTTAGGTAAGCTAGGGCTGAGCTTGAGGCCCGGGAACCCGACCTAGCTCGAGGTGCTTGTCCTACTTGAGGAGCTTGATGATTGAGGTGCTTGAGATGCTTGAGGTGCTTACTGATTGATATGCTTGAGGTCCTTGACATGCTTGAGATGTTAGGGTTGCACTTGAGGTGAGAACCCAGCCCAAGCTTAAAGTGCTTAAGGGCCAAGCTTGTGGTGGGAACTGGGCCTATGCATGAGGGGTTGAGGTGACAAAAAGTCAAATATTCAATCCCTAAAAGGAGGGGGCGAGCCCTACATGAGGGGGGATGAGAGAGAACACCCACACACTCACACAAGGCATGCATGGTACAAAGAAAGCAAAAGGGACACTTGTCAAGTTCCTCCTCATGTTGCCCTCATTGTGTGCCTGAAGCCTATTGGTTGGCCACCCAAGGGATCCAATGATAATTTAGGGGATTTAATTAATTGAGCTTGCATTTATCAAGTCCTCTCTCTCAATGGGGAAATGGGGACACTTGTCTCAAGGCTACCCTTGCTGCTTGTAATGCCTCCTGCTTATGATTGGCTAGGTAGGCCTGGAGGGGTCCAATGAGCTTCAAGCATGAGCTACAAGGGGGGGTCAACCCAAGCAAGCTAGGGGGTTGCTTAGGGGGTATACTCACCCACACACACTCACAAAAAATCTCATTGTGTGCTAGGCAAGGTGCAAGACCTCCATCTCCTTCTCCAAGCTCCTTGAGAAGTTGAGAGCCTACACCAACACTCTTGGCTATGGAATGGAAATCCAACCAAGAGCTATGCTTCAATGCTTAAGCTTTCCATATTCTCCATCTTCATTACTATGCTATTATTTATGCTAAGCAAGAAGAGTGATGATAAGTGAGGAATTATTTCTTTCTCCTATGGAAGACTTCTTCTTCCTCTTCCCTACCCTCATTCCCTGCTAGCTCTCTCCACCTTTGAAGGTGTTTGAGGTCTTGGGACTGAGGCTTGGGATAGTTAATGCTTTCTACAAAGTGCATGTTATGCTTATTGCAAGAAGGCTAATGGTTTATTGCAAGTAGATTAGTTACTTAATACAAGTAGATTAATTGTATTGCAAGGTAGATTAATTGCTGCTTTAGGCACAAGTTGATGCATAAAAGTATACATCTTCATGTACTCAAATGATTTAGGGAACACAAAGACTAATGATGTTCACAAGTTCTTGATTGTTTTCAAGCTAAGATTGATTGTTGATATTATGCAAAATCTTGGTGTATGAAGCTTCCATCTCCATACTGCCAAAGAGGTTTCAAGGAACACAAAGATTGTATTATACCAAGTCTCTCTTAATGAGAGAATCTATAATAAAAATGCCTTTTGGAGGAGGGACCGGATCCACATAAATCCGGTCCTCAACTGTTGTCATATTCTCTAAAATCTCTCTCTCTCTCTCTCTCTCTCTCTCTCTCTCTCTCTCTCTCTCTTGCAAAGGTATTGCTCATGCCTAGTTAATTAAGTGTTATGATTAAGTTGCTACTACCAATTAAGTTCACCCTCTATGCTCTCAAAGTTGCTCACTCTAATTCTTTTAATTCCGCTATTCTCTAAATTCATAGGCCATTTCCATTACATTGGTATCAGAGCGTTTGGTTTCTCTTTTCTTGCTTAAGAAGAGAGGTCCTTAAGTAGCCTATAAATGGTTGATGTTGTTAATTGTATTAGGGTAAGTGGAAGTGGGATCTATTATCGGTTTTGTTGAGCCCACTATGTGGGATATGGTGAACACCTCGGGAGCTTTGGACTTAATAATGGAGTCTTTTTAGACTTGCCTACGGCTTTACCATTATTGAGCCATAAGAAGTCCAAAAGGAGCTAGCCCTCAGCAACTCTGCTATGTTAGACCTACTCCTCTACTCTCTATAATTAACCACTTTGATCCGTGGGTGTAGATACTTAAGAGCCGGTTTTCAAAGGCTAAGAGGAGTGGCAACTAAGGTTTTGAATTGCCAAAGCATATATTAACTACATACATAAATTTTGTTAACATGGCTGACAATAATCAAGAGAGTAGAACGAGCATTGATAACTTTGATTTTGCATATGAAGGTGCTAATGATGATGCTCCCATGTTTATCAAGTGTCTTGTTTCTAAGCTGCAACAAGCTATGCGAAACCCTGCCCTACAAGGTGAAGTTTTCCAACAACTTCATAGTTATGGGATTCTCCAAACTCCCCCAAAAGAGAGAGCACCTGAGAAGTCTCTTCAAGAGATTTCTGAGAGAGGGCTCTCTACGGTGAGAGAAGAGGAGAACCCATATGAAGCGCTTAAACGATTACTAGCGGGCTTACCTCCATCCAAGAAGAAAGGTGAAGTCTCTACTATAGAGCCTTCCCCAAGAGAAGGAGAAAGAAGTGAGTCTCCCAATATTTCTGAAGATGTGGCTCCAAGAAGATGGCAGCCTCAACAATCTCCAACTCCCCCCAAGAGAGAAAGATTGTCGGAAAGTCCTCCTCCTTATCACAAAAAGGAAGAGAGGTACCAAAAGAAGGAAAAAGAGATAAAGAGGTCACCCTCTTCTCCATCTTCATCACCTTCCTCATATTCCAATGAAGGTAGCGGCTCTTATCTCAAAGAGTACAAAAGGAAAGGCCATCGCAAGTCCTATCCGGTATGGAGAAGGTCCAAGAAGCTGAAGAAGTTCAAGGAGGGAGGAAAGGACACCACTTTTCTTACCTATGATGGCACCTTTGGTGCTACGGACAAGATCTTGGCCTTCATCCAACAGTTTGATGTGGCCTTTGGTGATGAGGACTTCATGGAGTCCTCTAAAATGCGTCAGGTATCTATGCATTTTCAAAGCTCCGCTCGTGAATGGTGGGCTAGCCTACGAGCCCAAAGGAAAGCTCCAAGGACATGGAAGGCTTTAAGAGCCTCCATCATGAAACAATTTCTGGCAAGCAACACTAAAGAAAATGTCCTCGCAGAATGGAAAAGCTTGAAACTCTCTCCCTACGAGTCTATCCAGAAGTATGTAGATAAGTTTTGGGATTTACTTCTCAAAGCCAGTGTCTACAAAAAGATAGGCTTTGAGGAGCAAAAGCAACAATTTTGTGCGGGACTTTTTGAAGAGATGTCCGAGTATATTAACTCACAAAGGCCTAATGCCATATCGGTAGTCATACACCATACTATGGTCGCATCTCAAATCAATTTCCAACAAGGGGTTAAGAGAAACTCTAAGCCCATGGAAGTGAAGGATCAAAATGAGCCTAGAGGGAGGAATAATGCTCAAACTTCCTCCAAAGGCAACTCTAGCAACACCAATAACAAAGCTAAGGAGAAAGGAGTCTACAAAGGTAAGAATAGACTCTCTCCAACAGAGCTAGAGTGTTATCGTAAGGATAACAAATGCTACAAGTGTGGACAGCAAGGGCATGTCTATCGTGCTTGTCCCCAAAGAAATGCACGCAACAACCCGCCTTAAGTTTCTATGCTAGAAACTCCAAAAGAAGATGCTCATAGCAAAAGGCTTTTGTTTTTCCTAAGCTAGGAGATATGTACATACATGTTTATGAGTCGGGTAGTATCCTATCCCTTGTAAATATGCATGCTTTTCACACGTTAATGAAAATATATATATTCATATACATTATTTTTGTTAGAAAGTCTGTAAATGAATTCAATGTTTCAACCAATAACAATAAAAAAAAGACGGGAATCAAGAGGAATTAGAATTTTCTAAATTCCTAAATGGATTCCAAAATGTTTTTATTGATGATACCCCCGTGAGCTATCTCCACAATGAGGGGACAATGACCATGCAATGGAGCTTTTACCACGAAGCTCACTGCCTAATAAGCCTCCTTATTGAGCTTTATAAGCTCCACAAGAGGAGTTCAAAAGGCAATAGCATGAACTAGTAAGTTTTGAGAGAGGTTAGGCTTTCCTCTAACCAAAAGAAAAGTGGATTTTTTTAAAAAGAGATTCAATAATTAGGTCACATTATCTCTAAAGGTGGTATTTGTGTGGATCCACAAAAGGTAGAGGTAATAAAAAGATGGCCTAATCCAAGGAGTCTACATGAGTTGCGAAACTCTAAAGGTATGAGTGCATACTAGAGATTCTTCATAGGAAAAATTCATGCTTATAGCAGGTCCAATAGACGACTTAACAAAAAATAACGTTAAGTATACATGGACTACAAAGAGAGAAAAATATTTTTGAAAAGTTCAAAGAGAAACTTATCTCTCAACTTATGCTTACACTACGGGATCTCTCAAAGCTATTTGAGGTCCAATGTAATGCCTGGATGCATGCCTTCAAGCAAAAATTTTCTTTAAGAAGGGAATACCATAGAATACAAGATTCAAAGACTCAAATCCAATGAGCGAATGTTGGACATATACAACAGAAACTACGAGCTATTTTACATGCCGTTGACACATGGAAGTACTTCTTGCGGACTCCATCCATGATACGAATCAAGCTCTTCGACAATCAAATGAGGTGGGAAATTTTTTTTTTGAAATTTAAATTTTACATTGCTTACATTTCTGGCAAGCACAACATGTAGCCGATGCACTTTCCCGATGGCCAAGGGTAGATAGGGTATCAATAGAAACTTACAATGAACTATGTTTTATGCTAGTTAAATATGCTTCTAACCCAGGCTTTAGGGATATGATAATATCCTTTACAAATGGAAGAAAAAGAACCACTCACATTAGAGGATGGTTATCTTCCATACCTCAGTAGGCTATATCTTCCTCACTTCCCATGCTCCTCCCATATGCGGGGCAAAGAGGAATTCGAATTTACTCTGCTAGGAGTAAAAGCATACTTGTATTGGCTTACGAACAAGCATCATTAACAAGGTTCATATTATCCTTAAGCTATGTTCTTTGCATGAATTTAACATCTTTGAAAGGATAATTCTTAACTTAAATAATATACTGTCAGTAGTCTTACCATTTCTTAATACCTTGTGCTCGTGTCGAAGGATGAACATGGGTTGGAACTCGTTTGCTTCATCCTCGATCTCTGGTGGGTCTTCATTTATAACCTCTATTGGTGGCTCTTCCTTAATAAGGCTCGAATAGGCTCTCATGAAAAATGATATATATGAGCCAGTAGTTGGGCAACTTTAATTGATAATCCATCTAATGAATGGGCTTGAAATTTTAGAAGGGGCCATAGTATCTTTGTGTTGACCTAGCATAATAACTTTAATGGCCCAGAGGATTCTTGTGTATATTTTGCCTTAGATGAGCCTTGGGGAAGTTTAGTAAGACCCAACTTTTTTTTCTTTTTCTTTAAAGGATAAGGCTCTTTTGTGACTAATGGCACGAGCCTTTTTTTTGCCTAGCTAATAGATGGATATAGCCTGTTTAATCTTCTAAAAAGATTCGTTTTGATCTCGGCTATACTCCTTTGCAATGAAGATCTTCCCAGGTACCTTAAGCTACAAGGGACTTTTGGATCTTCCATCTTTAGCCCCGAAAGGTGCTTTCCCCTTAGAAGTATTTTCATGTTATTAGAGACCTATTGTTGTTAGGGTAAGTACTTATCTCATTTTGAGCATTGATCTACTTCGAATCACAAGATTTTAGTAGATCAAGGATCATTAGTTTTATGATTTTCCTTTTGGCCATCCGTTGCAATAGTAGGCCAACAGAAGAGGGTTACTCTAGTTCTGATAGAGACTCTATCAGAAATTAGTGGTCATGGTAGGATTTCTATCCGACACAATTAGATGTTGGCAAGCCATGGTCCTTCTATCATACTTCATCTTTTGGTATGTGGGGAGTGACCAAACTAGAGAGCTTGAGTCTAGACCTTCCCTCTACTTATGGCAACACAATTGTCGGCAAACTGAGTTGTTGCCTCTTAGATAACTTTATCCTCTTCTCTTTCCCTACCACCTTATCTTTTTGCTCTACAAATCTTCCTAGCCATCATGATGGTCCACTCTACCAAATAATATAAACCCTAAAGAGATTCAGATTCTCCATATCTAGCAATCTTGTCCATGCTCGTGTACACAGTCTCGTGTGTGCATGCAGCGTATGCATATGGGTGTGTGCCCACTGTAGAGACCCAACACCTTGAGAATCTTGTTGTTGCATAGCAACAACTCTTCTCCTATTCCCTTTCTCTCCCTTTTGTTGATCGATAGAACGATGCTCTCTCACACAAAAAACACACACTCTCTAAAACACATGTTCTCCTTGTGTCCATTTGGGCATTTAGACCCTCATTCACCTCACGATCACATGTACCCACAACCCATGCAATGTTCAGAGAGGAGAAGAAGCTTCAAGTTGTACACACACAACAATCTTCATGTACCCAATTAGCAAGTTGGATATTCATGTCGCACTTTCCACACTATACCTGGTCGCGATCATTGAAGCACATGCACGAGGTGCTCTCTCTCTCTCTCTCTCTCTCTCTCTCTCTCTCTCTCTCTCTCTCTCTCTCTCTCTCTCTCTCTCTCTCTCTCTCTCTCTCTCTCTCTCTCTCTCTCTCTCTGCCCCTTTCTCTATATCTGTCGCACAGCCTGTGGCTTCGGATGCTATCCTAATCATGCACATTGATTTCAATTGGCATGAGCAATCCAACAAGCACTAGGTCCAACACACAACCAACAACAATCTACATCTACGATTGCTTAGCTCTACTTTCGTTGATGTAACAAGAGCATCGATACCCTATTCTGAGTGTGGATAGATAGCGAGCTTTAGCAAATCACAATGCAGCATTCGATTGTTCTTCTCACTGAGCAATGCTATACACATGACGTGGTCCCAAAGGCATAGGCCTGTTTGTATCACAATCGTGGGTGTTATCTTTGGCACGCATCTCGTGTGCTGCAGCGTTCAATGTGGAAGGCTTGGCTAGTGAGACTCGCCGCATTCTAATTGAGAGAGAGAGAGAGAGAGAGAGAGAGAGAGAGAGAGAGAGAGAGAGAGAGAGAGAGAGAGAGAGAGAGAGAGAGAGAGAGAGAGAGAGAGAGAGAGAGAGAGAGAGAGAGAGAGAGAGAAGGCCAAGAGGGTGATTTCATATCACCAATGCAGCAACCCAAATACTATCGTGGTAAGAGGCTACCCACAAAGGGGGTGGCACTCACTGCACTCTCCCTGGTGCTCCTGTTCGAGGGCATACTCCCATGATAGCACTCATGTTCAAGGGCATAATCCCATGATTGAACAGAGTGCCCCTTTGCACATCCTGGAGAAAATGCGAGGAGGAGGCTGTGGGAAAGGAAGGCCAGGGGGCCTACCACTATCAGAGGTGCAGAAAGAGAACATTATAACTGTGTGTGTTTTACATTGTGCACAGAAGGTGATGCAGGCAGTGTGTGTAAGAGAGAGAGAGAGATACACAGAGGGAGAGACAGACAGTACACGACGATGTAGGTGGGTAGGCAGTTATTGGATTGCTCTGATTGTAGCGTGATTACATGGGGTGATTATAAAGGCTGGGAATAGTGGATTTGAACGGGTGCTGGTGCCTCTTGGTTTCTCGAGGCATGACAGTTGGAATATTTTATTATATTCCAACATCCCCCCTCAACTGAATGCCGAGAGAAGATTTTATTGTGCATGAGAAGTGCTTAGATGAGCTGGAAAGTGGTTTCTGTTTTTGTTTCCATCAAACGATGGAGGTGCACGAAAGAAAAATTTTACTTTAGCTTTCAATTGGGTTTTCTGCACAATCAATCAGGTTCAAGCAGAAAGGTGTTAAGTGGAAATGTTTGATGTCGAGGTTTCATCTTGATTCTCGCATGAGAATCAAGTTCTTCAACTGCATGTTGAGCTCGAATGACTTTCTTCAATTGATCCCCCCTTCGACCGAAAACATGTGCTTTAGATTTTGCTTCAAATTGGCTTTTGGTGAAGAAGATAAGGTAGGAGTCCAAGTATTTGAGCATGATGAAGATAACTACTTAACTTTGTGGATTTGGACCATTGGAAGGATCATCACGCTTGCGGGATTGAATCCTAACAGGGCGGCATGAGGTTGAGCAATGATTGTGATAACCGCCGCAACAATATTTGCACTTGGGGACAACATGAAATGCATGAGCAACATCCATGTTGTAAGGGTGAGGCACCCTTCTAATGATTTCCAGCAAGGTTGGATCAGTTTCACCATCATCTGCAGGTTCTGCATCATCAACTTGGGTTTGGTACACACATGAATAAGCATCTGCAGGTTCTGCATCATCAACTTGGGTTTGGTACACACATGAATAAGCAACTGCTATCTCTTCATCTCCGTCAGCAGGTTCATTTATCATAGGGTGATCCCCAAACAAAGTACTACCTTTGAGGTGTTCAGAGGTGGCCGTCTGCAGGTCAAAGTTTGTGTGTTCCTCTTCAAGAGAAGCCAGGAAGTTGGTGATAACCTCGTCTTGTTCTTCATTTGCATGGTGGCCACAGTATTCATAAGGCAAGGTGGCGAGCATTGCATGGCTGGGCGCTGCAGGAGTAATTTCTGCAGCAAGGATGTCATTCCGGGTGGGTACTTCATCACCATCTATTGGATCCGGGTGGGTCACTGGCTCATTAAAATCTATGGGGCTCATTGAAAAACCCATCATCACGTAGACAAAGCTGGCCGCTCCCACTAGTAACACGATGTTCATTTCATCATTTCCCTTCCATCGAATAAATAGTCCACCAATCGGAAATTTGTCGATTTCAAAAAACAAGTGATAAAATCACAAGGCCTGCCATAGGGAGGTGTTCTAGTAAAATTTTGAAAAATGCTAGCAAGTTAAAAGAGAAATGTACTAAGTGTATTTTACCTTTTAATCGATGTAGTAATATACTGTAAACCCTGTGCAATGGGGGCATTCAGAACTAAATCACAAGGCTATCCGTAGTTCATGACTATTAGTAAGCTCCATGCACCAAGGCAAATATCTAGGATCTCAAACTTTAAGTCATATTGTATAGTATCCATTGATGATAAAAGGTTTGGATCTATGTGCGCTTTGTGACCAAGTTTGAATAGAGAACATGCGAGTTGATGCTATGAAAACAAATTTAATTGAGATACTCTGCTTGAATAAACTTTCTACTTAGCCTTCAATGAGAATAAAAGATCTTGTGCCGAACGACAACACATGCCCATAAAAGCTAATCATGTAGCCTTTTGTATGCCATAAGGTGTTTTCAAGGCCCTACTTGGAGATGTAAATAACGATGTTCTCCTAAAAGCAGTATAAGTCATAAAGTTGGAGATTGTAAAAAATGATTTCCACAACTCATGTACTATAGCTAGCCATTCAAAAGAACTGGTGGCAACAATCAAAACTGCTTTATGTATTTAAACAATCTGCTACGTCCATGCCACTTGCTTTATTTTTTCTCCTTTAATTCAAGGTGATAGCTTCTACCTTGGTCTTCTATATGTGTTTGAACATCTCAAAACATGCACCCACAATCATACTCTAAAGCAATATAAACAATTGATGGCTCTCCGACTTGTCATTTTCAACATCATAGATTGTCAACAAACTGATTATTTCCAACATCATGTAGGTTGGGGCTACTTTTTGAGTTGTACAGTAAGCTCAACTCTTGGCTTTGCTATTGCAAGAACTCTGAAGTCCCACAAGCTACATACTCTTCAAGATTGTTCAGAACAATTTTTTCTCATAATCACTACAAGGGGAAGAAGACCCTAGAAGCTTGGAAGCTTAACTCTTGCCCAAAAAATTGATGATTTGAACCAAGACAAGGAACCCTCCAATAGCCCCTCATTTGGGCTCATGGTGCTCTCTTGAAAAGCAAGTACAACACTCACTTTAAGCTTTCTTTGGGCCCATTTTCCACACCATTAGATTAGATACACCCCACATGAAGACATGAGATTCACAATTTACAGATGAAAATCATGGAAATTGTATAAATTAAATGCAATGAAAGTTGAGTATACAAATGCCATATAGCAACATCTTAGAGCTCTTGTCTAAAGCAATTGTCTCAGCATATTTTAATTCTAACAGATATGGACAATGGATAAATCAATTGTCTCAGCATATTTTAATTCTAACAGATATGGACAATGGATAAATCAATCCTACATTCAAGGACAAAAACATTCAAGAGCTCTTGTCTAAAGCAATTGTCTCAGCATATTTTAATTCTAACAGATATGGACAATGGATAAATCAATCCTACATTCAAGGACAAAAACATTCATGTCAATGTATACCCAATCCTTGAGACAATTGAAGTAAAGTATAATCTATGACTAATTATAGGTTAAGAGTTTGGAAAGTGATAATGCACTAAGGCCGCACCGCAATAGCAAAGCTATGACAACATTGCATTCACCAAGTACCTAAATGGGCTCTCTTAGTATATTATCTGAAGACAACTAGAATGAAGAATGCTTGGAAGATGAGAATGTCAATAAGAGCATTTCAAACATGCTCAAAAAACTATTTTAGCTAGTTTCAACTCAGCCTCATTCTCACCTGCCCTAATCCACTACCCGCATTGATGTCAACAATTTTTTGAAGTGTCGTCTCTTCAACCTCTAGCACTTCAACTTCCACCGAGCTCATTCACTCACAAGAGAAGGTTCATTATGGCTACTTCTTAGCAAGACTGTAGCAGAGAGATAGAGAGAGAGAGAGAGAGAGAGAGAGCACGCTAGAGTGAAGAAAGAGCTAAATAGGCAAGAAGAAGCTCAAAATCTCAAATTTAGAACAATGCAGAGTTGGAGAACAATGCCAAAGACCCCCATGTTAAGAAGCAACTCAACGAAAGGCAGACGATGGGCAACTGAGAGGAAGGATTCCATGCACTAGGTTACCAAGTGTAAATTGAGAAGTATGAGGAAGGGAGAAAAACATAGGTTAACAAAACACGGGCATTCGGGTCAAGCGCACGCAACACCCCTCAACTGGCTTTGTTGTGGACTCGTGAGTCTAAGCTCCCTTTGCAACTATAGGTTAGTGTAGTCCTCACCATTCCTTTCGAAACATGAGCCAGAACATCGGAGGCATCCTCAGCACTCTCTGGCCCTTTGGGCTAGCATGGTGAATTGGCCTTGCAAAACAGGGGCTCGAACATGTCACCTCTTCCAATCTGAAAAATTGTAGCCATTTTTAGTTAATTTGCCGATTTTAATCAGCAAACATTGAATGAAAGCATAAGAAAGACCTCACATACCAAGAGATATGATGTACAACTCTAGTACAGCCACCCAGCTCTAAAGAACGGCCAACATTTGCAAGCACGTGGCAAGCGATGACCAAGGTGTTATAATGTTCAAGAACAATCCGGCGTATGCTATTGGCAAAAATTCGATTCTCAATCTTGAGATGCAGATTTGGGAGCCTTAACATCTCTCTTTTTCAATGAGGACGAGGGCATGAGCAATGTTGTGGGGGTGGCCATGGAGTCTGGAATAGAAAGGGCATCATCATGCCGAGTTGTTAGGAGGCCTCTGGTTGCATATTAGAAGAGCAAGGAAGAAAGAGCATCATCAGGCAATGCACGAGTAACCATATACCTCCCTCTCAAAATAGATAACCATACACCTCACATCACAAGCTTTTGAAAATGAACCTGTAATGAATGACCTGATCATGATGGTATTTCTGCAGAAATGCAACACATTGTGCACCAACACACTATGCTACAATGCTTTTAGCATTGAAGAAAAAAAACATTTCGACTGTAGGCACATCTACTATGCACTCTCACCACAGTACTAAGGACAAAAATCCACAAAAAGAACCAACCTGCCATTTTGCTATACCGAAAGCCGTGCTAAGTTCTCATCTGCAAAATTCGATGCTACCGTTATCTTGAGCACCTAAGCACAGACTCTTTGCATGTAGCCACGCTCTTAATGAAGACTCTAACTTGCAAGTGGCAAGAGGAAGGTGACCCAGACTGCTTAGCATGCAGGATCCCTAAAGCAACACAGATATTGGAAAAACCCACAAGCCTTCCCTCAGGCCTTTCCCACATGAGCCAACCACCAGCTTTGCACAATGTATGCTGCCGCTTTCAAATATCATTCCTCCATGTCCCTCAAATCTCGAGCTTTCCCAGATCTCGATGCTTCATCATTTACTTGACAACGTTTTTTTGGGTTAGTTAGTAAAGAACAAATTTCAATCTCTTAATTTATTCGTGGGAAAATTTTCAAAGCTTTTAGAGCTTCTCTTTCCTTTCCTATGGGTGATTATCGAGTATCATCTCTCGCTTGTCTCAAGACATGTCCATCGTTATTTTTACACTCTCTTCATTTAAATGAGTGTCCACTATCTTGGTGCAACCAACCAACATTTTTTGCCTATCAAAAAATACTTAAAAATACAACTCAATTTTTTTGTTATTTTAGTCAGCAAAAAGAGAAGGCAACGCTATAGCCTTTGCCCTTTGGGCAGGCCAAAAACTTCACAATGTCCACTATCACCTGGAACCAATCAAAAATTTTAGAGACCAATCGTCTTCAAATGAGTGTTTGCAAAGCTCTATCTTTATAAATCTTTATAACGAGTGTATGCTCTGGCAACCAACCAATTTTAAAATTTTACTCTTTTTTTTTTTTAATAGCAAAACTCACAATTGTGAGTTAATTATACTGAGCAGCCGAAAAAATTACAAGGTTTTGTCATGCTCATGTTAAGCCATGACAACATCTAGGAATCATAATTACAATGGCGATAAGGGAAACCACTCCCACCGATGGCCAAGGTTCGCCCTCGGTATTCCGTCTGCTTACAACAAGGCACAAGTAGTCCTAGACCAGTCCTCCGAGTGATGCTTGCGTCCGAGTGCCCATACTAGCACTTTGCTTTCCTGTATAATTTTTGTGAAGCTTGCCACCTCAAATCCTCCTTCAAACACACGGCGATTCCTTGTTTGCCATGCATTATGAAAGAAGAAGTATCTGACAATCTGAGTGCTGACGAGGAGTGCAGGACTACCTGAGTTTTTACCTCCAAAGCATAGGTCAGTCTTGAAAAATCTAATTTTCCATGTTCTCTGAACCCACTTGCATACTTTCCATGCGAGGCCTTTTATAGCTGGGCAGTCCATGAACAGGTGGGCCAGATCCTGCACCCCAAGCATCGATCTGACCCAATCCCTCTCTCTTGAATCTTCACCCCCGTCGGTAGAGCACCCCAAGTAACCTTCCATAAGAAAACCTTCATGTATTGTGGAACCTTTGGCTTCCATATGTTCTCCATTACATGCTCCCACCTTTCCTCCGGCCATTGCTTTTTCCAAAGCTTATTAAGGGGGCTAGACCAATTCTTCTTTTGCATCATTGTCTGATAAATGATTTTAGTATGGGGTTTCCACAAGAGACTGCTTCTGGGCCATTTCCAGGCTTTCCAGTCCAACCCTGAGTCACAGATTGGCATCACTAGATTGTCAGGTTCTTTCATCACTTTGTGGACAAGCAAGACCTCCAAGCTATTGAGTTGGTATTGGGAAATCAAAGGGTCAATGGTTTTCCACCTCTTGTTGACACTGTCCCAGAAGTGCTCAAGTCGGATCGGACCCTTATTATTCAGCTTCCTTGTTGTCTCAATCCAATAGGGATTTTGTGGCGGATCAACAACTTTGGAGAGCCAGGGGGACCAATGTAAAATGGAGTTCTTGAAGTATCTGGCTTCTTCCCCCCACTTTAAGACTCCTGCTACTCTATTGCATTTTCTTACCAATTCTCATGAGCTGCCCCCAGATTTAAGGTAGACCACGCCGGGGCAAGCAACTTGTCATGAACCTCCACCCCTCTCCACTTTCCTCCCTTCGAGCCCAGTTTAGCTGCTTCTATCATATCTCTGATCAGAAGTACCCAAACTTGATCCTGTTTAGCCAAGGAAACCACAAATTTGGCGCAACAATCTTCTGCATGGGTCACAGGGTTAAGAATCCCGAGGCCTCCTTGATTCCCCGGCCAAGCAACCGACTCCCAACTGGCCCATTGCCATGGCCTGGAAGATTTTGTGTTATTTTTCCATAAAAATGTTTTTACTGGTTTTAAGAACTCTTTCTAGTGACACTTAGCCATCTTGAGAAGCGGGCTAGTGAAGGCAATATAAGGCATCATGAAGGCATTCATCACTTTTATCCGACTTGGGAATGGGAGAAGAGCATACTCCCACCTTCTCATTTTTGTTTTGATTTTTTCTAGCACCCACTCGAATCTTTGCTTGTGAGTTACATCCACCCCCAAGGGGGCTCCCAGATGTTTAAATATCTTTCCTTTTGTGAAAATCTCCCCTGACCAGACACAAGGATCAAATGAGTCATTTTCTAATAAGAAAATCATCCTTGACTTCTCTATATTACACTTGGACCCCGAAGCTACCAAGAACATCTGAACAATCTCCAGAGCTTTTTTGATGACTTGGGGGCACGCCTTCAGGAAGAGGAGAGAATCATCTGCAAAAAATTTTGCCAGGAGTTGTCTATTTCCTGGTAAAACAAGGCCTTGCACCTCCCCGCGCTCAGCACTAGCTTCAAGCGTCGTGATTAGAGGATGTGATCCTATGGCAAAAAGTAGGGGGGAAAGAGGGCATCCCTGTTTAATAGGCCTTTTAACCTCAAAAGAGCCCACAATTCTACCGTTAAATAGGAGCTCAGACTGGCTTCCAGCCCCCATTACACGAACCATCCGACAGAGGCGCGGCCCAAAGCCTAGAGCTTCCATGATGGCTTCTATATATGTCCATGTTATTATGTCATAGGCCTTTTCTAGGTCCAATTGCAGTAGAATGCACTCCTGCTTAGTGACAGTTGCATGTTCTATGCCCACCATTGCTGCCAATATGTTATCGTATATGGACCTTCCTTTAATGAAACCATGTTGATGGGGGGAGATAATCTTGGTTAGTAAGGGGGCTAGTCTAAGGGCCATTGCTTTAGCTATAATTTTGTAGGCCACCGACATCATCGTTATAGGGCGCAAATGTTGTAGTTTAGAGCAGCAGATCTGTTTTGGGATGGTCTTGATAAGCACTCTCTTCACACTTGTCTCCAACGACCCTTCGACCATGGCTTTATTGGCCAAACTTGTGATTGGGGACTTGAGATCATCCCAAAATTCTACATAGAATTCCACCGTCATCCCATCCCAACGAGGGGACTTTTCCTTGCCAAGGGCTTGCAATGCTAGTGAACATTCGTCTTCAGAAAATGCCCGTTCCAAGCTATTAGCTTCTGAGTGGGGAATTTCTTTTTTAACACTCTATAGTAAGGTCCCTCTGGCTTCCTCCACTTCTTGGGACTGGGTCTCCGGCTTTCTAATGATTTGACTTAGATAGCTCAACATCATACCAGCCATTTCATCCTGGTTATGAACTGTTGTCCCTTTCTCATCCTCGAGCGAGCGGACGTGGCCCCGGCTCTGGCCCTGGATCTTCTTGATTTTTAGAGCCCTAAGGCTTCCGGTTGCAAATAAATCTCCCTAGAGATAATTCTAGCCTTTTTGATATCTTCTACCTGCTCATTAGCGAGGTTCGACTTGGCTTCAAGCCATCATTTGTGTTCTCCCTCAATAGCCTGTCCATTGGCTTTTATAGGGGTAAGCAATTGTACCTCCACTGAAAGATGAAACAAGTGATCCTCCCTAGATTTCTTGATTCGAGGGCCCGAGGTTTTGATTGCTTTCTGGATGCTCTGAGCAAAGAGTTTCCACGCATTGTGCTTGCTGAGGTCGACGTCTTTTTTTAGCTTACCCAGTGCTTTCTTGGCTAGATTCCTGAAAAGAGGGTCTTTGAAGAGGTTTACCAACAGTTTTTTTTTTACCTCTTGGGGCCTGCTCCTCCTCTTTATTCTTCTTAAATTGAATGTGCAGAGGAATGTGATCCGAGAGGATTGTTGTTGGGACTACCTTCATTTCCATCAACGTCAGTATCCAGTTAGCTTGGTGTGAGCAATAGCATCTGTCCAGTCTGGAGGCAGTGCGGGCGTACTGAAGGCTTGTGTAGGTGAACCCAAGCGTGCTGTTCCATGGGCCAACATCCCATAAGTCGATCATTGCCCACTTTTTGCACAAACTTTGCCATTTAGAACTTTCTGATCTAGCCAGCACACTGGAGGATCCTGTTCTATCCCTGCTCTTTTCTACCATGTTAAAGTCACCAACTAACAGCCACTCCCCTTCAATAGGGGTATCTCTGAGATGCATCCATAGTTTGGCTCTATCTTTTGCATTGCAAGGGCCATACACATTCACAATGGTGAGGGGATGCCCTTCCCATCTGAATCTAATCCCCAGGATCTTGTCGGATGGGTGGTTAAGAACCAACTTCGGCTCCAATTCTCTGTCCACAATGCTGAGGACGCCACTGAAGGCATTATTTCCTTCTCCATAGAATACCAATTTCTTTCCTAGCATCTGCTTTCTCTTGCTATGGGCATCAAGATGGTGTTCTTGAATGGCCCAAAAGTTGATTGTCTTATCCTTTTTTATTTCCTCCCAGAAAAGGGTACTCTTCTTCCAGGTTTTCACCCCCTTTACGTTCCAAGATTGGATAGTGAAAGATTCCATCATTAATACGGGGTTCATTGGGATAGAGGAACGAATTCTTCAGCGTCCAAATCATTCCCTCCCCCCCCCCCCCCCCCCTTCTCCTTGGTCACATGAGAATCCGGGGGTTCCAAGTCAGAGGATTTCTTTTCTTGCACTGTTGCAAATGGATTGTGTAGAGGGATAATGAACCCCCCTTCTTTCGAAGGGGTGGAGGATGCATTTGATCCTTTCACCTCCAACATTCTGACGACTTGTAGCACTTTGGAGTCTCTTGCTACTGCCTTCACTCTTTTGGCTCTTTTCAGACCCGGGACTTGGACAATCGTCACCGTTGTTACTGTCATAAATTTGGGGGTAGCAGCGGGAGTAATGATCCTATTAATGTCGCTTGTATCTTCAGAAGCTCGTTGTATGGGAATCGATTCTTCCGCCATCTTTTTTTGCATCTTTGTATCCAATTTCTCACACACCATCCCTCCTTAACCCTTCCCTGTATTTGTCCCTTCATTATTGTCTCCCTGCTTCTCCAGCCCTCCCATCGGGGATTCCATTTTATTGGAGCCCTGTACTGCCGGAGTTGTAGTACCATTAGCATTCAATGGGCAATCCTTGGCGAAGTGACCAAAGTTGTTGCATTTAAAACATGCCCCAAAGTAAGTTCCAAAGTTTAGCGGAATGGTAACAAGCCCAGCTCCGACATTGATAACCATGCTTTTAGGTGGCGTTTTAGACGAATCCCATCCTATACAAACCCTGTTTGAAGTTCTGCCAAACCCTCTCTTACTAGGTATAAATAGGGGAGTGCCTAGTTGGCTAGCAAGCATCCTGAGATTAGCCTTATGCATACTTACACTCAAGGCTTAGATTGAACTTTGCCTTTTGTTTTGTTTTGTATCTGCATCACAAACGACACAAAATGCCACTTGGCACCACACCGTGAGTTTCAAAACTCGCCCTCTAAAAAGAAGGAATGATTAACAAAATATGGGAGTGCATGGCGCATTTGGAAAACTTTTGCAAATTGGTAGATATGTAGTTGCGATTTTGGAGGCATTTGTTCTCGAATCTCAAGGAAGATCCTTTTTCTCGTTGTGAAGGGAAAAAGGGGGCAAGTGGAGAGAGAGAGAGAGAGAGAGAGAGAGAGAGAGAGAGAGAGAGAGAGAAATCTACCATGTGACAACAACAACGAGAGAGAGAGAGAGGGAAATAACTTTTTGTCTTTTTTGGAATGCAACTACGAGGTGGACGACACGGAGTGGGTTCGGTGGCATAGTGGGAAGGTAGAGCGAGTAGGGAAGGAACCATCTGTGTGTGTGTGTGTGTGTGTGTGCACGTGCGCACGCAGGGATGGGAAAAATATTATGTCACTCTCTTTCTCTCTCCACCATCCTGTCTTGCATCATGTTGAGTAGCAGACCATGCGTATCATGATGTCTAGCAATAGGTGGTGGGGTCAGTGTGGCATGCAATAGAGGGGGGTCCGGGAGCAGTCGAGATGAGGGGTGCAGGGAGGGGAGGGCAAGGAACGTGAGGGGTGGGAGTGGAGGGAGGGTGTTCGAGTAGTGGCATCATGCAGTAAGCATCTCAAGCTGCAGGGACGAGAAAGTTGTGCAGGGCAAGCAAGACACACGAGGAAGGCAAAGGCGTCTGACCCTCATGACAAGACTGGATAGAGGGAGGGGAGGGTGCAAGCGTGTGATCCTCCCAAGGGGGTAGGGAGCCTTGAGGTGCATGGGAGCACATTGCAGCCAAAAGCATTGACGTTCAAAAAGTGCAGAACGAAGGTATTTAAACAATATTCCTGCTAACAAGTGAAGGCAATAATATTTTCTTTTGATGAGTTTTGAAACACACCTTGAGAGAGCCTTGATAATTACATTTGCAAGGCTTACGTGTACTAAATTTGTTTGTGCACTTAGAAGGATAAAGGGGCCAATAAATGTAGAGGGTCCAAAACAAGAACAATCTTTAGTTAGCTTTATATCTATACTAGTATAAAAGCGGGAGAGATTCTGGCTCCCACCCTTGCACGTGGCACAACCTCCTTCAACGGCCTGTGCACCGTAGTACTCGGCCACACAGCGACAACGCAGCGAAAAAGGTGCCAGAAGGAAGGAGAGAGAGAGAGAGAGAGAGAGAGAGAGAGAGAGAGAGAGAGAGATGAGTTCTTCTGAGGCGCCCGCGTATCACACAGTACCACTTGACGACGCCCGCATTAGTTTTGAGCACTGCAGTCGCCGCACACACATGTGCAGTCTTCAGCTCTCTCTCTCTCTCTCTCTCTCTCTCTCTCTCTCTCTCTCTCTCTCTCTCTCTCTCTCTCTCTCTCTCTCTCTCTCTCTCTCTCTCTCTCTCTCTCTCTCTCTGCGATGCGATGGGCTCTGCAAGTTACAGTCCGATAAAAAATTCCCCCGGAAAAAAATCTGTCAGACGTATGCTTTGGGATAAGCGCCTCAAATTTCAAAAATTCCCAAAACACCCCCAATATTTTGCAAATTCCCAAAATGCTATTCAATTTTTCCAAAATCTCCTGGTCGTGGGATGAGAAGACTTGATTGTCTATCAATACAAGATGCTAAAACTAGAATTTGAGTCCGTTAAGTAGACTCTCCAGATAAATTGCTTCATTATTTGCCCTTTTTTGCGAGGTAATTTGTGACTAATTACATGCTAAGCACTCAAACCTGGATCTTAATTAATTGGAAGGGTCGTGAAGAAATTTTTAAAGTTTAGGTTTATTTTTTGGGGTTTCATACTATTTTTCTCTTTTTTTGGACGGTGTTTCTCCTTTTTCCCTTGCCCTCAACCAGCATTTTTGAAATTCAAAACAGCACGATATTAAGTTGAGACACTGTGCGCGTCTGTCGCACGTGTCAATGCAAGGAACTTGCAGATACACTGTGTGCGAGCCACAAATGGCTCCAAGCACATAACAAGCCTAAACTAGTAAGCTCAAAGATGGCATTGGTGTGTCACTCACCGCTCTACGCTTCCTGTCGTGGAGGATTCCTCGCCGCGAAGAAGAGGGAGACGCCGCTACACGGTGCTCAACCGCCTCGCCACCTTCGTGCCGCCACAATGCTCGATTGCTCTTTCTCTCTCTCTCTCTCTCTCTCTCTCTCTCTCTCTCTCTCTCTCTCTCTCTCTCTCTCTCTCTCTCTCTCACGCATACACACACACACACAAGGAGATGAAGAAGAAGAAGATGGAGATGGAGCAAGAGCAATCTTCAATTGCACAAATGAGAGAATGAATGAATTTTAGGTTTAGTTATCTTTTATATGAGCTCGCCCCATTCACACTTGGGCGCCCATGCTTAGCCAACTAATCCCTTGAATGTTCTAGTTAGAGTGCGCCTCTCATCAGCGATCACTCTTACCCTTTTCTTATTGGACCGACAAGCCCGGTACCTGACTCTACAAGTAAATAATACAACGTTCGTTGTAGGTGATAGGGTGTCCGTGAGCCATGAGGGTTAACATGCCCCCCTTCCTGATTTAGATTCTGTCCTCGGAAGCTATTGAGTTGAAGCTCGTTCGTTGAGGTGGAAGATCATTTGAGATGAATGTCCTTAGCCTTCTTCAGTCACTGCAAAATCAAACAACATTGGCACAGTAATTGCATTCTCATAAATAATTAAAAAGCATATGCAATTTTAGGTAGACAAATTGATTGGTAGCATAATTCTAAACCATTTGTTAGCAATAAACATCAAATTGCAATATAATCAAACGCATAAACACTTGGGAAGGTAAAAAACTAAACAAGTTCGGGGTTGCTAATTTAACGATCGAAAGGCACTAAAGATCGACTATTAATACCATGGGTAAGTTTCTTAATTTTCTCTGGTCAATTAAGTTGTTTAATCGCGAGAGCCAAGTATTTCATGTCTGAGGGCTGACTAGAGGCTATACCTAGAAGACCTTGTAGTTAAGCTACGATAAAACAAATTTCTAATGAAATCATCGCCTGTCTGGTTACCTTTTCTTTGACCCCCCAAAGTGTTTTCACAGTGATTCAATTTTGATGTGTGTGCTTATTTTGTATGCCTTGGGTTTTTTGCTTTTCAAGGAAAAGCGTCCACACTGGGAATCTCTAGGGCTCTAGTACCATAGGCGATACATGTGAGTGAATTACCAAATCAAGTTGAGATTTCTCTTCCAGCTTAAGATTTTACATTGTGACACTTTGATTTGTTTTTGTTTGTTCGTTTTCAGCATTTTAATTTTGTATCTTTGGGGGGTCATACAACACTGTTACACCTCCCCAGGCTCATCACATTAGTAAACTCCCTTTATAATACTTAAGCTAAAGGTCAATAGGGACTAAGCCCACTAGAAAGCCCTAGTACATTTCACACAATGCTACCTAAATCGGATTAAGAACCTAAGTAACCATTGATTATTAGGAAGGCATTCCCCACGGTATTAAGAGAAGATCTCTAACACATAACTTGGTCAAACTAGCTTAGTCTGACTGCTTGATTTTTTAAACCTAGACAAGTGATTATGACAAAAAATTACATCGAATTTAATATTTAATACTAAGCAAAGACACTAAATATTTGCTACCAATCACAATTAAAGCAAACAAACATGGATGCAAAAAGATAAGGGGCAATGCTAATGGACAAGAAACACCTGTTTGTGTTAATGAAGATTCCATGAAGGTCCAAATCCTAACAACAGCAACACGTTCCTGTACACACTAGGAAACACAAAGAATACCTCTAGGAGGCACATCAGTGGGAAAAAGGAACTTTGCTAATCACTCAACTCTAAAATAGAAACACTCCTATGGTACTAATTCTACCTACCCTCCATCACTCGAGTGATGAGGATCAAAGGTGTTTGATGACATAGGTTTCTGTTTCAGTGTACCGATGTGAATGTGTAGGTCTGGGTCAATGTTTTGACTTTTATTGTGCATACTCGTTTGCTAATTTCTCTTTCTCTTTATTTTTTGTGATTATAAGGCTTTATATATACATTCCTTAAGATTGGGAGATTGAGAGATCAGGGAGGAAGGTTGAGAGGGGAGTGAGTGAATGATGACTGTCAGCAAGGAATCCCTTCCCCTTTTATACTCTAGCTCGTGCTCTCTCTCTCTCTCTGCGTCCCAAAGTAAGCTTAGTTTTGCCGGAGTCGTGGCAACACCTCTGAAGGTAGACAACATCACCCGCCTTCAAACGAATGTCGAAAGCCTTCACAAGGAGAATGACGAGTTGAAACAAAGGCTTGTAGCTTTCGAGGCTCGGCTGGCCACAATAGAGAATCGCAAGGAGGAGGAGCTGAAACAGATAGAAATCAAACTCACAAAGGCAAAAGAAGAAGTAGAGACGACCATCACAAAGGAGTTCAAAACTCAAGTACAAGAGGTAATCTCTCGCAGGGTCGAAGATCGTGTGGCTTTCACGCTACGTGGCCGGCAATGACAGGACGATATCGCCCTCAACGTTCACATTGGTGGGCTTCCAAGCGATTGGAAAGGGGAGGGGGATCCCAAGTTTCGTGATTCATTTGCCCGCATCCAATCCGTAATCCCTATGGTATAGTGTGATCCAGCAACAATCACTTCTCTTGCACACGAGAATCGCACCAATCATGCAATCTACACTTTCAAAACCAAGAGGGACCAAATCAAATTTCTTGTGCAATCAAGACTTCTAAAGGACACCAAAGTGTGGTTTGCAGAAGATCTTACACCCGCTCAACTCAAGCAAAAGAAGGTAGAACTACAGAAGATGCGAGAAGTGCGCATAGCAGGAAAATGGGCAGTCTACCGAGGAGGTAAAGCCATTATTGAAGAGTTTCGAACTCCCAAACCGGTTCCCTCCTCACCCCCTTCTGCATAGATTTTGTTGATCTTATCTTATCTTAACTTTCTTTTTGGACCCTCAGTCCTTAACTGAGATGTATCCCACAATCCCCTCACGTTTGTAATGTTTTTTTTTTGGTCCCATAGGTCATATCTGACCTCCGTGGACGATAATACAGTCTCTCTCTCTCTCTCTCTCTCTCTCTCTCTCTCTCTCTCTCTCTCTCTCTCTCTCTCTCTCTCTCTCTCTCTCTCTCTCTCTCTCTCTCTCTCCGCAATGCGATGGGCTTCGCAAGTTGCAGTCCGATAAAAAATTTCCCCGGAAAAAAATATGTCAGACGTATGCTTTGGGGTAAACGCCTCAAATTTCAAAAATTCCCAAAACACCCCCAATATTTTGCAAATTCCCAAAATGCCCTTCAATTTTTCCAAAATCTCCTGGTCATGGGATGAGAAGACTTGATTGTCTATCAATACAAGATGCTAAAAGTAGAATTTGAGTGTGTTCAGTAGGCTCTCCATATGAATTGCTTCATTATTTTCCCTTTTTTGCGAGGTAATTTGTGACTAATTACATGCTAAGCACTCAAACCCGGATCTTAATTAATTGGAAGGGTCGTGAAGGAATTTTTAAAGTTTAGGTTTATTTTTTGGGGTTTCATACTATTTTTCTCTTTTTCTGGGTGGACGGTGTTTCTCCTTTTTCCCTTGCCCTCAACCGGCATTTTTGAAATTCAAAACAGCACGATATTAAGTTGAGACACATTTTTCCCGAACACTGAGCAAATGTAAGCATAGTGCCCACGTGCTGCAGAACCACTTTCAACGGAGTTGAGTTCTGAGACTAGAGAGAGAGAGAGAGAGAGAGAGAGAGAGAGAGAGAGAGAGAGAGAGAGAGAGAGAGAGAGAGAGAGAGAGAGAGAGAGAGAGAGAGAGAGAGAGAGAGAGAGAGAGAGAGAGAGCTTCAGATAGAAAGTGCATCAGACAGGCTGCATGTAGAGAGAGAGAGAGAGAGAGAGAGAGAGAGAGAGAGAGAGCACGAGTTACATTATCATCAAGGTGATTGAGAGAGAGAGCACGAGCTACATTATCATCAAGGTGATTGCTTCAGATTTTGAAGTTGATTGACGTGGTAGGGTGTGATTGAGAGAGAGAGAGAGAGAGAGAGAGAGAGAGAGAGAGAGAGAGAGGAAGAAGAAGAAGAAGAAGAAGATAATTTGAACGTCGTAGGAAACTATCCCAAGAGACCTTAAAGATCTATCCTACGAGGAGAGTTGAACTCAAGACCTGTTATTGGAGAGAGAGAGAGAGAGAGAGAGAGAGAGAGAGAGAGAGAGAGAGAGAGAGAGAGATTGGGACACTGGGAGATAGAGAAAGAGAGAGGAAGAGGGAGGGGGAGAGAGAGAGAGAGAGAGAGAGAGAGAGAGAGAGAGAGAGAGAGAGATAGAGAGAGCTGCAAATGGAAAGAGCAACTGACATGCTATATGCCGAGAGAGAGACCTTCAATTTTTACAAAATCTCCTCGTTCTAGGATGAGAAGACTTAGGTTTACTCCCCACAAATTCATGTTGATTATCATATCTATATACCAGGTGTAGCATTCCCCTCAAGTGAAGCCACAACACATGGTGCTAGTTGCCAGTATCTTATCCATAATAAGACTACCTTGACAACATCTCACAGTTTCTAATAGTACTCCACCCATTCTCTAGGGCCATCCAAATCCGGTCGGCAAATGGTATCACTAACTGGCACACAGTTTCACCAACAATCAAAGAGCTACCAGCATACTTACCTCCAAAATTCCGAGAAGGCCAGTACCAAAAGAGCCTTGTTGAGAGTTTCAAACAACGTTAGTAAGTAAGTCGAACAGTAGTCAAGTCAAAACCTCAAACAGAGCAACATTATAAGAAACCATTGCCAATAATCACACCCAATTGGTTATTCGCAACTCCAGTTGTCTTAGTATCCCCAAAACATTTATTTTCCTACCAACCTGTTTAACCAGTAGAAACCATAGTATGTGAACCAACCAAAGTTACCTATACACATCATCAGAGACAATTACCTAATCTCTTCAAAAGGCAGTACAACACAACAGCCAGTAGGATAAGCCCATATATAATAGCAGTAGATTAGTTGGCAAGATGCCCCAACTCCACCAATCCTTGCAAATTAGTGTTTGCAGAAGAGATCCCAAAGAGCAGTACTATGACAAAAAATATATCTCCTAAATCCATATCAGTTTTAGTCATCATTTGCCAATAGCATAATCAGCCAGATAGATCACGAATATAACCTCAAAACCCAAAAGCAATAGGTGAAGTTATTGCCGTATCAAACTACTATTCTATCACCCATATGAATGGCTTCGGCTATACATCCGGAACCACACTACACATAGTACCTGTACAAAAAGCAAAAAGTATGCAAGCTATTGGATATCTCCATTCAATACCCTTCGAAGCCATAGTGCCTGTATACGAAGTAAGAAAGTTATCGGATATCAACATCCAATACAACCTGCAAAACCCATAAACTAATTCTACACATAGTATGCTAGCTATCAGATACCAACAACCAATACCACCCAAAGCCAGCAATTTGATCTCTACAATATCAACCCTTATGTCAACAATACCCACGGTCCAGGCTGTCAAAAACAACCCATAACCAACCTCAAAATAGTCCATAGTCATCCAAATTATCCATGCTAGCAAATGGTACAACATAATCTGACCCGTGGTCCTAAAAAAGTCCTTTACACCAGCCTGTATACAGCAGTGGCTAATAGTTTGTGCAAACCTTAATCGATGCCTAGCTTAGTAGGTAAATGTCAGATAAATTACCAGGGGCCATGTCAGTGCCTGACATCCCATATTAGACGCCACCACCAATTTGAGCAGAAAACGATTGCTTCGCTAAGGCCAGTTAGAGAGCAGCTATTATCCCTCAACCCATAATCAAGTCCTAGTTCTAGTAGTCAAGCCCCTCTTCCATAGAGTAAAGTGACTCAAGTGATTTCCAAGGTAAGCTCAGAAATGTGTTAACAACAGTAACTGCTGGTAGTCCCTCAAAGATAGAGCACTAGCAGTATCCTATAAAATACAAAGACAATCATAAAATACAAGCAAAGGGTCAATTTACCAAACCAGAGCCTCACTAAGCATAAAGGTACTGCTCTGAATCAGAGATTTGAGCAACAACCTGCCAGCTTATAAGCAATCAGACCAAAGTACACAGGTAATTGGTATGTCAAAAATAGGTCAATATGCAGGAGCAATTGGTAAATAAAGGAGCCTACCATTTGTTGGTTAATCCATGAGGAAGATTTGCCAAACGTATTGAGCAGTACAAGGCTGTCTAGAGCCAATAAAGGTATAATACCCACAATGGGAGATATTTCATAGCCATAGCTAGGAATACCAATCCACACCGATACCCCAAAGTAGTCTTTCAACAAATTTTTCAAATTAACGTGGTAGCATTACTGACCCTTCCTGCAGAAAAAATACAAGTCTAACCTCCTAAAGCTTAAGTGTTCAATGTATTCATTAAAATTTGCTACAAATGATAAGTGCTCAACAATGCCAATCGTAACCGATGCTATAGTCACCCCAAAACCACCTCATATGGGAGATCAAAACATTCTCTACTAATCCATAGTCAAGAACAACAGGACCACACCGTTTTGCTGAAAAAAATCTCATTCTAACCTCATTAGATTCCACCACCGATTTCTTGCTTGGGCCCATGCTTCGGAGCCCTCAGGTGTAGCTTGAAGAAGGTATTAGTGAAGGTGATACACACAGTGAGAGAACACACACACACTTTTTGCAGAATGAAGAACTAAGTGAGCCAGTGGCTCACCTTTATAAGGCTGCACATCTACTTCGAATCGTCTCAATCGCAGTCGACCTATCTTTGGGAGAATATAAAGTGGCGGTAGAGAGGCTTTAACTCGCCGCGGGTGTAGCGCAGCATCCAGGCTATCAACCTTCCCAAATAGCACGTGCCAGAAAAAGGAGAGAGAGACACAGTAAGCTAACCCACATGCATATCATCAGAGAATGCAAGTATACGCGTCGACCAGTACCACTCTCACAGGTTAAATCACAAGCCCATAATGTGAAAAATTCAATTACAAGTTCATCTAACTAAGAGATAGTTCATGCAGAGGACCTTTTTAATGGGGTAACCATTAGAGGGTAGTTCCTATCCCCCAAGTAGCATAAGCTACAGAGCACGATTGTCACCGGCAAAACCAGATACAGAGAGAGAAAAAAAGAAGGGAGTCTATCAAGGTTAAAAGTAATTTAAAGGAAAAAATGTTAATTCAAGATAGTTAGTCCAACAAAGCTTTAGCAGGATGCAGAGAGAGAGAGAGAGAGAGAGAGAGAGAGAGAGAGAGAGAGAGAGAGAGAGAGAGAGAGAGAGACGGAGAGAGAGAGCTTCAGATAGAAAGTGCATCAGACAGGTTGCATGTAGAGAGAGATAGATAGATAGATTGAATTATTGTCCACGGAGATCAGATATGACCTATGGGACCAGAACCAAAACATTACTACAAAGATTGCCTTTGGATACATATCAGAGCTCTATCTAAATTTTTACTTTCAAAGGCTATAGGTCTTCCCTCCAGGAGAAGTACTGCACCAATTGCTTTATCACTAGCATCAGTCTCTACCACAAACGGCTTAAGTGGGTCGACGATTGCTAGGATGGGAGCAGTGGCTATAGCTATCCAACTGTTCGAAACTGCGTTTTTGGGCTTCTTCCCAAGAAAAGGTCTTACCTTTTGCTTTAAGTTGATCCGTCATAGGAACATCAATTTTGGCATAATCATGTATATATTGTCAATAAAATCCAGCCATGCCTAAAAATATTTGAAGCTCCTCAACCATGTTGGGATGTGGCCATCGAAGAATGGCAGCGACCTTGTCAATATCCATTTTGATGCTAGAATAAGAGATCACATGACCGAGGTAATGTATCTTTGTTTTAAAGAAATCGCACTTGCTTTGCTTAGCATACAGCACGTGAGCTCGTAGTTGTTCGAACACTAATCGTAAGTGTTCTATGTGTCCATCTTCAGTCTTACTGTAAATGAGAATGTCATCAAGGAAAACCCACGGCAAAAGCAAAAAATAAACTAGAGTTATGCTGGGATGGAGAATCTTGTAGTTCCTATAATGTTTGTTTTACAATAGTTGCACGTTGCTCTATAGAATTAAAATTGAGAACACTTTGCTCGTTAGATTTGTTAACACTTTGTTTATCAGTAGAATTCATTGCACCATTAGGAAAAATATGAACCCTCTAGGGGCCCTTTGGGATTAAGGTTAATTAGAGGTCAGCCAATAGGAAGAGGGTGGTGGACACACTCTATACCCTAAAAAAAGTAGGGGGACAAGGTAGCCTTACACCTCTTAATTGCCTCTTACCTAATGAGAAGGTAAGGGAAGTGGCTAGGGGAAAAGGGGGGGGGGGGGGGGGGGGGCGGGGGGGGGGACCACTTTGACCTCTTTTCCCCCACTTTTTTGCCCGGATTTAAAAATACATTAAAAATTTTAAATTTTCAAAAAAATTCAAATTTCAAGTTTTCCCTCCTTAAAAGGTCCCCAAACCTATTTCATGGTCAAAAAAGTATTTTTGACCTTCAAAAGTTAAAAACGTGCACTAAAAAATCTAAAAAATTGATTTTTTTTAAAAACAAATCAAAACATCATTTTCACCCTCCAAAGTCTTTCCAAACCTATTCTATAACTAAAAAGTGTTTTTCTCTCTCTACAAACCCTTTTCGAAGCTCTCCATTGCTGCAACAACCACATGCACCCCCTATAGTCCATCATTATCTCTCTGCTAGCTTTCTCCCACCTCCATTGTAGCACCAAGCAAGCTCCTCCTCCATCTCTTCCCCTTGCCCACCACATAGTTTCACACCAAGCTAGCTCCTCTCCCTTCTCTCACCTCCATTACAACATGAAACAAGATTCTACTCCTTCTACTTTCATTCACTCACACTACATGGAAACCTCTACTCCTGAAGGTGGCAAAAGTATGGAGTTGCATACCACAACAATAGGAGGTGTGAATATCGCGCGGGCATTGCAAGGGTTCATCTCCAACATAAAGATAGAATAGTAAGAAAACTACCCTTGTAGCTTACATTCAGAGATTAACATCATCTCCATCTTTAAGTTTATCATGCTCGAGAGAATTAACCTCTTTATGGATTTCAGTGTTTAGGCTTCACACCTCATAACACTGGGTGGTGCTATTTTGTTGATGGCTTTGGTGCGCCATCTATAGTTGTGTAGCATGTGATTTGAGTCTCACAATGTAAGTAAGTTGTGTTATCTATGGAGAGTCGTCAAAGATTTTTCTTGTAATTTATTCTTCGTATAATTGTCATTAGATAATTGGAATGATATCATTTTGTACTTTATAACTTTGTGCTCACATAATCTTTTGTTTACTTACAGATTCAACTTGTTTTAAGAGGACATGAGCAGGCAACCATGTGCAGAGATGGAAATCACTCTATTTTTGTTCCTTGAAGAACCTTTCACTACCATGTTAAAAGATTTTGATAAGAATAGTAGGTGTTTTTTAGAATCTTGAACCAATAGGGACTCTCGAAGAGCTCTCATAGAAGCCATCTATATAGTACTACTATCTTCCCTAGTGTCATAGACACACAAATACTCAAGTGTATATGAATCTCTAGATGAGGAAGACAAATACTTGTAAGAGAAGCCTAACAGCAACAACGTTGTCTCCATTTGTAATTATTTTTCATGAGGCTGGATTCCTCTATAACTGCAATATAAATATGTTTTTTTGTTAAATGGTGTCGCATTGAGTGAGAGTATTTAATTTAGATTACTGAAGTTTCATACAGATCTGAGAAATATTGTTTACTTTTATGGATATTTTGATTTGCCTGTACGATGATTCAAGTCGCAAGTCTTAATCACTCCACCTTGAAGAAATTCAAACAATATTTTGATTTCAGTTTAATCATTAATGGTTATTCTTATTAAAGTGGATCATAAACTTTGTCAAGATGTCCTCATTTGGGGATGTTGAATATATATCATTAGCAATGTTTCACAAGTTGAGAAAGCTAAACTCTTGCTTTCCAACATGTTATTGCTTCCATACTATGCATATGCCAAGCTTGATTAGAGAAATGATCACTTGAGATGGAGGTGTCTATGTATAGGGGTGACTTATTATTGATTCTTGTTTCATCATACATATATTGTAAAGCCTTTGAGTTTCCAAATTTTTGAGTAGTGTTGACAAGTTTTTGGTATGAAATCTTCTTAAATATCCCTATTCATTAGCTATTGGTAGCTATTTCTTCGGTATTGCTAAAGATGATACCAATAGCTATCACCTTGTGAACTTAACTGTTAAATTCCGGATTTTATTTTTACCATGTAGCTCATTTGGATAGAAAAATTTTAAACATAAATTATAGATACATGCATTGTTAACATAGAAGATATGTACCACTCGAGCCTATGTAAACTTCCAATCAAGAAACCTTTGGTTGGATACAATAACAATAGGGGTCACATGTGGTTTCAAATACCAAAGAAATGGCTTAACCAAAACATTCCCAAGAACACTAGGTGGACACAAGGAAGTAAAAATTGGCTCCTTTGTTTGGTCGATTTCTAGTGTTTGATGTTTAGTGCACAGGATTTGTGAGGCCGTTGACATGGGGAGTTCACTAAAGTATATGTAACATAGCACATGTGTTCAACAGAAGGGATTTTATATTCTTGTAAAGTTGCAGAAACATGTGTAGATAAGGCCTATAAGGGGTACTATTAATCCATTCTAGTGAACGCACGTGATATAGGAAAATTTTACATAGTGAATGCTCCGGACCTTTGAACACAAAGAAAGGGGGGGGAGCTCTAATTACATCTGAGTGAAAATAAGTGGAATTTGTACTATCATGTTGCATAAAGATTTGCTTTCACTTAATCTTTAAAAAAATTGGTATCCTGGGGTGCAGACAAGGCCATATAATGCAAAAAAAGGGGTGGCCACAAGGGCGCGTAGTGAGCCATCCAAAACTGCTGGATGGGCCATATGTGGGCCCTTGTCGCCACCCTTTTTTTGCATAATTAGGCTATTGCTGCACTCCAGGACCCTGGAAAAGATGAAATGAACCTAAAATTGAACTTTTCAAGCACATTATGCCTTCCTTCAACTCAACTTACTAGTTCCCTGCACCAAAAGGGCAAATCACATTGGACATTATAAAAATCTAGTCTCATGCTACATAAACATCTGGTTTCATCAAATATTAACATTCCTGCTATTATAAGGGGCAGACAAGGCCATATAATGCAAAAAAAAGGGTGGCCACAAGGGCACGCAGGTGAGCCATCCAAAACTGTTGGATGGGCCATCTGCGCGCCTTTGTGGCCACCCTTTTTTTTTGCATAATTAGGCTATTGTTGCACTCTAGGACCTTGGAAAAGGTGAGATGAATGTAAAATTTAACTTTTCAAGCACATTATGCCTTCCTTCAACTCAACTTACTAGTTCCCTGCACCAAAAGGCCAAATCACATTGGACAATATAAAAATCTAGTCTCATGCTACATAAACATCTGGTTTCATCAGCTATTAACATTTTTGCTATCCTAAGTGGCAAACAAAGCTAGAAAATGCAAAAAAAAGGGTGGCCACAAGGGCGCGCAGATGAGCCATCCAAAACTACTGGATGGGCCATCTGCGCGCCCTTGTGGCCACCCTTTTTTTGCATTTTCTAGCTTTGTTTGCCCCTTAGGATGGCAAAAATGTTAATATTTGATTTAAATTTAACTCTTCATGGCCAGAACCACTTAACTTAAAACACATGGATAAATCGAAAAGCCAAAGCACTATGGAGACAGTAGACACAACTCTTAATCATTTTGTCATTGCAAAGTCATCTGAAATGATGTGAGCCTCTACAACTTCTTGAATAGCCTCCAACGCTATTGCTTGCATTTTATACTGATTTCCATAGCTTTGAAGCACCTCCTTCACCGTGTGAACATATTTTTTATGCATGGCCATGATTTAAGTGTTAAGTTTTTTTTTTTTTTTTTAAGTGTTGAAGTTTTCGGTTGTTTTCAATAGCTTCTAGATTTCAATCAGCTCCGAATCTGTCTGGGCTTATCTCACATGAATTTGTTCATCTCATCGCGTTCTTCATCCATCGTGTGATGAGAAAAAAACATATCTTGCTCGCATTCTCCAAAAATCAACGTGCAAGTTGACAATTTATTTAAAAATGATGTAAAACATACATTTTTTACTTTTTTCTTAATCTACGGGCTCCAACGAGCATTAAAACCATGGAATCTGAAAATACTCAAAGAACCATTGTTTTTAATTGTGTTAAGGACTGTATTTCCTACATACAAAACTTTCCCAAAATCTCGCCCTAACACCTTCAAAAGTGGCTTCCAAGGAGTGCACTCGGTCAAAATTTGAAACTGAAGAAAAACAATCAGAATGAACTCCTAGACTGTGTATAAACTTTAAAATAACCAAAATTTCCTTCAAAAAAAAGTTATGCTAAAAATTTGAAAATAGCCCCTCCTTGGACTCCCCACAACGATAGAAGTCAAAGGGTTCAAGGAGAGATATGGTGTCACAAGTGCATGGTGGGAATCTCATCGAGGTTTATTCCGTCAAGATCTCTTGTACTTTATCATGTCTTCTCATGTACAATCTTACCAAAAAAAAATGACAATTTAAATGACTACAAATCTTATTTAACTTATCAAACAATCTAAAATATGGTAGACCAAGAGTGCTCTTATACATCAACAAACAAAAAATTCCAAACTTCTTCTCATTAACTTTGATAAACATACATTCGTGAACAACTTCTAAGGGGTAGTGCAGTCATAGTTCTTACATCCATTCCATGACATGGTATGCTCATGGGGTGGCCTATCATATAAAAATATCTCTGGTGGGGGTGCCCTCATGTTAGGAAAGGGTGTGCTGCTGATGAAAAGCCGTTGTATTGTCCTACTAGGGATCTCTCCATGTTAGCATAGTGATTTTTGGTGTAGTGGGAGCCACATTGCTTGAGGAGAGCTTTGTGCCACCGTAAAAGCTTCATGTTATGCCAGTTCCTTGAGCCATTCTTGCAAACAACGCCACTTAACTAGCATAGTAAGAGGTCACCTTGCATCATGACGCATTAGAGACATGTTCTTCAAACAAAAATATGTATGAATTCAACATTTTTAAGTTGTATAATAAAGACACTTGTTAAGTATATGTTGTACAAATTTGCAAGTATTTCCATCCAACTAGGAATAAAAAATCCTAAAATACATTAGGATGAGATTACCCACCTCTAATAAGGATGGATTTGAAGCACCTACCTGCAAGATGTAACAAAGAAGGCTGTTTTAGAGGAAAAGTGGTGACACTTGACCTCTCTAACCTGCACCCACTGTTTCTTGTAATGCCACTGTTTTGAGCTGAAGAGCTTGACATTAGTGCATCCACCACGAATGCAAAGAAGCACCTGCACCCATACACAACCAATTGCAATATCCTAACAAGCCTACTTCTCCCCTCCCAAGATATTGAAGAACCATACACATTCGTCTCACCGACAGTATGACAATCTTGGGATGACCTCTGCTCACCCTCACGTGCGAACTTCGGTGCAAACACCACGGACAAGCAATATGTACACTTTTGTTGTGCGGAGTACATGGTGGTGGAGGCATACGATTTGTGATGTCCGTGAGCACCATGACAGCTGTTGCGTGAGGAAGCAAAGAATAAAACGAAAGAGGGGGGAGGGAAAGGGAGGAACATGGGAGGAGAGAAGGGGGCAGGGGGGGAGAAGGAGAGAGAGGGGAGGAGGAGGAGAGAAGGGGGTAGGGAGGGAGAGGAGAGGGAGAGAGGAGGAGAGAACAAAGGTTTTTTTTTTTGGATTTTTTCTTGAAAAAGTGGACTTTTAGTGTTTGTAGGTTTTAAAAAATGTCAAAAAATGATTTTTTGATGTGTATATATGCTGGGAGGGAGTTTTAAATCAAAAATAAGTAAAAATAACTTTTTTGAAAAAAAAGTCAAATTTTGGCTCTTGGTGACCCACGTTTTTGCTGATGTGGCCACACCCCTTTACTCCCTTCACTTTCCAAAAGCTAGAGAGAGAAAGTGACCTCTTAGGTCCACATCCTACATGTGTCTAAAAAAAAGGCTAGAAAAGTCTACTCAAAACTAGCTTCTTGAATGCCCTTGTCCCCTTAACCCTACACAACATTAGCCTTAATCCCTAAAAATTAGGATTCCTTACAAGGCCCATGCAAAGTCCATATTTCTCCTAATGCTTTGCATACCATTAGAATTCATTGCACTTTGCATACCATTACTAGAATTAACCGCACTTTGCTCTTGAGAATTCACAAGACTTGGAGACAAGCAGTAACACAAAAAGACTTCATCTATTAAATCTGCTTTCTGCAAAATAGAAAGCTCGGCTGTACATATAAGAGGTGTAGATGGTATATTTTTCTCACCAAGAAAAAGCACATGTTTATCGTTGGCCATAAAGGATAAGGAGTTGTGTTCATAACTAGTGTGCAATGTGTTTCCTAAACCATGCAGCCACTCCTATCCTAAAACTACATCAGCACGGTCCATATTCATAACTTGGAAGTCAAGGGTCATCGTATGATCTTGAACAATAAGCTCAACCCCTTGAATTACCGTGTCCCATACTTCTTTATCATTCCCATACATCTGCTCCACCACATACTTGTGAGAGCAGGGAGTCTGTGTAAGCTTCAATTTATTAACTAGCTTATAGTTCAA